>NW_027140423.1:308144-616289 GCF_036365525.1 Heterodontus francisci | reverse complement strand
TCTGACTGTGGGTCATGTTATACACAGTGTGTCAGTGAGTGTGTTAATATTAATCTGTGTTCTCTGTCAGTGTGTTAATATTCCTGAGGACAGTGGGGTGTTTTACACTTCACAGGGTGTATCTGACTGTGGGTCATGATGTACACAGTGTGTCAGTGAGTGTGTTAATATTAATCTGTGTTCTCTGTCAGTGTGTTAATATTACTGAGGACAGTGGGGGTGTTTTACACTTCACAGGGTGTATCTGACTGTGAGGCATGATATACACAGTGTGTCAGTGAGTGTGTTAATATTAATCTGTGTTCTCTGTCAGTGTGTTAATATTACTGAGGACAGTGGGGGTGTTTTACACTTCACCGGGTGTATCTGACTGTGGGTCATGATATACACAGTGTGTCAGTGAGTGTGTTAATATTAATCTGTGTTCTCTGTCAGTGTGTTAATATTCCTGAGGACAGTGGGGGTGTTTTACACTTCACAGGGTGTATCTGACTGTGGGTCATGATGTACACAGTGTGTCAGTGAGTGTGTTAATATTAATCTGTGTTCTCTGTCAGTGTGTTAATATTACTGAGGACAGTGGGGGTGTTTTACACTTCACAGGGTGTATCTGACTGTGGGTCATGATGTACACAGTGTGTCAGTGAGTGTGTTAATATTAATCTGTGTTCCCTGTCAGTGTGTTAATATTCCTGAGGACAGTGGGGGTGTTTTACACTTCACAGGGTGTATCTGACTGTGGGTCATGATATACACAGTGTGTCAGTGAGTGTGTTAATATTACTCTGTGTTCACTGTCAGTGTGTTAATATTACTGAGGACAGTGGGGGTGTTTTACACTTCAACGGGTGTATCTGACTGTGGGTCATGATATACACAGTGTGTCAGTGAGAGTGTTAATATTAATCTGTGTTCTCTGTCAGTGTGTTAATATTACTGAGGACAGTGGGGGTGTTTTACACTTCACCGGGTGTATCTGACTGTGGATCATGATGTACACAGTGTGTCAGTGAGTGTGTTAATATTAATCTGTGTCCTCTGTCAGTGTGTTAATATTACTGAGGACAGTGGGGGTGTTTTACACTTCACTGGGTGTATCTGACTGTGGGTCATGATATACACAGTGTGTCAGTGAGTGTGTTCATATTAATCTGTGTTCTCTGTCAGTGTGTTAATATTCCTGAGGACAGTGGGGATGTTTTACACTTCACAGGGTGTATCTGACTGTGGGTCATGATGTACACAGTGTGTCAGTGAGTGTGTTAATATTAATCTGTGTTCTCTGTCAGTGTGTTAATATTACTGAGGACAGTGGGGATGTTTTACACTTCACAGGGTGTATCTGACTGTGGGTCATGATGTACACGGTGTGTCAGTGAGTGTGTTAATATTAATCTGTGTTCTCTGTCAGTGTGTTAATATTACTGAGGACAGTGGGGGTGTTTTAAACTTCACCGGGTGTATCTGACTGTGGGTCATGATGTACACAGTGTGTCAGTGAGTGTGTTAATATTAATCTGTGTTCTCTGTCAGTGTGTTAATATTATTGAGGACAGTGGGGGTGTTTTACACTTCACAGGGTGTATCTGACTGTGGGTCATGATGTACACAGTGTGTCAGTGAGTGTGTTAATATTAATCTGTGTTCCCTGTCAGTGTGTTAATATTACTGAGGACAGTGGGGGTGTTTTACACTTCACAGGGTGTATCTGACTGTGGGTCATGTTATACACAGTGTGTCAGTGAGTGTGTTAATATTAATCTGTGTTCTCTGTCAGTGTGTTAATATTCCTGAGGACAGTGGGGTGTTTTACACTTCACAGGGTGTATCTGACTGTGGGTCATGATGTACACAGTGTGTCAGTGAGTGTGTTAATATTAATCTGTGTTCTCTGTCAGTGTGTTAATATTACTGAGGACAGTGGGGGTGTTTTACACTTCACAGGGTGTATCTGACTGTGAGGCATGATATACACAGTGTGTCAGTGAGTGTGTTAATATTAATCTGTGTTCTCTGTCAGTGTGTTAATATTACTGAGGACAGTGGGGGTGTTTTACACTTCACCGGGTGTATCTGACTGTGGGTCATGATATACACAGTGTGTCAGTGAGTGTGTTAATATTAATCTGTGTTCTCTGTCAGTGTGTTAATATTCCTGAGGACAGTGGGGGTGTTTTACACTTCACAGGGTGTATCTGACTGTGGGTCATGATGTACACAGTGTGTGAGTGAGTGTGTTAATATTAATCTGTGTTCTCTGTCAGTGTGTTAATATTACTGAGGACAGTGGGGGTGTTTTACACTTCACAGGGTGTATCTGACTGTGGGTCATGATGTACACAGTGTGTCAGTGAGTGTGTTAATATTAATCTGTGTTCCCTGTCAGTGTGTTAATATTCCTGAGGACAGTGGGGGTGTTTTACACTTCACAGGGTGTATCTGACTGTGGGTCATGATATACACAGTGTGTCAGTGAGTGTGTTAATATTACTCTGTGTTCACTGTCAGTGTGTTAATATTACTGAGGACAGTGGGGGTGTTTTACACTTCAACGGGTGTATCTGACTGTGGGTCATGATATACACAGTGTGTCAGTGAGAGTGTTAATATTAATCTGTGTTCTCTGTCAGTGTGTTAATATTACTGAGGGCAGTGGGGGTGTTTTACACTTCAACGGGTGTATCTGACTGTGGGTCATGATATACACAGTGTGTCAGTGAGAGTGTTAATATTAATCTGTGTTCTCTGTCAGTGTGTTAATATTACTGAGGACAGTGGGGGTGTTTTACACTTCAACGGGTGTATCTGACTGTGGGTCATGATATACACAGTGTGTCAGTGAGAGTGTTAATATTAATCTGTGTTCTCTGTCAGTGTGTTAATATTACTGAGGACAGTGGGGGTGTTTTACACTTCACAGGGTGTATCTGACTGTGGGTCATGATGTACACAGTGTGTCAGTGAGTGTGTTAATATTAATCTGTGTTCTCTGTCAGTGTGTTAATATTACTGAGGACAGTGGGGGTGTTTTACACTTCACCGGGTGTATCTGACTGTGGGTCATGATGTACACAGTGTGTCAGTGAGTGTGTTAATATTAATCTGTGTTCCCTGTCAGTGTGTTAATATTACTGAGGACAGTGGGGGTGTTTTACACTTCACAGGGTGTATCTGACTGTGGGTCATGTTATACACAGTGTGTCAGTGAGTGTGTTAATATTAATCTGTGTTCTCTGTCAGTGTGTTAATATTCCTGAGGACAGTGGGGTGTTTTACACTTCACAGGGTGTATCTGACTGTGGGTCATGATGTACACAGTGTGTCAGTGAGTGTGTTAATATTAATCTGTGTTCTCTGTCAGTGTGTTAATATTACTGAGGACAGTGGGGGTGTTTTACACTTCACAGGGTGTATCTGACTGTGAGGCATGATGTACACAGTGTGTCAGTGAGTGTGTTAATATTAATCTGTGTTCTCTGTCAGTGTGTTAATATTACTGAGGACAGTGGGGGTGTTTTACACTTCACCGGGTGTATCTGACTGTGGGTCATGATATACACAGTGTGTCAGTGAGTGTGTTAATATTAATCTGTGTTCTCTGTCAGTGTGTTAATATTCCTGAGGACAGTGGGGGTGTTTTACACTTCACAGGGTGTATCTGACTGTGGGTCATGATGTACACAGTGTGTGAGTGAGTGTGTTAATATTAATCTGTGTTCTCTGTCAGTGTGTTAATATTACTGAGGACAGTGGGGGTGTTTTACACTTCACAGGGTGTATCTGACTGTGGGTCATGATGTACACAGTGTGTCAGTGAGTGTGTTAATATTAATCTGTGTTCCCTGTCAGTGTGTTAATATTCCTGAGGACAGTGGGGGTGTTTTACACTTCACAGGGTGTATCTGACTGTGGGTCATGATATACACAGTGTGTCAGTGAGTGTGTTAATATTACTCTGTGTTCACTGTCAGTGTGTTAATATTACTGAGGACAGTGGGGGTGTTTTACACTTCAACGGGTGTATCTGACTGTGGGTCATGATATACACAGTGTGTCAGTGAGAGTGTTAATATTAATCTGTGTTCTCTGTCAGTGTGTTAATATTACTGAGGACAGTGGGGGTGTTTTACACTTCACCGGGTGTATCTGACTGTGGATCATGATGTACACAGTGTGTCAGTGAGTGTGTTAATATTAATCTGTGTCCTCTGTCAGTGTGTTAATATTACTGAGGGCAGTGGGGGTGTTTTACACTTCACTGGGTGTATCTGACTGTGGGTCATGATATACACAGTGTGTCAGTGAGTGTGTTCATATTAATCTGTGTTCTCTGTCAGTGTGTTAATATTCCTGAGGACAGTGGGGATGTTTTACACTTCACAGGGTGTATCTGACTGTGGGTCATGATGTACACAGTGTGTCAGTGAGTGTGTTAATATTAATCTGTGTTCTCTGTCAGTGTGTTAATATTACTGAGGACAGTGGGGATGTTTTACACTTCACAGGGTGTATCTGACTGTGGGTCATGATGTACACGGTGTGTCAGTGAGTGTGTTAATATTAATCTGTGTTCTCTGTCAGTGTGTTAATATTACTGAGGACAGTGGGGGTGTTTTACACTTCACCGGGTGTATCTGACTGTGGGTCATGATGTACACAGTGTGTCAGTGAGTGTGTTAATATTAATCTGTGTTCTCTGTCAGTGTGTTAATATTACTGAGGACAGTGGGGGTGTTTTACACTTCACAGGGTGTATCTGACTGTGGGTCATGATGTACACAGTGTGTCAGTGAGTGTGTTAATATTAATCTGTGTTCCCTGTCAGTGTGTTAATATTACTGAGGACAGTGGGGGTGTTTTACACTTCACAGGGTGTATCTGACTGTGGGTCATGTTATACACAGTGTGTCAGTGAGTGTGTTAATATTAATCTGTGTTCTCTGTCAGTGTGTTAATATTCCTGAGGACAGTGGGGTGTTTTACACTTCACAGGGTGTATCTGACTGTGGGTCATGATGTACACAGTGTGTCAGTGAGTGTGTTAATATTAATCTGTGTTCTCTGTCAGTGTGTTAATATTACTGAGGACAGTGGGGGTGTTTTACACTTCACAGGGTGTATCTGACTGTGAGGCATGATATACACAGTGTGTCAGTGAGTGTGTTAATATTAATCTGTGTTCTCTGTCAGTGTGTTAATATTACTGAGGACAGTGGGGGTGTTTTACACTTCACCGGGTGTATCTGACTGTGGGTCATGATATACACAGTGTGTCAGTGAGTGTGTTAATATTAATCTGTGTTCTCTGTCAGTGTGTTAATATTCCTGAGGACAGTGGGGGTGTTTTACACTTCACAGGGTGTATCTGACTGTGGGTCATGATGTACACAGTGTGTGAGTGAGTGTGTTAATATTAATCTGTGTTCTCTGTCAGTGTGTTAATATTACTGAGGACAGTGGGGGTGTTTTACACTTCACAGGGTGTATCTGACTGTGGGTCATGATGTACACAGTGTGTCAGTGAGTGTGTTAATATTAATCTGTGTTCCCTGTCAGTGTGTTAATATTCCTGAGGACAGTGGGGGTGTTTTACACTTCACAGGGTGTATCTGACTGTGGGTCATGATATACACAGTGTGTCAGTGAGTGTGTTAATATTACTCTGTGTTCACTGTCAGTGTGTTAATATTACTGAGGACAGTGGGGGTGTTTTACACTTCAACGGGTGTATCTGACTGTGGGTCATGATATACACAGTGTGTCAGTGAGAGTGTTAATATTAATCTGTGTTCTCTGTCAGTGTGTTAATATTACTGAGGGCAGTGGGGGTGTTTTACACTTCAACGGGTATATCTGACTGTGGGTCATGATATACACAGTGTGTCAGTGAGAGTGTTAATATTAATCTGTGTTCTCTGTCAGTGTGTTAATATTACTGAGGACAGTGGGGGTGTTTTACACTTCAACGGGTGTATCTGACTGTGGGTCATGATATACACAGTGTGTCAGTGAGAGTGTTAATATTAATCTGTGTTCTCTGTCAGTGTGTTAATATTACTGAGGACAGTGGGGGTGTTTTACACTTCACAGGGTGTATCTGACTGTGGGTCATGATGTACACAGTGTGTCAGTGAGTGTGTTAATATTAATCTGTGTTCTCTGTCAGTGTGTTAATATTACTGAGGACAGTGGGGGTGTTTTACACTTCACAGGGTGTATCTGGCTGTGGGTCATGATGTACACAGTGTGTCAGTGAGTGTGTTAATATTAATCTGTGTTCTCTGTCAGTGTGTTAATATTACTGAGCACAGTGGGGGTGTTTTACACTTCACAGGGTGTATCTGACTGTGGGTCATGATGTACACAGTGTGTCAGTGACTGTGTTAATATTAATCTGTGTTCTCTGTCAGTGTGTTAATATTACTGAGGACAGTGGGGGTGTTTTACACTTCACAGGGTGTATCTGACTGTGAGTCATGATATACACAGTGTGTCAGTGAGTGTGTTAATATTAATCTGTGTTTTCTGTCAGTGTGTTAATATTACTGAGGACGATGGGGGTGTTTTACACTTCACAGGGTGTATCTGACTGTGGGTCATGATATACACAGTGTGTCAGTGAGTGTGTTAATATTAATCTGTGTTCTCTGTCAGTGTGTTAATATTCCTGAGGACAGTGGGGGTGTTTTACACTTCACAGGGTGTATCTGACTGTGGGTCATGATATACACAGTGTGTCAGTGAGTGTGTTAATATTAATCTGTGTTCACTGTCAGTGTGTTAATATTACTGAGGACAGTGGGGGTGTTTTACACTTCACAGGGTGTATCTGACTGTGGGTCATGATATACACAGTGTGTCAGTGAGTGTGTTAATATTAATCTGTGTTCTCTGTCAGTGTGTTAATATTACTGAGGACAGTGGGGGTGTTTTACACTTCACCGGGTGTATCTGACTGTGGATCATGATGTACACAGTGTGTCAGTGAGTGTGTTAATATTAATCTGTGTACTCTGTCAGTGTGTTAATATTACTGAGGACAGTGGGGGTGTTTTACACTTCACAGGGTGTATCTGACTGTGGGTCATGATATACACAGTGTGTCAGTGAGTGTGTTAATATTAATCTGTGTTCTCTGTCAGTGTGTTAATATTCCTGAGGACAGTGGGGATGTTTTACACTTCACAGGGTGTATCTGACTGTGGGTCATGATGTACACAGTGTGTCAGTGAGTGTGTTAATATTAATCTGTGTTCTCTGTCAGTGTGTTAATATTACTGAGGACAGTGGGGATGTTTTACACTTCACAGGGTGTATCTGACTGTGGGTCATGATGTACACGGTGTGTCAGTGAGTGTGTTAATATTAATCTGTGTTCTCTGTCAGTGTGATAATATTACTGAGGACAGTGGGGGTGTTTTACACTTCACAGGGTGTATATGACTGTGGGTCATGATGTACACAGTGTGTCAGTGAGTGTGTTAATATTAATCTGTGTTCTCTGTCAGTGTGTTAATATTACTGAGGACAGTGGGGATGTTTTCCACTTCACAGCGTGTATCTGACTGTGGGTCATGATGTACACAGTGTGTCAGTGAGTGTTTTAATATTAATCTGTGTTCTCTGTCAGTGTGTTAATATTACTGAGGACAGTGGGGATGTTTTACAATTCACAGGGTGTATCTGACTGTGGGTCATGATATACACAGTGTGTCAGTGAGTGTGTTAATATTAATCTGTGTTCTCTGTCAGTGTGTTAATATTACTGAGGACAGTGGGGGTGTTTTACACTTCACAGGGTGTATCTGACTCTGGGTCATGATATACACAGTGTGTCAGTGAGTGTGTTAATATTAATCTGTGTTCTCTGTCAGTGTGTTAATATTACTGAGGACAGTGGGGATGTTTTACACTTCACAGGGTGTATCTGACTGTGGGTCATGATGTACACATTGTGTCAGTGAGTGTGCTAATATTAATCTGTGTTCTCTGTCTGTGTGTTAATATTACTGAGGACAGTGGGGGTGTTTTACACTTCACAGGGTGTATCTGACTGTGGGTCATGATATACACAGTGTGTCAGTGAGTGTGTTAATATTAATCTGTGTTCTCTGTCAGTGTGTTAATATTACTGAGGACAGTGGGGGTGTTTTACACTTCACAGGCTGTATCTAACTGTGGGTCATGATATACACAGTGTGTCAGTGAGTGTGTTAATATTAATCTGTGTTCTCTGTCAGTGTGTTAATATTACTGAGGACAGTGGGGGTGTTTTCCACTTCACAGGGTGTATCTGACTGTGGGTCATGATGTACACAGTGTGTCAGTGAGTGTGTTAATATTAATCTGTGTTCTCCGTCAGTGTGTTAATATTACTGAGGACAGTGGGGGTGTTTTACACTTCGCAGGGTGTATCTGACTGTGGGTCATGATGTACACAGTGTGTCAGTGAGTGTGTTAATATTAATCTGTGTTCTCTGTCAGTGTGTTAATATTACTGAGGACAGTGGGGATGTTTTATACTTCACAGGGTGTATCTGACTGTGGGTCATGATGTACACAGTGTGTCAGTGAGTGTGTTAATATTAATCTGTGTTCTCTGTCAGTGTGTTAATATTACTGAGGACAGTGGGGATGTTTTACACTTCACAGGGTGTATCTGACTGTGGGTCATGATGTACACAGTGTGTCAGTGAGTGTGTTAATATTAATCTGTGTTCTCTGTCAGTGTGTTAATATTACTGAGGACAGTGGGGGTGTTTTACACTTCACAGGGTGTATCTGACTGTGGGTCATGATGTACACAGTGTGTCAGTGAGTGTGTTAATATTAATCTGTGTTCTCTGTCAGTGTGTTAATATTACTGAGGACAGTGGGGATGTTTTACACTTCACAGGGTGTATCTAACTGTGGGTCATGATATACACAGTGTGTCAGTGAGTGTGTTAATATTAATCTGTGTTCTCTGTCTGTGTGTTAATATTACTGAGGACAGTGGGGGTGTTTTACACTTCACAGGGTGTATCTGACTGTGGGTCATGATATACACAGTGTGTCAGTGAGTATGTTAATATTAATCTGTGTTCTCTGTCAATGTGTTAATATTACTGAGGACAGTGGGGGTGTTTTACACTTCACAGGGTTTATCTGACTGTGGGTCATGATGTACACAGTGTGTCAGTGAGTGTGTTAATATTAATCTGTGTACTCTGTCAGTGTGTTAATATTCCTGAGGACAGTGGGGGTGTTTTACACTTCACAGGGTGTATCTGACTGTGGGTCATGATATACACAGTGTGTCAGTGAGTGTGTTAATATTAATCTGTGTTCTCTGTCAGTGTGTTAATATTACTGAGGACAGTGGGGGTGTTTTACACTTCACAGGGTGTATCTGACTGTGGGTCATGATGTACACAGTGTGTCAGTGAGTGTGTTAATATTAATCTGTGTTCTCTGTCAGTGTGTTAATATTACTGAGGACAGTGGGGGTGTTTTACACTTCACAGGGTGTATCTGACTGTGGGTCATGATATACACAGTGTGTCAGTGAGTGTGTTAATATTAATCTGTGTTCTCTGTCAGTGTGTTAATATTACTGAGGACAGTGGGGGTGTTTTACACTTCACAGGGTGTATCTGACTGTGGGTCATGATGTAAACAGTGTGTCAGTGAGTGTGTTAATATTAATCTGTGTTCTCTGTCAGTGTGTTAATATTACTGAGGACAGTGGGGGTGTTTTACTCTTCACAGGGTGTATCTGACTGTGGGTCATGATATACACAGTGTGTCAGTTAGTGTGTTAATATTAATCTGTGTTCTCTGT
The DNA here is from genome assembly GCF_036365525.1 of Heterodontus francisci. Classification (NCBI taxonomy): domain Eukaryota; kingdom Metazoa; phylum Chordata; class Chondrichthyes; order Heterodontiformes; family Heterodontidae; genus Heterodontus; species Heterodontus francisci. The sequence goes on along the minus strand of NW_027140423.1, from coordinate 606,466 downwards.
CAGTGTGTTAATATTACTGAGGACAGTGGGGATGTTTTACACTTCACAGGGTGTATCTAACTGTGGGTCAGGATATACACAGTGTGTCAGTGAGTGTGTTAATATTAATCTGTGTTCTCTGTCAGTGTGTTAATATTCCTGAGGACAGTGGGGGTGTTTTACACTTCACAGGGTGTATCTGACTGTGGGTCATGATATACACAGTGTGTCAGTGAGTGTGTTAATATTAATCTGTGTTCTCTTTCAGTGTGTTAATATTACTGAGGACAGTGGGGGTGTTTTACACTTCCCAGGGTATATCTGGCTGTGGGTCATGATGTACACAGTGTGTCAGTGATTGTGTTAATATTAATCTGTGTTCTCTGTCAGTGTGTTAATATTACTGAGGACAGTGGGGGTGTTTTACACTTCACAGGGTGTATCTGACTGTGGGTCATGATGTACACAGTGTGTCAGTGACTGTGTTAATATTAATCTGTGTTCTCTGTCAGTGTGTTAATATTACTGAGGACAGTGGGGGTGTTCTACACTTCACAGGGTGTATCTGACTGTGAGTCATGATATACACAGTGAGTCAGTGAGTGTGTTAATATTAATCTGTGTTCTCTGTCAGTGTGTTAATATTACTGAGGACGGTGGGGGTGTTTTACACTTCACAGGGTGTATCTGACTGTGGGTCATGATATACACAGTGTGTCAGTGAGAGTGTTAATATTAATCTGTGTTCACTGTCAGTGTGTTAATATTACTGAGGACAGTGGTGGTGTTTTACACTTCACAGGGTGTATCTGACTGTGGGTCATGATATACACAGTGTGTCAGTGAGTGTGTTAATATTAATCTGCGTTCTCTGTCAGTGTGTTAATATTACTGAGGACAGTGGGGGTGCTTTACACTTCACCGGGTGTATCTGACTGTGGATCATGATGTACACAGTGTGTCAGTGAGTGTGTTAATATTAATCTGTGTACTCTGTCAGTGTGTTAATATTACTGAGGACAGTGGGGGTGTTTTACACTTCACAGGGTGTATCTGACTGTGGGTCATGATGTACACAGTGTGTCAGTGACTGTGTTAATATTAATCTGTGTTCTCTGTCAGTGTGTTAATATTACTGAGGACAGTGGGGGTGTTCTACACTTCACAGGGTGTATCTGACTGTGAGTCATGATATACACAGTGAGTCAGTGAGTGTGTTAATATTAATCTGTGTTCTCTGTCAGTGTGTTAATATTACTGAGGACGGTGGGGGTGTTTTACACTTCACAGGGTGTATCTGACTGTGGGTCATGATATACACAGTGTGTCAGTGAGAGTGTTAATATTAATCTGTGTTCACTGTCAGTGTGTTAATATTACTGAGGACAGTGGTGGTGTTTTACACTTCACAGGGTGTATCTGACTGTGGGTCATGATATACACAGTGTGTCAGTGAGTGTGTTAATATTAATCTGCGTTCTCTGTCAGTGTGTTAATATTACTGAGGACAGTGGGGGTGCTTTACACTTCACCGGGTGTATCTGACTGTGGATCATGATGTACACAGTGTGTCAGTGAGTGTGTTAATATTAATCTGTGTACTCTGTCAGTGTGTTAATATTACTGAGGACAGTGGGGGTGTTTTACACTTCACAGGGTGTATCTGACTGTGGGTCATGATATACACAGTGTGTCAGTGAGTGTGTTAATATTAATCTGTGTTCTCTGTCAGTGTGTTAATATTCCTGAGGACAGTGGGGATGTTTTACACTTCAAAGGGTGTATCTGACTGTGGGTCATGATGTACACAGTGTGTCAGTGAGTGTGTTAATATTAATCTGTGTTCTCTGTCAGTGTGTTAATATTACTGAGGACAGTGGGGATGTTTTACACTTCACAGGGTGTATCTGACTGTGGGTCATGATGTACACGGTGTGTCAGTGAGTGTGTTAATATTAATCTGTGTTCTCTGTCAGTGTGTGAATATTACTGAGGACAGTGGGGGTGTTTTACACTTCACAGGGTGTATCTGACTGTGGGTCATGATGTACACAGTGTGTCAGTGAGTGTGTTAATATTAATCTGTGTTCTCTGTCAGTGTGTTAATATTACTGAGGACAGTGGGGATGTTTTCCACTTCACAGGGTGTATCTGACTGTGGGTCATGATGTACACAGTGTGTCAGTGAGTGTGTTAATATTAATCTGTGTTCTCTGTCAGTGTGTTAATATTACTGAGGACAGTGGGGATGTTTTACACTTCACAGGGTGTATCTGACTGTGGGTCATGATGTACACAGTGTGTCAGTGAGTGTGTTAATATTAATCTGTGTTCTCTGTCAGTGTGTTAATATTACTGAGGACAGTGGGGGTGTTTTACACTTCACAGGGTGTATCTGACTCTGGGTCATGATATACACAGTGTGTCAGTGAGTGTGTTAATATTAATCTGTGTTCTCTGTCAGTGTGTTAATATTACTGAGGACAGTGGGGATGTTTTACACTTCACAGGGTGTATCTGACTGTGGGTCATGATGTACACAGTGTGTCAGTGAGTGTGTTAATATTAATCTGTGTTCTCTCTCTGTGTGTTAATATTACTGAGGACAGTGGGGGTGTTTTACACTTCACAGGGTGTATCTGACTGTGGGTCATGACATACACAGTGTGTCAGTGAGTGTGTTAATATTAATCTGTGTTCTCTGTCAGTGTGTTAATATTACTGAGGACAGTGGCGATGTTTTACACTTCACAGGGTTTATCTGACTGTGGGTCATGATGTACACAGTGTGTCAGTGAGTATGTTAATATTAATCTGTGTTCTCTGTCAATGTGTTAATATTACTGAGGACAGTGGGGGTGTTTTACACTTCACAGGGTTTATCTGACTGTGGGTCATGATGTACACAGTGTGTCAGTGAGTGTGTTAATATTAATCTGTGTTCTCTGTCAGTGTGTTAATATTACTGAGGACAGTGGGGGTGTTTTACACTTCACAGGGTGTATCTAACTGTGGGTCATGATATACACAGTGTGTCAGTGAGTGTGTTAATATTAATCTGTGTTCTCTGTCAGTGTGTTAATATTACTGAGGACAGTGGGGGTGTTTTCCACTTCACAGGGTGTATCTGACTGTGGGTCATGATGTACACAGTGTGTCAGTGAGTGTGTTAATATTAATCTGTGTTCTCTGTCAGTGTGTTAATATTACTGAGGACAGTGGGGGTGTTTTACACTTCACAGGGTGTATCTGACTGTGGGTCATGATGTACACAGTGTGTCAGTGAGTGTGTTAATATTAATCTGTGTTCTCTGTCAGTGTGTTAATATTCCTGAGGACAGTGGGGATGTTTTACACTTCACAGGGTGTATCTGACTGTGGGTCATGATGTACACAGTGTGTCAGTGAGTGTGTTAATATTAATCTGTGTTCTCTGTCAGTGTGTTAATATTACTGAGGACAGTGGGGATGTTTTACACTTCACAGGGTGTATCTGACTGTGGGTCATGATGTACACAGTGTGTCAGTGAGTGTGTTAATATTAATCTGTGTTCTCTGTCAGTGTGTTAATATTACTGAGGACAGTGGGGATGTTTTACATTTCACAGGGTGTATCTAACTGTGGGTCATGATATACACAGTGTGTCAGTGAGTGTGTTAATATTAATCTGTGTACTCTGTCAGTGTGTTAATATTACTGAGGACAGTGGGGATGTTTTACACTTCACAGGGTGTATCTGACTTTGGGTCATGATATACACAGTGTGTCAGTGAGTGTGTTAATATTAATCTGTGTACTCTGTCAGTGTGTTAATATTCCTGAGGACAGTGGGGGTGTTTTACACTTCACAGGGTGTATCTGACTGTGGGTCATGATATACACAGTGTGTCAGTGAGTGTGTTAATATTAATCTGTGTTCTCTGTCAGTGTGTTAATATTACTGAGGACAGTGGGGGTGTTTTACACTTCACAGGGTGTATCTGACTGTGGGTCATGATGTACACAGTGTGTCAGTGAGTGTGTTAATATTAATCTGTGTTCTCTGTCAGTGTGTTATTATTACTGAGGACAGTGGGGGTGTTTTACACTTCACAGGGTGTATCTGACTGTGGGTCATGATGTACACAGTGTGTCAGTGAGTGTGTTAATATTAATCTGTGTTCTCTGTCAGTGTGTTAATATTACTGAGGACAGTGGGGGTGTTTTATACTTCACAGGGTGTATCTGACTGTGGGTCATGATATACACAGTGTGTCAGTGAGTGTGTTAATATTAATCTGTGTTCTCTGTCAGTGTGTTAATATTACTGAGGACAGTGGGGATGTTTTACACTTCACAGGGTGTATCTAACTGTGGGTCATGATGTACACAGTGTGTCAGTGAGTGTGTTAATATTAATCTGTGTTCTCTGTCAGGGTGTTAATATTCCTGAGGACAGTGGGGGTGTTTTACACTTCACAGGGTGTATCTGACTGTGGGTCATGATATACACAGTGTGTCAGTGAGTGTGTTAATATTAATCTGTGTTCTCTGTCAGTGTGATAATATTGCTGACGACAATGGGGGTGTTTTACACTTCACAGGGTGTATCTGACTGTGGGTCATGATATACACAGTGTGTCAGTGAGTGTGTTAATATTAATCTGTGTTCTCTGTCAGTGTGTTAATATTGCTGAGGACAGTGGGAATGTTTTACACTTCACAGGGTGTATCTGACTGTGGGTCATGATATACACAGTGTGTCAGTGAATGTGTTAATATTAATCTGTGTTCTCTGTCAGTGTGTTAATATTACTGAGGACAGTGGGGGTGTTTTACACTTCACAGGGTGTATCTGACTGTGGGTCATGATATACTCAGTGTGTCAGTGAGTGTGTTAATATTAATCCGTGTTCTCTGTCAGTGTGTTAATATTCCTGAGGACAGTGGGGGTGTTTTACACTTCACAGGGTGTATCTGACTGTGGGTCATGATATACACAGTGTGTCAGTGAGTGTGTTAATATTAATCTGTGTTCTCTGTCAGTGTGTTAATATTCCTGAGGACAGTGGGGGTGTTTTACACTTCACAGGGTGTATCTGACTGTGGGTCATGATATACACAGTGTGTCAGTGAGTGTGTTAATATTAATCTGTGTTCTCTGTCAGTGTGTTAATATTCCTGAGGACAGTGGGGGTGTTTTACACTTCACAGGGTGTATCTGACTGTGGGTCATGATGTACACAGTGTGTCAGTGAGTGTGTTAATATTAATCTGTGTTCTCTGTCAGTGTGTTAATATTACTGAGGACAGTGGGGGTGTTTTACACTTCACAGGGTGTATCTGACTGTGGGTCATGATATACACAGTGTGTCAGTGAGTGTGTTAATATTAATCTGTGTTCTCTGTCAGTGTGTTAAGATTACTGAGGACAGTGGGGGTGTTTTACACTTCACAGGGTGTATCTGACTGTGGGTCATGATATACACAGTGTGTCAGTGAGTGTGTTAATATTAATCTGTGTTCTCTGTCAGTGTGTTAAGATTACTGAGGACAGTGGGGGTGTTTTACACTTCACCGGGTGTATCTGACTGTGGGTCATGATATACGCAGTGTGTCAGTGAGTGTGTTAATATTTATATGTGTTCTCTGTCAGTGTGTTAATATTGCTGAGGACAGTGGGGGTGTTTTTCACTTCACAGGGTTTATCTGACTGTGGGTCATGAGATACACAGTGTGTCAGTGAGTGTGTTAATATTAATCTGTGTTCTCTGTCAGTGTGTTAATATTACTGAGGACAGTGGGGGTGTTTTACACTTCACAGGGTGTATCTGACTGTGGGTCATGATGAACACAGTGTGTCAGTGAGTGTGTTAATATTAATCTGTGTTCTCTGTCAGTGTGTTAATATTCCTGAGGACAGTGGGGGTGTTTTACACTTCACAGGGTGTATCTGACTGTGGGTCATGATATACACAGTGTGTCAGTGAGTGTGTTAATATTAATCTGTGTTCTCTGTCAGTGTGTTAATATTACTGAGGACAGTGGGGGTGTTTTACACTTCACCGGGTGTATCTGACTGTGGGTCATGATATACGCAGTGTGTCAGTGAGTGTGTTAATATTTATATGTGTTCTCTGTCAGTGTGTTAATATTGCTGAGGACAGTGGGGGTGTTTTACACTTCACAGGGTTTATCTGACTGTGGGTCATGATATACACAGTGTGTCAGTGAGTGTGTTAATATTAATCTGTGTTCTCTGTCAGTGTGTTAATATTACTGAGGACAGTGGGGGTGTTTTACACTTCACAGGGTGTATCTGACTGTGGGTCATGATATACACAGTGTGTCAGTGAGTGTGTTAATATTAATCTGTGTTCTCTGTCAGTGTGTTAATATTACTGAGGACAGTGGGGGTGTTTTACACTTCAGAGGGTGTATCTGACTGTGGGTCATGATGTACACAGTGTGTCAGTGAGTGTGTTAATATTAATCTGTGTTCTCTGTCAGTGTGTTAATATTCCTGAGGACAGTGGGGGTGTTTTACACTTCACAGGGTGTATCTGACTGTGGGTCATGATATACACAGTGTGTCAGTGAGTGTGTTAATATTAATCTGTGTTCTCTGTCAGTGTGATAATATTGCTGACGACAATGGGGGTGTTTTACACTTCACAGGGTGTATCTGACTGTGGGTCATGATATACACAGTGTGTCAGTGAGTGTGTTAATATTAATCTGTGTTCTCTGTCAGTGTGTTAATATTCCTGAGGACTGTGGGCGTGTTTTACACTTCACAGGGTGTATCTGACTGTGGGTCATGATATACACAGTGTGTCAGTGAGTGTGTTAATATTAATCTGTGTTCTCTGTCAGTGTGTTAATATTCCAGAGGACAGTGGGGGTGTTTTACACTTCACAGGGTGTATCTGACTGTGGGTCATGATATACACAGTGTGTCAGTGAGTGTGTTAATATTAATCTGTGTTCTCTGTCAGTGTGCTAATATTACTGAGGACAGTGGGGGTGTTTTACACTTCACAGGGTGTATCTGACTGTGGGTCATGATATACACAGTGTGTCAGTGAGTGTGTTAATATTAATCTGTGTTCTCTGTCAGTGTGATAATATTGCTGACGACAATGGGGGTGTTTTACACTTCACAGGGTGTATCTGACTGTGGGTCATGATATACACAGTGTGTCAGTGAGTGTGTTAATATTAATCTGTGTTCTCTGTCAGTGTGTTAATATTCCTGAGGAATGTGGGCGTGTTTTACACTTCACAGGGTGTATCTGACTGTGGGTCATGATATACACAGTGTGTCAGTGAATGTGTTAATATTAATCTGTGTTCTCTGTCAGTGTGTTAATATTCCTGAGGACAGTGGGAATGTTTTACACTTCACAGGGTGTATCTGACTGTGGGTCATGATGTACATAGTGTGTCAGTGAGTGTGTTAATATTAATCTGTGTTCTCTGTCAGTGTGTTAATATTACTGAGGACAGTGGGGGTGTTTTACACTTCACAGGGTGTATCTGACTGTGGGTCATGATATACACAGTGTGTCAGTGAATGTGTTAATATTAATCTGTGTTCTCTGTCAGTGTGTTAATATTACTGAGGACAGTGGGGGTGTTTTACACTTCACAGGGAGTATCTGACTGTGGGTCATGATATACACAGTGTGTCAGTGAGTGTGTTAATATTAATCTGTGTTCTCTGTCAGTGTGTTAATATTACTGAGGACAGTGGGGGTGTTTTACACTTCACAGGGTGTATCTGACTGTGGGTCATGATATACACAGTGTGTCAGTGAGTGTGTTAATATTAATCTGTGTACTCTGTCAGGGTGTTAATATTACTGAGGACAGTGGGGCTGTTTTACACTTCACAGGGTTTATCTGACTGTGAGTCATGATGTACACAGTGTGTCAGTGAGTGTGTTAATATTAATCTGTGTTCTCTGTCAGTGTGTTAATATTACTGAGGACAGTGGGGGTGTTTTACACTTCACAGGGTTTATCTGACTGTGAGTCATGATGTACACAGTGTGTCAGTGAGTGTGTTAATATTAATCTGTGTTCTCTGTCAGTGTGTTAATATTCCTGAGGACAGTGGGGGTGTTTTACACTTCACAGGGTGTATCTGACTGTGGGTCATGATATACACAGTGTGTCAGTGAGTGTGTTAATATTAATCTGTGTTCTCTGTCTGTGTGTTAATATTACTGAGGACAGTGGGGATGTTTTACACTTCACAGAGTGTATCTGACTGTGGGTCATGATATACACAGTGTGTCAGTGAGTGTGTTAATATTAATCTGTGTTCTCTGTCAGTGTGTTAATATTCCTGAGGACAGTGGGGGTGTTTTACACTTCACAGGGTTTATCTGACTGTGGGTCATGATGTACACAGTGTGTCAGTGAGTGTGTTAATATTAATCTGTGTTCTCTGTCAGTGTGTTAATATTCCTGAGGACAGTGGGGCTGTTTTACACTTCACAGGGTGTATCTGACTGTGGGTCATGATATACACAGTGTGTCAGTGAGTGTGTTAATATTAATCTGTGTTCTCTGTCAGTGTGTTAATATTCCTGAGGACAGTGGGGGTGTTTTACACTTCACAGGGTGTATCTGACTCTGGGTCATGACATACACAGTGTGTCAGTGAGTGTGTTAATATTAATCTGTGTTCTCTGTCAGTGTGTTAATATTACTGAGGACAGTGGGGATGTTTTGCACTTCACAGGGTGTATCTGACTGTGGGTCATGATATACACAGTGTGTCAGTGAGTGTGTTAATATTAATCTGTGTTCTCTGTCAGTGTGTTAATAGTCCTGAGGACAGTGGGGGTGTTTTACACTTCACAGGGTGTATCTGACTGTGGGTCATGATATACACAGTGTGTCAGTGAGTGTGTTAATATTAATCTGTGTTCTCTGTCAGTGTGTTAATATTACTGAGGACAGTGGGGGTGTTTTACACTTCACAGGGTGTATCTGACTGTGGGTCATGATATACACAGTGTGTCAGTGAGTGTGTTAATATTAATCTGTGTTCTCTGTCAGTGTGTTAATATTACTGAGGACAGCGGGGGTGTTTTACACTTCACAGGGTGTATCTGACTGTGGGTCATGATATACACAGTGTGTCAGTGAGTGTGTTAATATTAATCTGTGTTCTCTGTCAGTGTGTTAATATTCCTGAGGACATTGGGGGTGTTTTACACTTCACAGGGTGTATCTGACTGTGGGTCATGACATACACAGTGTGTCAGTGAGTGTGTTAATATTAATCTGTGTTCTCTGTCAGTGTGTTAATATTCCTGAGGACAGTGGGGGTGTTTTACACTTCACAGGGTGTATCTGACTGTGGGTCATGACATACACAGTGTGTCAGTGAGTGTGTTAATATTAATCTGTGTTCTCTGTCAGTGTGTTAATATTACTGAGGACAGTGGGGGTGTTTTACACTTCACAGGGTGTATCTGACTGTGGGTCATGACATACACAGTGTGTCAGTGAGTGTGTTAATATTAATCTGTGTTCTCTTTCAGTGTGTTAATATTCCTGAGGACAGTGGGGGTGTTTTACACTTCACAGGGTGTATCTGACTGTGGGTCATGATGTACACAGTGTGTCAGTGAGTGTGTTAATATTAATCTGTGTTCTCTGTCAGTGTGTTAATATTACTGAGGACAGTGGGGGTGTTTTACACTTCACAGGGTGTATCTGACTGTGGGTCATGATATACACAGTGTGTCAGTGAGTGTGTTAATATTAATCTGTGTTCTCTGTCAGTGTGTTAATATTGCTGAGGACAGTGGGGGTGTTTTACACTTCACAGGGTGTATCTGACTGTGGGTCATGATGTACACAGTGTGTCAGTGAGTGTGTTAATATTAATCTGTGTTCTCTGTCAGGTGTTACTATTCCTGAGGACAGTGGGGGTGTTTTACACTTCACAGGGTGTATCTGGCTGTGGGTCATGATGTACACAGTGTGTCAGTGTGTGTGTTAATATTAATCTGTGTTCTCTGTCAGTGTGTTAATATTACTGAGGGCAGTGGGGGTGTTTTACTCTTCACAGGGTGTATCTGACTGTGGGTCATGACATACACAGTGTGTCAGTGAGTGTGTTAATATTAATCTGTGTTCTCTGTCAGTGTGTTAATATTACTGAGGACAGCGGGGGTGTTTTACACTTCACAGGGTGTATCTGACTGTGGGTCATGATATACACAGTGTGTCAGTGAGTGTGTTAATATTAATCTGTGTTCTCTGTCAGTGTGTTAATATTCCTGAGGACAGTGGGTGTGTTTTACACTTCACAGGGTGTATCTGACTGTGGGTCATGATATACACAGTGTGTCAGTGAGTGTGTTAATATTAATCTGTGTTCTCTGTCAGAGTGTTAATATTCCTGAGGACATTGGGGGTGTTTTACACTTCACAGGGTGTATCTGACTGTGGGTCATGACATACACAGTGTGTCAGTGAGTGTGTTAATATTAATCTGTGTTCTCTGTCAGTGTGTTAATATTCCTGAGGACAGTGGGGGTGTTTTACACTTCACAGGGTGTATCTGACTGTGGGTCATGACATACACAGTGTGTCAGTGAGTGTGTTAATATTAATCTGTGTTCTCTGTCAGTGTGTTAATATTACTGAGGACATTGGGGGTGTTTTACACTTCACAGGGTGTATCTGACTGTGGGTCATGACATACACAGTGTGTCAGTGAGTGTATTAATATTAATCTGTGTTCTCTTTCAGTGTGTTAATATTCCTGAGGACAGTGGGGGTGTTTTACACTTCACAGGGTGTATCTGACTGTGGGTCATGATGTACACAGTGTGTCAGTGAGTGTGTTAATATTAATCTGTGTTCTCTGTCAGTGTGTTAATATTACTGAGGACAGTGGGGGTGTTTTACACTTCACAGGGTGTATCTGACTGTGGGTCATGATATACACAGTGTGTCAGTGAGTGTGTTAATATTAATCTGTGTTCTCTGTCAGTGTGTTAATATTGCTGAGGACAGTGGGGGTGTTTTACACTTCACAGGGTGTATCTGACTGTGGGTCATGATGTACACAGTGTGTCAGTGAGAGTGTTAATATTAATCTGTGTTCTCTGTCAGTGTGATAATATTGCTGACGTCAATAGGGGTGTTTTACACTTCACAGGGTGTATCTGACTGTGGGTCATGATATACACAGTGTGTCAGTGAGTGTGTTAATATTAATCTGTGTTCTCTGTCAGTGTGTTAATATTGCTGAGGACAGTGGGAATGTTTTACACTTCACAGGGTGTATCTGACTGTGGGTCATGATATACACAGTGTGTCAGTGAATGTGTTAATATTAATCTGTGTTCTCTGTCAGTGTGTTAATATTACTGAGGACAGTGGGGGTGTTTTACACTTCACAGGGTGTATCTGACTGTGGGTCATGAAATACACAGTGTGTCAGTGAGTGTGTTAATATTAATCTGTGTTCTCTGTCAGTGTGTTAATATTCCTGAGGACAGTGGGGGTGTTTTACACTTCACAGGGTGTATCTGACTGTGGGTCATGATATACACAGTGTGTCAGTGAGTGTGTTAATATTAATCTGTGTTCTCTGTTAGTGTGTTAATATTCCTGAGGACAGTGGGGGTGTTTTACACTTCACAGGGTGTATCTGACTGTGGGTCATGATGTACACAGTGTGTCAGTGAGTGTGTTAATATTAATCTGTGTTCTCTGTCAGTGTGTTAATATTACTGAGGACAGTGGGGGTTTTTACACTTCACAGGGTGTATCTGACTGTGGGTCATGATATACACAGTGTGTCAGTGAGTGTGTTAATATTAATCTGTGTTCTCTGTCAGTGTGTTAATATTGCTGAGGACAGTGGGGGTGTTTTACACTTCACAGGGTGTATCTGACTGTGGGTCATGATGTACACAGTGTGTCAGTGAGTGTGCTAATATTAATCTGTGTTCTCTGTCAGGTGTTACTATTCCTGAGGACAGTGGGGGTGTTTTACACTTCACAGGGTGTATCTGGCTGTGGGTCATGATGTACACAGTGTGTCAGTGTGTGTGTTAATATTAATCTGTGTTCTCTGTCAGTGTGTTAATATTACTGAGGACAGTGGGGGTGTTTTACACTTCACAGGGTGTATCTGACTGTGGGTCATGACATACACAGTGTGTCAGTGAGTGTGTTAATATTAATCTGTGTTCTCTGTCAGTGTGTTAATATTACTGAGGACAGTGGGGGCGTTTTACACTTCACAGGGTGTATCTGACTGTGGGTCATGATATACACAGTGTGTCAGTGAGTGTGTTCATATTAATCTGTGTTCTCTGTCAGTGTGTTAATATTACTGAGGACAGCGGGGGTGTTTTACACTTCACAGGGTGTATCTGACTGTGGGTCATGATATACACAGTGTGTCAGTGAGTGTGTTAATATTAATCTGTGTTCTCTGTCAGTGTGTTAATGTTCCTGAGGACAGTGGGGGTGTTTTACACTTCACAGGGTGTATCTGACTGTGGGTCATGATATACACATTGTGTCAGTGAGTGTGTTAATATTAATCTGTGTTCTCTGTCAGTGTGATAATATTGCTGACGACAATGGGGGTGTTTTACACTTCACAGGGTGTATCTGACTGTGGGTCATGATATACAGAGTGTGTCAGTGAGTGTGTTAATATTAATCTGTGTTCTCTGTCAGTGTGTTAATATTGCTGAGGACAGTGGGAATGTTTTACACTTCACAGGGTGTATCTGACTGTGGGTCATGATATACACAGTGTGTCAGTGAATGTGTTAATATTAATCTGTGTTCTCTGTCAGTGTGTTAATATTACTGAGGACAGTGGGGGTGTTTTACACTTCACAGGGTGTATCTGACTGTGGGTCATGAAATACACAGTGTGTCAGTGAGTGTGTTAATATTAATCTGTGTTCTCTGTCAGTGTGTTAATATTCCTGAGGACAGTGGGGGTGTTTTACACTTCACAGGGTGTATCTGACTGTGGGTCATGATATACACAGTGTGTCAGTGAGTGTGTTAATATTAATCTGTGTTCTCTGTCAGTGTGTTAATATTACAGAGGACAGTGGGGGTGTTTTACACTTCACAGGGTGTATCTGACTGTGGGTCATGATATACACAGTGTGTCAGTGAGTGTGTTAATATTAATCTGTGTTCTCTGTCAGTGTGTTAATATTCCTGAGGACAGTGGGGGTGTTTTACACTTCACAGGGTGTATCTGACTGTGGGTCATGATATACACAGTGTGTCAGTGAGTGTGTTAATATTAATCTGTGTTCTCTGTCAGTGTGTTAATATTCCTGAGGACAGTGGTGGTGTTTTACACTTCACAGGGTGTATCTGACTGTGGGTCATGATATACACAGTGTGAAAGTGAGTGTGTTAATATTAATCTGTGTTCTCTGTCAGTGTGTTAATATTCCTGAGGACAGTGGGGGTGTTTTATAATTCACAGGATGTATCTGACTGTGGGTCATGATGTACACAGTGTGTCAGTGAGTGTGTTAATATTAATCTGTGTTCTCTGTCAGTGTGTTAATATTCCTGAGGACAGTGGGAATGTTTTACACTTCACAGGGTGTATCTGACTGTGGGTCATGATGTACACAGTGTGTCAGTGAGTGTGTTAATATTAATCTGTGTTCTGTGTCAGTGTGTTAATATTCCTTAGGACAGTGGGGGTGTTTTACACTTCACAGGGTGTATCTGACTGTGGGTCATGACATACACAGTGTGTCAGTGAGTGTGTTAATATTAATCTGTGTTCTCTGTCAGTCTGTTAATATTCCTGAGGACATTGGGGGTGTTTTACACTTCATAGGGTGTATCTGACTGTGGGTCATGACATACACAGTGTGTCAGTGAGTGTGTTAATATTAATCTGAGTTCTCTGTCAGTGTGTTAATATTCCTGAGGACAGTGGGGGTGTTTTACACTTCACAGGGTGTATCTGACTGTGGGTCATGACATACACAGTGTGTCAGTGAGTGTGTTAATATTAATCTGTGTTCTCTGTCAGTGTGTTAATATTACTGAGGACAGTGGGGGTGTTTTACACTTCACAGGGTGTATCTGACTGTGGGTCATGACATACACAGTGTGTCAGTGAGTGTGTTAATATTAATCTGTGTTCTCTTTCAGTGTGTTAATATTCCTGAGGACAGTGGGGGTGTTTTACACTTCACAGGGTGTATCTGACTGTGGGTCATGATGTACACAGTGTGTCAGTGAGTGTGTTAATATTAATCTGTGTTCTCTGTCAGTGTGTTAATATTACTGAGGACAGTGGGGGTGTTTTACACTTCACAGGGTGTATCTGACTGTGGGTCATGATATACACAGTGTGTCAGTGAGTGTGTTAATATTAATCTGTGTTCTCTGTCAGTGTGTTAATATTGCTGAGGACAGTGGGGGTGTTTTACACTTCACAGGGTGTATCTGACTGTGGGTCATGATGTACACAGTGTGTCAGTGAGTGTGTTAATATTAATCTGTGTTCTCTGTCAGGTGTTACTATTCCTGAGGACAGTGGGGGTGTTTTACACTTCACAGGGTGTATCTGGCTGTGGGTCATGATGTACACAGTGTGTCAGTGTGTGTGTTAATATTAATCTGTGTTCTCTGTCAGTGTGTTAATATTACTGAGGACAGTGGGGGTGTTTTACACTTCACAGGGTGTATCTGACTGTGGGTCATGATATACACAGTGTGTCAGTGAGTGTGTTAATATTAATCTGTGTTCTCTGTCAGTGTGTTAATATTACTGAGGACAGTGGGGGTGTTTTACACTTCACAGGGTGTATCTGACTGTGGGTCATGATATACACAGTGTGTCAGTGAGTGTGTTAATATTAATCTGTGTTCTCTGTCAGTGTGTTAATATTACTGAGGACAGTGGGGGTGTTTTACACTTCACAGGGTGTATCTGACTGTGGGTCATGATATACACAGTGTGTCAGTGAGTGTGTTAATATTAATCTGTGTTCTCTGTCAGTGTGTTAATATTCCTGAGGACAGTGGGGGTGTTTTACACTTCACAGGGTGTATCTGACTGTGGGTCATGATATACACAGTGTGTCAGTGAGAGTGTTAATATTAATCTGTGTTCTCTGTCAGTGTGTTAATATTCCTGAGGGCAGTGGGGGTGTTTTACACTTCACAGGGTGTATCTGACTGTGGGTCATGATATACACAGTGTGTCAGTGAGTGTGTTAATATTAATCTGTGTTCTCTGTCAGTGTGTTAATATTGCTGAGGACAGTGGGAATGTTTTACACTTCACAGGGTGTATCTGACTGTGGGTCATGATATACACAGTGTGTCAGTGAATGTGTTAATATTAATCTGTGTTCTCTGTCAGTGTGTTAATATTACTGAGGACAGTGGGGGTGTTTTACACTTCACAGGGTGTATCTGACTGTGGGTCATGAAATACACAGTGTGTCAGTGAGTGTGTTAATATTAATCTGTGTTCTCTGTCAGTGTGTTAATATTTCTGAGGACAGTGGGGGTGTTTTACACTTCACAGGGTGTATCTGACTGTGGGTCATGATATACACAGTGTGTCAGTGAGTGTGTTAATATTAATCTGTGTTCTCTGTCAGTGTGTTAATATTACTGAGGACAGTGGGGGTGTTTTACACTTCACAGGGTGTATCTGACTGTGGGTCATGATATACACAGTGTGTCAGTGAGTGTGTTAATATTAATCTGTGTTCTCTGTCAGTGTGTTAATATTCCTGAGGACAGTGGGGGTGTTTTACACTTCACAGGGTGTATCTGACTGTGGGTCATGATATACACAGTGTGTCAGTGAGTGTGTTAATATTAATCTGTGTTCTCTGTCAGTGTGTTAATATTCCTGAGGGCAGTGGGGGTGTTTTACACTTCACAGGGTGTATCTGACTGTGGGTCATGATATACACAGTGTGTCAGTGAGTGTGTTAATATTAATCTGTGTTCTCTGTCAGTGTGTTAATATTCCTGAGGACAGTGGGGGTGTTTTACACTTCACAGGGTGTATCTGACTGTGGGTCATGATGTACACAGTGTGTCAGTGAGTGTGTTAATATTAATCTGTGTTCTCTGTCAGTGTGTTAATATTACTGAGGACAGTGGGGGTGTTTTACACTTCACAGGGTGTATCTGACTGTGGGTCATGATATACACAGTGTGTCAGTGAGTGTGTTAATATTAATCTGTGTTCTCTGTCAGTGTGTTAAGATTACTGAGGACAGTGGGGGTGTTTTACACTTCACAGGGTGTATCTGACAGTGGGTCATGATGTACACAGTGTGTCAGTGAGAGTGTTAATATTAATCTGTGTTCTCTGTCAGTGTGTTAATATTACTGAGGACAGTGGGGGTGTTTTACACTTCACCGGGTGTATCTGACTGTGGGTCATGATATACGCAGTGTGTCAGTGAGTGTGTTAATATTTATATGTGTTCTCTGTCAGTGTGTTAATATTGCTGAGGACAGTGGGGGTGTTTTACACTTCACAGGGTTTATCTGACTGTGGGTCATGATGGACACAGTGTGTCAGTGAGTGTGTTAATATTAATCTGTGTTCTCTGTTAGTGTGTTAATATATCCTGAGGACAGTGGGGATGTTTTACACTTCACAGGGTGTATCTGACTGTGGGTCATGATGTACACAGTGTGTCAGTGAGTGTGTTAATATTAATCTGTGTTCTCTGTCAGTGTGTTAATATTACTGAGGACAGTGGGGGTGTTTTACACTTCACAGGGTGTATCTGACAGTGGGTCATGATATACACAGTGTGTCAGTGAGTGTGTTAATATTAATCTGTGTTCTCTGTCAGTGTGTTAATATTGCTGAGGACAGTGGGGGTGTTTTACACTTCACAGGGTGTATCTGACTGTGGGTCATGATGTACACAGTGTGTCAGTGAGTGTGTTAATATTAATCTGTGTTCTCTGTCAGTGTGTTAATATTCCTGAGGACAGTGGGGGAGTTTTACACTTCACAGGGTGTATCTGACTGTGGGTCATGATATACACAGTGTGTCAGTGAGTGTGTTAATATTAATCTGTGTTCTCTGTCAGTGTGTTAATATTACTGAGGACAGTGGGGGTGTTTTACACTTCACAGGGTGTATCTGACTGTGGGTCATGATGTACACAGTGTGTCAGTGAGTGTGTTAATATTAATCTGTGTTCTCTGTCAGTGTGTTAATATTCCTGAGGACAGTGGGGGTGTTTTACACTTCACAGGGTGTATCTGACTGTGGGTCATGATATACACAGTGTGTCAGTGAGTGTGTTAATATTAATCTGTGTTCTCTGTCAGTGTGATAATATTGCTGACGACAATGGGGGTGTTTTACACTTCACAGGGTGTATCTGACTGTGGGTCATGATATACACAGTGTGTCAGTGAGAGTGTTAATATTAATCTGTGTTCTCTGTCAGTGTGTTAATATTACTGAGGACAGTGGGGGTGTTTTACACTTCACCGGGTGTATCTGACTGTGGGTCATGATATACGCAGTGTGTCAGTGAGTGTGTTAATATTTATATGTGTTCTCTGTCAGTGAGTTAATATTGCTGAGGACAGTGGGGGTGTTTTACACTTCACAGGGTGTATCTGACTGTGGGTCATGATATACACAGTGTGTCAGTGAGTGTGTTAATATTAATCTGTGTTCTCTGTCAGTGTGTTAATATTGCTGAGGACAGTGGGGGTGTTTTACACTTCACAGGGTGTATCTGACTGTGGGTCATGATGTACACAGTGTGTCAGTGAGTGTGTTAATATTAATCTGTGTTCTCTGTCAGTGTGTTAATATTCCTGAGGACAGTGGGGGTGTTTTACACTTCACAGGGTGTATCTGACTGTGGGTCATGATATACACAGTGTGTCAGTGAGTGTGTTAATATTAATCTGTGTTCTCTGTCAGTGTGTTAATATTACTGAGGACAGTGGGGGTGTTTTACACTTCACAGGGTGTATCTGACTGTGGGTCATGATATACACAGTGTGTCAGTGAGTGTGTTAATATTATTCTGTGTTGTCTGTCAGTGTGTTAATATTCCTGAGGACAGTGGGGGTGTTTTACACTTCACAGGGTGTATCTGACTGTGGGTCATGATATACACAGTGTGTCAGTGAGTGTGTTAATATTAATCTGTGTTCTCTGTCAGTTTGTTAATATTACTGAGGACAGTGGGGGTGTTTTACACTTCACAGGGTGTATCTGACTGTGGGTCATGATGTGCACAGTGTGTCAGTGAGTGTGTTAATATTAATCTGTGTTCTCTGTCAGTGTGTTAATATTCCTGAGGACAGTGGGGGTGTTTTACACTTCACAGGGTGTATCTGACTGTGGGTCATGATATACACAGTGTGTCAGTGAGTGTGTTAATATTAATCTGTGTTCTCTGTCAGTGTGATAATATTGCTGACGACAATGGGGGTGTTTTACACTTCACAGGGTGTATCTGACTGTGGGTCATGATATACACAGTGTGTCAGTGAGAGTGTTAATATTAATCTGTGTTCTCTGTCAGTGTGTTAATATTACTGAGGACAGTGGGGGTGTTTTACACTTCACCGGGTGTATCTGACTGTGTGTCATGATATACGCAGTGTGTCAGTGAGTGTGTTAATATTTATATGTGTTCTCTGTCAGTGTGTTAATATTGCTGTGGACAGTGGGGGTGTTTTACACTTCACAGGGTTTATCTGACTGTGGGTCATGATGGACACAGTGTGTCAGTGAGTGTGTTAATATTAATCTGTGTTCTCTGTTAGTGTGTTAATATTCCTGAGGACAGTGGGGATGTTTTACACTTCACAGGGTGTATCTGACTGTGGGTCATGATGTACACAGTGTGTCAGTGAGTGTGTTAATATTAATCTGTGTTCTCTGTCAGTGTGTTAATATTACTGAGGACAGTGGGGGTGTTTTACACCTCACAGGGTGTATCTGACTGTGGGTCATGATATACACAGTGTGTCAGTGAGTGTGTTAATATTAATCTGTGTTCTCTGTCAGTGTGTTAATATTACTGAGGACAGTGGGGGTGTTTTACACTTCACAGGGTGTATCTGACTGTGGGTCATGATATACACAGTGTGTCAGTGAGGGTGTTAATATTATTCTGTGTTCTCTGTCAGTGTGTTAATATTCCTGAGGACAGTGGGGGTGTTTTACACTTCACAGGGTGTATCTGACTGTGCTTCATGATATACACAGTGTGTCAGTGAGTGTGTTAATATTAATCTGTGTTCTCTGTCAGTGTGTTAATATTACTGAGGACAGTGGGGGTGTTTTACACTTCACAGGGTGTATCTGACTGTGGGTCATGATGTACACAGTGTGTCAGTGAGTGAGTTAATATTAATCTGTGTTCTCTGTCAGTGTGTTAATATTCCTGAGGACAGTGGGGGTGTTTTACACTTCACAGGGTGTATCTGACTGTGGGTCATGATATACACAGTGTGTCAGTGAGTGTGTTAATATTAATCTGTGTTCTCTGTCAGTGTGATAATATTGCTGACGACAATGGGGGTGTTTTACACTTCACAGGGTGTATCTGACTGTGGGTCATGATATACACAGTGTGTCAGTGAGTGTGTTAATATTAATATGTGTTCTCTGTCAGTGTGTTAATATGGCTGAGGACAGTGGGAATGTTTTACACTTCACAGGGTGTATCTGACTGTGGGTCATGATATACACAGTGTGTCAGTGAATGTGTTAATATTAATCTGTGTTCTCTGTCAGTGTGTTAATATTACTGAGGACAGTGGGGGTGTTTTACACTTCACAGGGTGTATCTGACTGTGGGTCATGAAATACACAGTGTGTCAGTGAGTGTGTTAATATTAATCTGTGTTCTCTGTCAGTGTGTTAATATTCCTGAGGACAGTGGGGGTGTTTTACACTTCACAGGGTGTATCTGACTGTGGGTCATGATATACACAGTGTGTCAGTGAGTGTGTTAATATTAATCTGTGTTCTCTGTCAGTGTGTTAATATTACTGAGGACAGTGGGGGTGTTTTACACTTCACAGGGTGTATCTGACTGTGGGTCATGATATACACAGTGTGTCAGTGAGTGTGTTAATATTAATCTGTGTTCTCTGTCAGTGTGTTAATATTCCTGAGGACAGTGGGAATGTTTTACACTTCACAGGGTGTATCTGACTGTGGGTCATGATGTACACAGTGTGTCAGTGAGTGTGTTAATATTAATCTGTGTTCTCTGTCAGTGTGTTAATATTCCTGAGGACAGTGGGGGTGTTTTACACTTCACAGGGTGTATCTGACTGTGGGTCATGATGTACACAGTGTGTCAGTGAGTGTGTTAATATTAATCTGTGTTCTCTGTCAGTGTGTTAATATTACTGAGGACAGTGGGGGTGTTTTACACTTCACAGGGTGTATCTGACTGTGGGTCATGATATACACAGTGTGTCAGTGAGTGTGTTAATATTAATCTGTGTTCTCTGTCAGTGTGTTAAGATTACTGAGGACAGTGGGGGTGTTTTACACTTCACAGGGTGTATCTGACAGTGGGTCATGATGTACACAGTGTGTCAGTGAGAGTGTTAATATTAATCTGTGTTCTCTGTCAGTGTGTTAATATTCCTGAGGACAGTGGGGGTGTTTTACACTTCACCGGGTGTATCTAACTGTGGGTCATGATATACGCAGTGTGTCAGTGAGTGTGTTAATATTTATATGTGTTCTCTGTCAGTGTGTTAATATTGCTGAGGACAGTGGGGGTGTTTTACACTTCACAGGGTTTATCTGACTGTGGGTCATGATGGACACAGTGTGTCAGTGAGTGTGTTAATATTAATCTGTGTTCTCTGTCAGTGTGTTAATATTCCTGAGGACAGTGGGGATGTTTTACACTTCACAGGGTGTATCTGACTGTGGGTCATGATGTACACAGTGTGTCAGTGAGTGTGTTAATATTAATCTGTGTTCTCTGTCAGTGTGTTAATATTACTGAGGACAGTGGGGGTGTTTTACACTTCACAGGGTGTATCTGACTGTGGGTCATGATATACACAGTGTGTCAGTGAGTGTGTTAATATTAATCTGTGTTCTCTGTCAGTGTGTTAATATTGCTGAGGACAGTGGTGGTGTTTTACACTTCACAGGGTGTATCTGACTGCGGGTCATGATGTACACAGTGTGTCAGTGAGTGTGTTAATATTAATCTGTGTTCTCTGTCAGTGTGTTAATATTCCTGAGGACAGTGGGGGTGTTTTACACTTCACAGGGTGTATCTGACTGTGGGTCATGATATACACAGTGTGTCAGTGAGTGTGTTAATATTAATCTGTGTTCTCTGTCAGTGTGTTAATATTCCTGAGGACCGTGGGGGTGTTTTACACTTCACAGGGTGTATCTGACTGTTGGTCATGATGTACACAGTGTGTCAGTGAGTGTGTTAATATTAATCTGTGTTCTCTGTCAGTGTGTTAATATTACTGAGGACAGTGGGGGTGTTTTACACTTCACAGGGTGTATCTGACTGTGGGTCATGATATACACAGTGTGTCAGTGAGTGTGTTAATATTAATCTGTGTTCTCTGTCAGTGTGTTAAGATTACTGAGGACAGTGGGGGTGTTTTACACTTCACGGGGTGTATCTGACAGTGGGTCATGATGTACACAGTGTGTCAGTGAGAGTGTTAATATTAATCTGTGTTCTCTGTCAGTGCGTTAATATTACTGAGGACAGTGGGGGTGTTTTACACTTCACCGGGTTTATCTGACTGTGGGTCATGATATACGCAGTGTGTCAGTGAGTGTGTTAATATTTATATGTGTTCTCTGTCAGTGTGTTAATATTTCTGAGGACAATGGGGGTGTTTTACACTTCACAGGGTTTATCTGACTGTGGGTCATGATATACACAGTGTGTCAGTGAGTGTGTTAATATTAATCTGTGTTCTCTGTCAGTGTGTTAATATTACTGAGGACAGTGGGGGTGTTTTACACTTCACAGGGTTTATCTGACTGTGGGTCATGATATACACTGTGTGTCAGTGAGTGTGTTAATATTAATCTGTGTTCTCTGTCAGTGTGATAATATTGCTGACGACAATGGGGGTGTTTTACACTTCACAGGGTGTATCTGACTGTGGGTCATGATATACACAGTGTGTCAGTGAGTGTGTTAATATTAATCTGTGTTCTCTGTCAGTGTGTTAATATTCCTGAGGACAGCGGGGGTGTTTTACACTTCACAGGGTGTATCTGACTGTGGGTCATGATATACACAGTGTGTCAGTGAGTGTGTTAATATTAATCTGTGTTCTCTGTCAGTGTGTTAATATTCCTGAGGACAGTGGGGGTGTTTTACACTTCACAGGGTGTATCTGACTGTGGGTCATGATATACACAGTGTGTCAGTGAGTGTGTTAATATTAATCTGTGTTCTCTGTCAGTGTGTTAATATTCCTGAGGACTGTGGGCGTGTTTTACACTTCACAGGGTGTATCTGACTGTGGGTCATGATATACACAGTGTGTCAGTGAGTGTGTTAATATTAATCTGTGTTCTCTGTCAGTGTGTTAATATTGCTGAGGACAGTGGGAATGTTTTACACTTCACAGGGTGTATCTGACTGTAGGTCATGATATACACAGTGTGTCAGTGAGTGTGTTAATATTAATCTGTGTTCTCTGTCAGTGTGTTAATATTCCTGAGGACAGTGGGGGTGTTTTACACTTCACAGGGTGTATCTGACTGTGAGTCGTGATATACACAGTGTGTCAGTGAGTGTGTTAATATTAATCTCTGTTCTCTGTCAGTGTGTTAATATTACTGAGGACAGTGGGGGTGTTTTACACTTCACAGGGTGTATCTGACTGTGGGTCATGATATACACAGTGTGTCAGTGAGTGTGTTAATATTAATCTGTGTTCTCTGTCAGTGTGTTAATATTGCTGAGGACAGTGGGGGTGTTTTACACTTCACAGGGTGTATCTGACTGTGGGTCATGATGTACACAGTGTGTCAGTGAGTGTGTTAATATTAATCTGTGTTCTCTGTCAGTGTGTTAAGATTCCTGAGGACAGTGGGGGTGTTTTACACTTCACAGGGTGTATCTGACTGTGGGTCATGATATACACAGTGTGTCAGTGAGTGTGTTAATATTAATCTGTGTTCTCTGTCAGTGTGTTAATATTCCTGAGGACAGTGGGGGTGTTTTACACTTCACAGGGTGTATCTGACTGTGGGTCAAGATGTACACAGTGTGTCAGTGAGTGTGTTAATATTAATCTGTGTTCTCTGTCAGTGTGTTAATATTACTGAGGACAGTGGGGGTGTTTTACACTTCACAGGGTGTATCTGACTGTGGGTCATGATATACACAGTGTGTCAGTGAGTGTGTTAATATTAATCTGTGTTCTCTGTCAGTGTGTTAAGATTACTGAGGACAGTGGGGGTGTTTTACACTTCACAGGGTGTATCTGACAGTGGGTATTGATGTACACAGTGTGTCAGTGAGAGTGTTAATATTAATCTGTGTTCTCTGTCAGTGCGTTAATATTACTGAGGACAGTGGTGGTGTTTTACACTTCACCTGGTGTATCTTACTGTGGGTCATGATATACGCAGTGTGTCAGTGAGTGTGTTAATATTTATATGTGTTCTCTCTCAGTGTGTTAATATTTCTGAGGACAATGGGGGTGTTTTACACTTCACAGGGTTTATCTGACTGTGGGTCATGATATACACAGTGTGTCAGTGAGTGTGTTAATATTAATCTGTGTTCTCTGTCAGTGTGTTAATATTACTGAGGACAGTGGGGGTGTTTTGCACTTCACAGGGTTTATCTGACTGTGGGTCATGATATACACAGTGTGTCAGTGAGTGTGTTAATATTAATCTGTGTTCTCTGTCAGTGTGATAATATTGCTGACGACAATGGGGGTGTTTTACACTTCACAGGGTGTATCTGACTGTGGGTCATGACATACACAGTGTGTCAGTGAGTGTGTTAATATTAATCTGTGTTCTCTGTCAGTGTGTTAATATTCCTGAGGACAGCGGGGGTGTTTTACACTTCACAGGGTGTATCTGACTGTGGGTCATGATATACACAGTGTGTCAGTGAGTGTGTTAATATTAATCTGTGTTCTCTGTCAGTGTGTTAATATTATTGAGGACTGTGGGCGTGTTTTACACTTCACAGGGTGTATCTGACTGTGGGTCATGATATACTCAGTGTGTCAGTGAGTGTGTTAATATTAATCTGTGTTCTCTGTCAGTGTGTTAATATTGCTGAGGACAGTGGGAATGTTTTACACTTCACAGGGTGTATCTGACTGTGGGTCATGATATACACAGTGTGTCAGTGAGTGTGTTAATATTAATCTGTGTTCTCTGTCAGTGTGTTAATATTCCTGAGGACAGTGGGGGTGTTTTACACTTCACAGGGTGTATCTGACTGTGAGTCATGATATACACAGTGTGTCAGTGAGTGTGTTAATATTAATCTGTGTTCTCTGTCAGTGTGTTAATATTACTGAGGACAGTGGGGGTGTTTTACACTTCACAGGGTGTATCTGACTGTGGGTCATGATGTACACAGTGTGTCAGTGAGTGTGTTAATATTAATCTGTGTTCTCTGTCAGTGTGTTAATATTCCTGAGGACAGTGGGAATGTTTTACACTTCACAGGGTGTATCTGACTGTGGGTCATGATATACACAGTGTGTCAGTGAATGTGTTAATATTAATCTGTGTTCTCTGTCAGTGTGTTAATATTACTGAGGACAGTGGGGGTGTTTTACACTTCACAGGGTGTATCTGGCTGTGGGTCATGATATACACAGTGTGTCAGTGAGTGTGTTAATATTAATCTGTGTTCTCTGTCAGTGTGTTAATATTACTGAGGACAGTGGGGGTGTTTTACACTTCACAGGGTGTATCTGGCTGTGGGTCATGATATACACAGTGTGTCAGTGAGTGTGTTAATATTAATCTGTGTTCTCTGTCAGTGTGTTAATATTCCTGAGGACAGTGGGGGTGTTTTACACTTCACAGGGTGTATCTGGCTGTGGGTCATGATATACACAGTGTGTCAGTGAGTGTGTTAATATTAATCTGTGTTCTCTGTCAGTGTGTTAATATTCCTGAGGACAGTGGGGGTGTTTTACACTTCACAGGGTTTATCTGACTGTGGGTCATGATATACACAGTGTGTCAGTGAGTGTGTTAATATTAATCTGTGCTCTCAGTCAGTGTGTTAATATTACTGAGGACAGTGGGGGTGTTTTACACTTCACAGTGTTTATCTGACTGTGGGTCATGATATACACAGTGTGTCAGTGAGTGTGTTAATATTAATCTGTGTTCTCTGTCAGTGTGTTAATATTACTGAGGACAGTGGGGGTGTTTTACACTTCACAGGGTGTATCTGACTGTGGGTCATGATATACACAGTGTGTCAGTGAGTGTGTTAATATTAATCTGTGTTCTCTGTCAGTGTGTTAATATTACTGAGGACAGTGGGGTGTTTTACACTTCACAGGGTGTATCTGACTGTGGGTCATGATATACACAGTGTGTCAGTGAGTGTGTTAATATTAATCTGTGTTCTCTGTCAGTGTGTTAATATTACTGAGGACAGTGGGGATGTTTTACACTTCACAGGGTGTATCTGACTGTGGGTCATGATATACACAGTGTGTCAGTGAGTGTGTTAATATTAATCTGTGTTCTCTGTCAGTGTGTTAATATTCCTGAGGACAGTGGGGGTGTTTTACACTTCACAGGGTGTATCTGACTGTGGGTCATGATATACACAGTGTGTCAGTGAGTGTGTTAATATTAATCTGTGTTCTCTGTCAGTGTGTTCATATTACTGAGGACAGTGGAGGTGTTTTACACTTCACAGGGTGTATCTGACTGTGGGTCATGATGTACACAGTGTGTCAGTGAGTGTGTTAATATTAATCTGTGTTCTCTGTCAGTGTGTTAATATTCCTGAGGACAGTGGGGGTGTTTTACACTTCACAGGGTGTATCTGACTGTGGGTCATGATATACACAGTGTGTCAGTGAGTGTGTTAATATTAATCTGTGTTCTCTGTCAGTGTGTTAAGATTACTGAGGACAGTGGGGGTGTTTTACACTTCACAGGGTGTATCTGACAGTGGGTCATGATGTACACAGTGTGTCAGTGAGAGTGTTAATATTAATCTGTGTTCTCTGTCAGTGCGTTAATATTACTGAGGACAGTGGGGGTGTTTTACACTTCACCGGGTGTATCTGACTGTGGGTCATGATATACGCAGTGTGTCAGTGAGTGTGTTAATATTTATATGTGTTCTCTATCAGTGTGTTAATATTTCTGAGGACAATGGGGGTGTTTTACACTTCACAGGGTGTATCTGACTGTGGGTCATGATATACACAGTGTGTCAGTGAGTGTGTTAATATTAATCTGTGTTCTATGTCAGTGTGTTAATATTCCTGAGGACTGTGGGCGTGTTTTACACTTCACAGGGTGTATCTGACTGTGGGTCATGATATACACAGTGTGTCAGTGAGTGTGTTAATATTAATCTGTGTTCTCTGTCAGTGTGTTAAGATTACTGAGGACAGTGGGGGTGTTTTACACTTCACAGGGTGTATCTGACAGTGGGTATTGATGTACACAGTGTGTCAGTGAGAGTGTTAATATTAATCTGTGTTCTCTGTCAGTGCGTTAATATTACTGAGGACAGTGGGGGTGTTTTACACTTCACCGGGTGTATCTGACTGTGGGTCATGATATACGCAGTGTGTCAGTGAGTGTGTTAATATTTATATGTGTTCTCTCTCAGTGTGTTAATATTTCTGAGGACAATGGGGGTGTTTAACACTTCACAGGGTTTATCTGACTGTGGGTCATGATATACACAGTGTGTCAGTGAGTGTGTTAATATTAATCTGTGTTCTCTGTCAGTGTGTTAATATTACTGAGGACAGTGGGGGTGTTTTACACTTCACAGGGTTTATCTGACTGTGGGTCATGATATACACAGTGTGTCAGTGAGTGTGTTAATATTAATCTGTGTTCTCTGTCAGTGTGATAATATTGCTGACGACAATGGGGGTGTTTTACACTTCACAGGGTGTATCTGACTGTGGGTCATGACATACACAGTGTGTCAGTGAGTGTGTTAATATTAATCTGTGTTCTCTGTCAGTGTGTTAATATTCCTGAGGACAGTGGGAATGTTTTACACTTCACAGGGTATATCTGACTGTGGGTCATGATATACACAGTGTGTCAGTGAGTGTGTTAATATTAATCTGTGTTCTCTGTCAGTGTGTTAATATTCCTGAGGACAGTGGGGGTGTTTTACACTTCACAGGGTGTATCTGACTGTGAGTCATGATATACACAGTGTGTCAGTGAGTGTGTTAATATTAATCTGTGTTCTCTGTCAGTGTGTTAATATTACTGAGGACAGTGGGGGTGTTTTACACTTCACAGGGTGTATCTGACTGTGGGTCATGATGTACACAGTGTGTCAGTGAGTGTGTTAATATTAATCTGTGCTCTCTGTCAGTGTGTTAATATTCCTGAGGACAGTGGGAATGTTTTACACTTCACAGGGTGTATCTGACTGTGGGTCATGATATACACAGTGTGTCAGTGAATGTGTTAATATTAATCTGTGTTCTCTGTCAGTGTGTTAATATTACCGAGGACAGTGGGGGTGTTTTACACTTCACAGGGTGTATCTGGCTGTGGGTCATGATATACTCAGTGTGTCAGTGAGTGTGTTAATATTAATCTGTGTTCTCTGTCAGTGTGTTAATATTACTGAGGACAGTGGGGGTGTTTTACACTTCACAGGGTGTATCTGGCTGTGGGTCATGATATACACAGTGTGTCAGTGAGTGTGTTAATATTAATCTGTGTTCTCTGTCAGTGTGTTAATATTCCTGAGGACAGTGGGGGTGTTTTACACTTCACAGGGTGTATCTGGCTGTGGGTCATGATATACACAGTGTGTCAGTGAGTGTGTTAATATTAATCTGTGTTCTCTGTCAGTGTGTTAATATTCCTGAGGACATTGGGGGTGTTTTACACTTCACAGGGTTTATCTGACTGTGGGTCATGATATACACAGTGTGTCAGTGAGTGTGTTAATATTAATCTGTGCTCTCAGTCAGTGTGTTAATATTACTGAGGACAGTGGGGGTGTTTTACACTTCACAGGGTTTATCTGACTGTGGGTCATGATATACACAGTGTGTCAGTGAGTGTGTTAATATTAATCTGTGTTCTCTGTCAGTGTGTTAATATTACTGAGGACAGTGGGGGTGTTTTACACTTCACAGGGTGTATCTGACTGTGGGTCATGATATACACAGTGTGTCAGTGAGTGTGTTAATATTAATCTGTGTTCTCTGTCGGTGTGTTAATATTACTGAGGACAGTGGGGTGTTTTACACTTCACAGGGTGTATCTGACTGTGGGTCATGATATACACAGTGTGTCAGTGAGTGTGTTAATATTAATCTGTGTTCTCTGTCAGTGTGTTAATATTACTGAGGACAGTGGGGATGTTTTACACTTCACAGGGTGTATCTGACTGTGGGTCATGATATACACAGTGTGTCAGTGAGTGTGTTAATATTAATCTGTGTTCTCTGTCAGTGTGTTAATATTCCTGAGGACAGTGGGGGTGTTTTACACTTCACAGGGTGTATCTGACTGTGGGTCATGATATACACAGTGTGTCAGTGAGTGTGTTAATATTAATCTGTGTTCTCTGTCAGTGTGTTCATATTACTGAGGACAGTGGAGGTGTTTTACACTTCACAGGGTGTATCTGACTGTGGGTCATGATGTACACAGTGTGTCAGTGAGTGTGTTAATATTAATCTGTGTTCTCTGTCAGTGTGTTAATATTCCTGAGGACAGTGGGGGTGTTTTACACTTCACAGGGTGTATCTGACTGTGGGTCATGATGTACACAGTGTGTCAGTGAGTGTGTTAATATTAATCTGTGTTCTCTGTCAGTGTGTTAATATTCCTGAGGACAGTGGGGGTGTTTTACACTTCACAGGGTGTATCTGACTCTGGGTCATGATATACACAGTGTGTCAGTGAGTGTGTTAATATTAATCTGTGTTCTCTGTCAGTGTGTTAATATTACTGAGGACAGTGGGGGTGTTTTACACTTCACAGGGTGTATCTGACTCTGGGTCATGATATACACAGTGTGTCAGTGAGTGTGTTAATATTAATCTGTGTTCTCTGTCAGTGTGTTAATATTACTGAGGACAGTGGGGGTGTTTTACACTTCACAGGGTGTATCTGACTGTGGGTCATGATCTACACAGTGTGTCAGTGAGTGTGTTAATATTAATCTGTGTTCTCTGTCAGTGTGTTAATATTCCTGAGGACAGTGGGAATGTTTTACACTTCACAGGGTGTATCTGACTGTGGGTCATGATATACACAGTGTGTCAGTGAATGTGTTAATATTAATCTGTGTTCTCTGTCAGTGTGTTAATATTACTGAGGACAGTGGGGGTGTTTTACACTTCACAGGGTGTATCTGGCTGTGGGTCATGATATACACAGTGTGTCAGTGAGTGTGTTAATATTAATCTGTGTTCTCTGTCAGTGTGTTAATATTACTGAGGACAGTGGGGGTGTTTTACACTTCACAGGGTGTATCTCGCTGTGGGTCATGATATACACATTGTGTCAGTGAGTGTGTTAATATTAATCTGTGTTCTCTGTCAGTGTGTTAATATTCCTGAGGACAGTGGGGGTGTTTTACACTTCACAGGGTTTATCTGACTGTGGGTCATGATATACACAGTGTGTCAGTGAGTGTGTTAATATTAATCTGTGCTCTCAGTCAGTGTGTTAATATAACTGAGGACAGTGGGGGAGTTTTACACTTCACAGGGTTTATCTGACTGTGGGTCATGATATACACAGTGTGTCAGTGAGTGTGTTAATATTAATCTGTGTTCTCTGTCAGTGTGTTAATATTACTGAGGACAGTGGGGGTGTTTTACACTTCACAGGGTGTATCTGACTGTGGGTCATGATATACACAGCGTGTCAGTGAGTGTGTTAATATTAATCTGTGTTCTCTGTCAGTGTGTTAATATTACTGAGGACAGTGGGGATGTTTTACACTTCACAGGGTGTATCTGATTGTGGGTCATGATATACACAGTGTGTCAGTGATTGTGTTAATATTAATCTGTGTTCTCTGTCAGTGTGTTAATATTCCTGAGGACAGTGGGGGTGTTTTACACTTCACAGGGTGTATCTGACTGTGGGTCATGATATACACAGTGTGTCAGTGAGTGTGTTAATATTAATCTGTGTTCTCTGTCAGTGTGTTCATATTACTGAGGACAGTGGAGGTGTTTTACACTTCACAGGGTGTATCTGACTGTGGGTCATGATGTACACAGTGTGTCAGTGAGTGTGTTAATATTAATCTGTGTTCTCTGTCAGTGTGTTAATATTCCTGAGGACAGTGGGGGTGTTTTACACTTCACAGGGTGTATCTGACTGTGGGTCATGATGTACACAGTGTGTCAGTGAGTGTGTTAATATTAATCTGTGTTCTCTGTCAGTGTGTTAATATTCCTGAGGACAGTGGGGGTGTTTTACACTTCACAGGGTGTATCTGACTCAGGGTCATGATATACACAGTGTGTCAGTGAGTGTGTTAATATTAATCTGTGTTCTCTGTCAGTGTGTTAATATTACTGAGGACAGTGGGGGTGTTTTACACTTCACAGGGTGTATCTGACTCTGGGTCATGATATACACAGCGTGTCAGTGAGTGTGTTAATATTAATCTGTGTTCTCTGTCAGTGTGTTAATATTACTGAGGACAGTGGGGGTGTTTTACACTTCACAGGGTGTATCTGACTGTGGGTCATGATATACACAGTGTGTCAGTGAGTGTGTTAATATTAATCTGTGTTCTCTGTCAGTGTGTTAATATTACTGAGGACAGTGGGGTGTTTTACACTTCACAGGGTGTATCTGACTGTGGGTCATGATGTACACAGTGTGTCAGTGAGTGTGTTAATATTAATCTGTGTTCTCTGTCAGTGTGTTAATATTCCTGAGGACAGTGGGGGTGTTTTACACTTCACAGGGTGTATCTGACTGTGGGTCATGATATACACAGTGTGTCAGTGAGTGTGTTAATATTAATCTGTGTTCTCTGTCAGTGTGTTAATATTCCTGAGGACAGTGGGGGTGTTTTACACTTCACAGGGTGTATCTGACTGTGGGTCATGATATACACAGTGTGTCAGTGAGTGTGTTAATATTAATCTGTGTTCTCTGTCAGTGTGTTAATATTCCTGAGGACAGTGGGGGTGTTTTACACTTCACAGGGTGTATCTGACTGTGGGTCATGATGTACACAGTGTGTCAGTGAGTGTGTTAATATTAATCTGTGATCTCTGTCAGTGTGTTAATATTACTGAGGACAGTGGGGGTGTTTTACACTTCACAGGGTGTATCTGACTGTGGGTCATGATGTACACAGTGTGTCAGTGAGTGTGTTAATATTAATCTGTGTTCTCTGTCAGTGTGTTAATATTACTGAGGACAGTGGGGGTGTTTTACACTTCACAGGGTTTATCTGACTGTGGGTCATGATATACACAGTGTGTCAGTGAGTGTGTTAATATTAATCTGTGTTCTCTGTCAGTGTGTTAACATTACTGAGGACAGTGGGGGTGCTTTACACTTCACAGGGTGTATCTGACTGTGGGTCATGATGTACACAGTGTGTCAGTGAGTGTGTTAATATTAATCTGTGTTCTCTGTCAGTGTGTTAATATTCCTGAGGACAGTGGGGGTGTTTTACACTTCACAGGGTGTATCTGACTGTGGGTCATGATGTACACAGTGTGTCAGTGAGTGTGTTAATATTAATCTGTGTTCTCTGTCAGTGTGTTAATATTCCTGAGGACAGTGGGGGTGTTTTACACTTCACAGGGTGTATCTGACTTTGGGTTATGATATACACAGTGTGTCAGTGAGTGTGTTAATATTAATCTGTGTTCTCTGTCAGTGTGTTCATATTACTGAGGACAGTGGAGGTGTTTTACACTTCACAGGGTGTATCTGACTGTGGGTCATGATGTACACAGTGTGTCAGTGAGTGTGTTAATATTAATCTGTGTTCTCTGTCAGTGTGTTAATATTCCTGAGGACAGTGGGGGTGTTTTACACTTCACAGGGTGTATCTGACTGTGGGTCATGATGTACACAGTGTGTCAGTGAGTGTGTTAATATTAATCTGTGTTCTCTGTCAGTGTGTTAATATTCCTGAGGACAGTGGGGGTGTTTTACACTTCACAGGGTGTATCTGACTCTGGGTCATGATATACACAGTGTGTCAGTGAGTGTGTTAATATTAATCTGTGTTCTCTGTCAGTGTGTTAATATTACTGAGGACAGTGGGGGTGTTTTACACTTCACAGGGTGTATCTGACTCTGGGTCATGATATACACAGTGTGTCAGTGAGTGTGTTAATATTAATCTGTGTTCTCTGTCAGTGTGTTAATATTACTGAGGACAGTGGGGGTGTTTTACACTTCACAGGGTGTATCTGACTGTGGGTCATGATCTACACAGTGTGTCAGTGAGTGTGTTAATATTAATCTGTGTTCTCTGTCAGTGTGTTAATATTACTGAGGACAGTGGGGTGTTTTACACTTCACAGGGTGTATCTGACTGCCGGTCATGATGTACACAGTGTGTCAGTGAGTGTGTTAATATTAATCTGTGTTCTCTGTCAGTGTGTTTATATTCCTGAGGACAGTGGGGGTGTTTTACACTTCACAGGGTGTATCTGACTGTGGGTCATGATATACACAGTGTGTCAGTGAGTGTGTTAATATTAATCTGTGTTCTCTGTCAGTGTGTTAATATTCCTGAGGACAGTGGGGGTGTTTTACACTTCACAGGGTGTATCTGACTCTGGGTCATGATATACACAGCGTGTCAGTGAGTGTGTTAATATTAATCTCTGTTCTCTGTCAGTGTGTTAATATTACTGAGGACAGTGGGGGTGTTTTACACTTCACAGGGTGTATCTGACTGTGGGTCATGATCTACACAGTGTGTCAGTGAGTGTGTTAATATTAATCTGTGTTCTCTGTCAGTGTGTTAATATTACTGAGGACAGTGGGGTGTTTTACACTTCACAGGGTGTATCTGACTGTGGGTCATGATGTACACAGTGTGTCAGTGAGTGTGTTAATATTAATCTGTGTTCTCTGTCAGTGTGTTAATATTCCTGAGGACAGTGGGGGTGTTTTACACTTCACAGGGTGTATCTGACTGTGGGTCATGATATACACAGTGTGTCAGTGAGTGTGTTAATATTAATCTGTGTTCTCTGTCAGTGTGTTAATATTCCTGAGGACAGTGGGGGTGTTTTACACTTCACAGGGTGTATCTGACTGTGGGTCATGA
Organism: Heterodontus francisci; assembly: GCF_036365525.1. Lineage (NCBI taxonomy): Eukaryota > Metazoa > Chordata > Chondrichthyes > Heterodontiformes > Heterodontidae > Heterodontus > Heterodontus francisci. Next base: position 572,973 of record NW_027140423.1, on the reverse strand, counting down.
TATACACAGTGTGTCAGTGAGTGTGTTAATATTAATCTGTGTTCTCTGTCAGTGTGTTAATATTCCTGAGGACAGTGGGGGTGTTTTACACTTCACAGGGTGTATCTGACTGTGGGTCATGATGTACACAGTGTGTCAGTGAGTGTGTTAATATTAATCTGTGTTCTCTGTCAGTGTGTTAATATTACTGAGGACAGTGGGGGTGTTTTACACTTCACAGGGTGTATCTGACTGTGGGTCATGATGTACACAGTGTGTCAGTGAGTGTGTTAATATTAATCTGTGTTCTCTGTCAGTGTGTTAATATTACTGAGGACAGTGGGGGTGTTTTACACTTCACAGGGTTTATCTGACTGTGGGTCATGATATACACAGTGTGTCAGTGAGTGTGTTAATATTAATCTGTGTTCTCTGTCAGTGTGTTAACATTACTGAGGACAGTGGGGGTGCTTTACACTTCACAGGGTGTATCTGACTGTGGGTCATGATGTACACAGTGTGTCAGTGAGTGTGTTAATATTAATCTGTGTTCTCTGTCAGTGTGTTAATATTCCTGAGGACAGTGGGGGTGTTTTACACTTCACAGGGTGTATCTGACTGTGGGTCATGATGTACACAGTGTGTCAGTGAGTGTGTTAATATTAATCTGTGTTCTCTGTCAGTGTGTTAATATTCCTGAGGACAGTGGGGGTGTTTTACACTTCACAGGGTGTATCTGACTGTGGGTTATGATATACACAGTGTGTCAGTGAGTGTGTTAATATTAATCTGTGTTCTCTGTCAGTGTGTTCATATTACTGAGGACAGTGGAGGTGTTTTACACTTCACAGGGTGTATCTGACTGTGGGTCATGATGTACACAGTGTGTCAGTGAGTGTGTTAATATTAATCTGTGTTCTCTGTCAGTGTGTTAATATTCCTGAGGACAGTGGGGGTGTTTTACACTTCACAGGGTGTATCTGACTGTGGGTCATGATGTACACAGTGTGTCAGTGAGTGTGTTAATATTAATCTGTGTTCTCTGTCAGTGTGTTAATATTCCTGAGGACAGTGGGGGTGTTTTACACTTCACAGGGTGTATCTGACTCTGGGTCATGATATACACAGTGTGTCAGTGAGTGTGTTAATATTAATCTGTGTTCTCTGTCAGTGTGTTAATATTACTGAGGACAGTGGGGGTGTTTTACACTTCACAGGGTGTATCTGACTCTGGGTCATGATATACACAGTGTGTCAGTGAGTGTGTTAATATTAATCTGTGTTCTCTGTCAGTGTGTTAATATTACTGAGGACAGTGGGGGTGTTTTACACTTCACAGGGTGTATCTGACTGTGGGTCATGATCTACACAGTGTGTCAGTGAGTGTGTTAATATTAATCTGTGTTCTCTGTCAGTGTGTTAATATTACTGAGGACAGTGGGGTGTTTTACACTTCACAGGGTGTATCTGACTGCCGGTCATGATGTACACAGTGTGTCAGTGAGTGTGTTAATATTAATCTGTGTTCTCTGTCAGTGTGTTTATATTCCTGAGGACAGTGGGGGTGTTTTACACTTCACAGGGTGTATCTGACTGTGGGTCATGATATACACAGTGTGTCAGTGAGTGTGTTAATATTAATCTGTGTTCTCTGTCAGTGTGTTAATATTCCTGAGGACAGTGGGGGTGTTTTACACTTCACAGGGTGTATCTGACTGTGGGTCATGATATACACAGTGTGTCAGTGAGTGTGTTAATATTAATCTGTGTTCTCTGTCAGTGTGTTAATATTACTGAGGACAGTGGGGGTGTTTTACACTTCACAGGGTGTATCTGACTGTGGGTCATGATGTACACAGTGTGTCAGTGAGTGTGTTAATATTAATCTGTGTTCTCTGTCAGTGTGTTAATATTACTGAGGACAGTGGGGGTGTTTTACACTTCACAGGGTTTATCTGACTGTGGGTCATGATATACACAGTGTGTCAGTGAGTGTGTTAATATTAATCTGTGTTCTCTGTCAGTGTGTTAACATTACTGAGGACAGTGGGGGTGTTTTACACTTCACAGGGTGTATCTGACTGTGGGTCATGATGTACACAGTGTGTCAGTGAGTGTGTTAATATTAATCTGTGTTCTCTGTCAGTGTGTTAATATTCCTGAGGACAGTGGGGGTGTTTTACACTTCACAGGGTGTATCTGACTGTGGGTTATGATATACACAGTGTGTCAGTGAGTGTGTTAATATTAATCTGTGTTCTCTGTCAGTGTGTTAATATTACTGAGGACAGTGGGGGTGTTTTACACTTCACAGGGTGTATCTAACTGTGGGTCATGATGTACACAGCGTGTCAGTGAGAGTGTTAATATTAATCTGTGTTCTCTGTCAGTGTGTTAATATTACTGTGGACAGTGGGGGTGTTTTACACTTCACAGGGTGTATCTGACTGTGGGTCATGATATACACAGTGTGTCAGTGAATGTGTTAATATTAATCTGTGTACTCTGTCAGTGTGTTAATATTACTGAGGACAGTGGGGGTGTTTTACACTTCACAGGGTGTATCTGACTGTGGGTCATGATGTACACAGTGTGTCAGTGAGTGTGTTAATATTAATCTGTGTTCTCTGTCATTGTGTTAATATTGCTGAGGACAGTGGGGGTGTTTTACACTTCACAGGGTGTATCTGACTGTGGGTCATGATGTACACAGTGTGTCAGTGAGTGTGTTAATATTAATCTGTGTTCTCTGTCAGTGTGTTAATATTACTGAGGACAGTGGGGGTGTATTACACTTCACAGGGTGTATCTGACTGTGGGTCATGATATACACAGTGTGTCAGTGAGTGTGTTAATATTAATCTGTGTTCTCTGTCAGTGTGTTAATATTACTGAGGACAGTGGGGGTGTTTTACACTTCACAGGGTGTATCTGACTGTGGGTCATGATATACACAGTGTGTCAGTGAGTGTGTTAATATTAATCTGTGTTCTCTGTCAGTGTGTTAATATTACTGAGGACAGTGGGGGTGTTTTACACTTCACAGGGTGTATCTGACTGTGGGTCATGATTTGTACAGTGTGTCAGTGAGTGTGTTAATATTAATCTGTGTTCTCTGTCAGTGTGTTAATATTCCTGAGGACAGTGGGAATGTTTTACACTTCACAGGGTGTATCTGACTGTGGGTCATGATATACACAGTGTGTCAGTGAGTATGTTAATATTAATCTGTGTTCTCTGTCAGTGTGTTAATATTACTGAGGACAGTGGGGGTGTTTTACACTTCACAGGGTGTATCTGACTGTGGGTCATGATATACACAGTGTGTCAGTGAGTATGTTAATATTAATCTGTGTTCTCTGTCAGTGTGTTAATATTACTGAGGACAGTGGGGGTGTTTTACAATTCACAGGGTGTATCTGACTGTGGGTCATGATATACACAGTGAGTCAGTGAATGTGTTAATATTAATCTGTGTTCTCTGTCAGTGTGTTAATATTACTGAGGACAGTGGGGGTGTTTTACACTTCACAGGGTGTATCTGACTGCGGGTCATGATATACACAGTGTGTCAGTGAGTGTGTTAATATTAATCTGTGTTCTCTGTCAGTGTGTTAATATTCCTGAGGACAGTGGGGGTGTTTTACACTTCACAGGGTGTATCTGACTGTGGGTCATGATGTACACAGTGTGTCAGTGAGTGTGTTAATATTAATCTGTGTTGTCTGTCAGTGTGTTAATATTCCTGAGGACAGTGGGGGTGTTTTACACTTCACAGGGTGTATCTGACTGTGGGTCATGATGTACACAGTGTGTCAGTGAGTGTGTTAATATTAATCTGTGTTCTCTGTCAATGTGTTAATATTACTGAGGACAGTGGGGGTGTTTTACACTTCACAGGGTGTATCTGACTGTGGGTCATGATGTACACAGTGTGTCAGTGAGTGTGTTAATATTAATCTGTGTTGTCTGTCAGTGTGTTAATATTCCTGAGGACAGTGGGGGTGTTTTACACTTCACAGGGTGTATCTGACTGTGGGTCATGATTTTCACAGTGTGTCAGTGAGTGTGTTAATATTAATCTGTGTTCTCTGTCAGTGTGTTAATATTCCTGAGGACAGTGGGGGTGTTTTACACTTCACAGGGTGTATCTGACTGTGGGTCATGATATACACAGCGTGTCAGTGAGAGTGTTAATATTAATCTGTGTTCTCTGTCAGTGTGTTAATATTACTGTGGACAGTGGGGGTGTTTTACACTTCACCGGGTGTATCTGACTGTGGGTCATGATATACACAGTGTGTCAGTGAGTGTGTTAATATTAATCTGTGTTCTCTGTCAGTGTGATAATATTGCTGACGACAATGGGGGTGTTTTAAACTTCACAGGGTGTATCTGACTGTGGGTCATGATATACACAGTGTGTCAGTGAATGTGTTAATATTAATCTGTGTACTCTGTCAGTGTGTTAATATTACTGAGGACAGTGGGGGTGTTTTACACTTCACAGGGTGTATCTGACTGTGGGTCATGATGTACACAGAGTGTCAGTGAGTGTGTTAATATTAATCTGTGTTCTCTGTCAGTGTGTTAATATTGCTGAGGACAGTGGGCGTGTTTTACACTTCACAGGGTGTATCTGACTGTGGGTCATGATGCACACAGTGTGTCAGTGAGTGTGTTAATATTAATCTGTGTTCTCTGTCAGTGTGTTAATATTACTGAGGACAGTGGGGGTGTTTTACACTTCACAGGGTGTATCTGACTGTGGGTCATGATATACACAGTGTGTCAGTGAGTGTGTTAATATTAATCTGTGTTCTCTGTCAGTGTGTTAATATTACTGAGGACAGTGGGGGTGTTTTACACTTCACAGGGTGTATCTGACTGTGGGTCATGATATACACAGTGTGTCAGTGAGTGTGTTAATATTAATCTGTGTTCTCTGTCAGTGTGTTAATATTACTGAGGACAGTGGGGGTGTTTTACACTTCACAGGGTGTATCTGACTGTGGGTCATGATGTGCACAGTGTGTCAGTGAGTGTGTTAATATTAATCTGTGTTCTCTGTCAGTGTGTTAATATTCCTGAGGACAGTGGGAATGTTTTACACTTCACAGGGTGTATCTGACTGTGGGTCATGATATACAAAGTGTGTCGGTGAGTATGTTAATATTAATCTGTGTTCTCTGTCAGTGTGTTAATATTACTGAGGACAGTGGGGGTGTTTTACACTTCACAGGGTGTATCTGACTGTGGGTCATGATATACACAGTGTGTCAGTGAGTATGTTAATATTAATCTGTGTTCTCTGTCAGTGTGTTAATATTACTGAGGGCAGTGGGGGTGTTTTACACTTCACAGGGTGTATCTGACTGTGGGTCATGATATACACAGTGTGTCAGTGAATGTGTAAATATTAATCTGTGTTCTCTGTCAGTGTGCTAATATTACTGAGGACAGTGGGGGTGTTTTACACTTCACAGGGTGTATCTGACTGTGGGTCATGATATACACAGTGTGTCAGTGAGTGTGTTAATATTAATCTGTGTTCTCTGTCAGTGTGTTAATATTACTGAGGACAGTGGGGTGTTTTACACTTCACAGGGTGTATCTGACTGTGGGTCATGATGTACACAGTGTGTCAGTGAGTGTGTTAATATTAATCTGTGTTCTCTGTCAGTGTGTTAATATTCCTGAGGACAGTGGGGGTGTTTTACACTTCACAGGGTGTATCTGACTGTGGGTCATGATGTACACAGTGTGTCAGTGAGTGCGTTAATATTAATCTGTGTTCTCTGTCAATGTGTTAATATTACTGAGGACAGTGGGGGTGTTTTAAACTTCACAGGGTGTATCTGACTGTGGGTCATGATGTACACAGTGTGTCAGAGAGTGTGTTAACAGTAATCTGTGTTGTCTGTCTGTGTGTTAATATTCCTGAGGACAGTGGGGGTGTTTTACACTTCACAGGGTGTATCTGACTGTGGGTCATGATTTTCACAGTGTGTCAGTGAGTGTGTTAATATTAATCTGTGTTCTCTGTCAGTGTGTTAATATTCCTGAGGACAGTGGGGGTGTTTTACACTTCACAGGGTGTATCTGACTGTGGGTCATGATATACACAGCGTGTCAGTGAGAGGGTTAATATTAATCTGTGTTCTCTGTCAGTGTGTTAATATTACTGTGGACAGTGGGGGTGTTTTACACTTCACCGGGTGTATCTGACTGTGGGTCATGATATACACAGTGTGTCAGTGAGTGTGTTAATATTAATCTGTGTTCTCTGTCAGTGTGATAATATTGCTGACGACAATGGGGGTGTTTTAAACTTCACAGGGTGTATCTGACTGTGGGTCATGATATACACAGTGTGTCAGTGAATGTGTTAATATTAATCTGTGTACTCTGTCAGTGTGTTAATATTACTGAGGACAGTGGGGGTGTTTTACACTTCACAGGGTGTATCTGACTGTGGGTCATGATGTACACAAGTGTGTCAGTGAGTGTGTTAATATTAATCTGTGTTCTCTGTCAGTGTGTTAATATTGCTGAGGACAGTGGGCGTGTTTTACACTTCACAGGGTGTATCTGACTGTGGGTCATGATGCACACAGTGTGTCAGTGAGTGTGTTAATATTAATCTGTGTTCTCTGTCAGTGTGTTAATATTACTGAGGACAGTGGGGGTGTTTTACACTTCACAGGGTGTATCTGACTGTGGGTCATGATATACACAGTGTGTCAGTGAGTGTGTTAATATTAATCTGTGTTCTCTGTCAGTGTGTTAATATTACTGAGGACAGTGGGGGTGTTTTACACTTCACAGGGTGTATCTGACTGTGGGTCATGATATACACAGTGTGTCAGTGAGTGTGTTAATATTAATCTGTGTTCTCTGTCAGTGTGTTAATATTACTGAGGACAGTGGGGGTGTTTTACACTTCACAGGGTGTATCTGACTGTGGGTCATGATGTGCACAGTGTGTCAGTGAGTGTGTTAATATTAATCTGTGTTCTCTGTCAGTGTGTTAATATTCCTGAGGACAGTGGGAATGTTTTACACTTCACAGGGTGTATCTGACTGTGGGTCATGATATACACAGTGTGTCGGTGAGTATGTTAATATTAATCTGTGTTCTCTGTCAGTGTGTTAATATTACTGAGGACAGTGGGGGTGTTTTACACTTCACAGGGTGTATCTGACTGTGGGTCATGATATACACAGTGTGTCAGTGAGTATGTTAATATTAATCTGTGTTCTCTGTCAGTGTGTTAATGTTACTGAGGACAGTGGGGGTGTTTTACACTTCACAGGGTGTATCTGACTGTGGGTCATGATATACACAGTGTGTCAGTGAGTGTGTTAATATTAATCTGTGTTCTCTGTCAGTGTGTTAATATTACTGAGGACAGTGGGGGTGTTTTACACTTCACAGGGTGTATCTGACTGTGGGTCATGATGTGCACAGTGTGTCAGTGAGTGTGTTAATATTAATCTGTGTTCTCTGTCAGTGTGTTAATATTCCTGAGGACAGTGGGAATGTTTTACACTTCACAGGGTGTATCTGACTGTGGGTCATGATATACACAGTGTGTCGGTGAGTATGTTAATATTAATCTGTGTTCTCTGTCAGTGTGTTAATATTACTGAGGACAGTGGGGGTGTTTTACACTTCACAGGGTGTATCTGACTGTGGGTCATGATATACACAGTGTGTCAGTGAGTATGTTAATATTAATCTGTGTTCTCTGTCAGTGTGTTAATATTCCTGAGGACAGTGGGGGTGTTTTACACTTCACAGGGTGTATCTGACTGTGGGTCATGATATACACAGTGTGTCAGTGAGTGTGTTAATATTAATCTGTGTTCTCTGTCAGTGTGTTAATATTACTGAGGACAGTGGGGGTGTTTTACACTTCACAGGGTGTATCTGACTGTGGGTCATGATGTGCACAGTGTGTCAGTGAGTGTGTTAATATTAATCTGTGTTCTCTGTCAGTGTGTTAATATTCCTGAGGACAGTGGGAATGTTTTACACTTCACAGGGTGTATCTGACTGTGGGTCATGATATACAAAGTGTGTCGGTGAGTATGTTAATATTAATCTGTGTTCTCTGTCAGTGTGTTAATATTACTGAGGACAGTGGGGGTGTTTTACACTTCACAGGGTGTATCTGACTGTGGGTCATGATATACACAGTGTGTCAGTGAGTATGTTAATATTAATCTGTGTTCTCTGTCAGTGTGTTAATATTACTGAGGACAGTGGGGGTGTTTTACACTTCACAGGGTGTATCTGACTGTGGGTCATGATATACACAGTGTGTCAGTGAATGTGTTAATATTAATCTGTGTTCTCTGTCAGTGTGCTAATATTACTGAGGACAGTGGGGGTGTTTTACACTTCACAGGGTGTATCTGACTATGGGTCATGATATACACAGTGTGTCAGTGAGTGTGTTAATATTAATCTGTGTTCTCTGTCAGTGTGTTAATATTACTGAGGACAGTGGGGTGTTTTACACTTCACAGGGTGTATCTGACTGTGGGTCATGATGTACACAGTGTGTCAGTGAGTGTGTTAATATTAATCTGTGTTCTCTGTCAGTGTGTTAATATTCCTGAGGACAGTGGGGGTGTTTTACACTTCACAGGGTGTATCTGACTGTGGGTCATGATGTACACAGTGTGTCAGTGAGTGTGTTAATATTAATCTGTGTTCTCTGTCAATGTGTTAATATTACTGAGGACAGTGGGGGTGTTTTACACTTCACAGGGTGTATCTGACTGTGGGTCATGATGTACACAGTGTGTCAGTGAGTGTGTTAATATTAATCTGTGTTGTCTGTCAGTGTGTTAATATTCCTGAGGACAGTGGGGGTGTTTTACACTTCACAGGGTGTATCTGACTGTGGGTCATGATTTTCACAGTGTGTCAGTGAGTGTGTTAATATTAATCTGTGTTCTCTGTCAGTGTGTTAATATTCCTGAGGACAGTGGGAATGTTTTACACTTCACAGGGTGTATCTGACTGTGGGTCATGATATACACAGCGTGTCAGTGAGAGGGTTAATATTAATCTGTGTTCTCTGTCAGTGTGTTAATATTACTGTGGACAGTGGGGGTGTTTTACACTTCACAGGGTGTATCTGACTGTGGGTCATGATATACACAGTGTGTCAGTGAATGTGTTAATATTAATCTGTGTACTCTGTCAGTGTGTTAATATTACTGAGGACAGTGGGGGTGTTTTACACTTCACAGGGTGTATCTGACTGTGGGTCATGATGTACACAGTGTGTCAGTGAGTGTGTTAATATTAATCTGTGTTCTCTGTCAGTGTGTTAATATTGCTGAGGACAGTGGGCGTGTTTTACACTTCACAGGGTGTATCTGACTGTGGGTCATGATGCACACAGTGTGTCAGTGAGTGTGTTAATATTAATCTGTGTTCTCTGTCAGTGTGTTAATATTACTGAGGACAGTGGGGGTGTTTTACACTTCACAGGGTGTATCTGACTGTGGGTCATGATATACACAGTGTGTCAGTGAGTGTGTTAATATTAATCTGTGTTCTCTGTCAGTGTGTTAATATTACTGAGGACAGTGGGGGTGTTTTACACTTCACAGGGTGTATCTGACTGTGGGTCATGATATACACAGTGTGTCAGTGAGTGTGTTAATATTAATCTGTGTTCTCTGTCAGTGTGTTAATATTACTGAGGACAGTGGGGGTGTTTTACACTTCACAGGGTGTATCTGACTGTGGGTCATGATGTGCACAGTGTGTCAGTGAGTGTGTTAATATTAATCTGTGTTCTCTGTCAGTGTGTTAATATTCCTGAGGACAGTGGGAATGTTTTACACTTCACAGGGTGTATCTGACTGTGGGTCATGATATACACAGTGTGTCGGTGAGTATGTTAATATTAATCTGTGTTCTCTGTCAGTGTGTTAATATTACTGAGGACAGTGGGGGTGTTTTACACTTCACAGGGTGTATCTGACTGTGGGTCATGATATACACAGTGTGTCAGTGAGTATGTTAATATTAATCTGTGTTCTCTGTCAGTGTGTTAATATTACTGAGGACAGTGGGGGTGTTTTACACTTCACAGGGTGTATCTGACTGTGGGTCATGATATACACAGTGTGTCAGTGAATGTGTTAATATTAATCTGTGTTTTCTGTCAGTGTGCTAATATTACTGAGGACAGTGGGGGTGTTTTACACTTCACAGGGTGTATCTGACTGTGGGTCATGATATACACAGTGTGTCAGTGAGTGTGTTAATATTAATCTGTGTTCTCTGTCAGTGTGTTAATATTACTGAGGACAGTGGGGATGTTTTACACTTCACAGGGTGTATCTGACTGTGGGTCATGATGTACACAGAGTGTCAGTGAGTGTGTTAATATTAATCTGTGTTCTCTGTCAGTGTGTTAATATTCCTGAGGACAGTGGGGGTGTTTTACACTTCACAGGGTGTATCTGACTGTGGGTCATGATGTACACAGTGTGTCAGTGAGTGTGTTAATATTAATCTGTGTTCTCTGTCAGTGTGGTAATATTACTGAGGACAGTGGGGGTGTTTTACACTTCACAGGGTGTATCTGACTGTGGGTCATGATATACACAGTGAGTCAGTGAATGTGTTAATATTAATCTGTGTTCTCTGTCAGTGTGTTAATATTACTGAGGACAGTGGGGGTGTTTTACACTTCACAGGGTGTATCTGACTGTGGGTCATGATATACACAGTGTGTCAGTGAGTGTGTTAATATTAATCTGTGTTCTCTGTCAGTGTGTTAATATTCCTGAGGACAGTGGGGGTGTTTTACACTTCACAGGGTGTATCTGACTGTGGGTCATGATGTACACAGTGTGTCAGTGAGTGTGTTAATATTAATCTGTGTTGTCTGTCAGTGTGTTAATATTCCTGAGGACAGTGGGGGTGTTTTACACTTCACAGGGTGTATCTGACTGTGGGTCATGATGTACACAGTGTGTCAGTGAGTGTGTTAATATTAATCTGTGTTCTCTGTCAATGTGTTAATATTACTGAGGACAGTGGGGGTGTTTTACACTTCACAGGGTGTATCTGACTGTGGGTCATGATGTACACAGTGTGTCAGTGAGTGTGTTAATATTAATCTGTGTTGTCTGTCAGTGTGTTAATATTCCTGAGGACAGTGGGGGTGTTTTACACTTCACAGGGTGTATCTGACTGTGGGTCATGATTTTCACAGTGTGTCAGTGAGTGTGTTAATATTAATCTGTGTTCTCTGTCAGTGTGTTAATATTCCTGAGGACAGTGGGGGTGTTTTACACTTCACAGGGTGTATCTGACTGTGGGTCATGATATACACAGCGTGTCAGTGAGAGTGTTAATATTAATCTGTGTTCTCTGTCAGTGTGTTAATATTACTGTGGACAGTGGGGGTGTTTTACACTTCACCGGGTGTATCTGACTGTGGGTCATGATATACACAGTGTGTCAGTGAGTGTGTTAATATTAATCTGTGTTCTCTGTCAGTGTGATAATATTGCTGACGACAATGGGGGTGTTTTAAACTTCACAGGGTGTATCTGACTGTGGGTCATGATATACACAGTGTGTCAGTGAATGTGTTAATATTAATCTGTGTACTCTGTCAGTGTGTTAATATTACTGAGGACAGTGGGGGTGTTTTACACTTCACAGGGTGTATCTGACTGTGGGTCATGATGTACACAGAGTGTCAGTGAGTGTGTTAATATTAATCTGTGTTCTCTGTCAGTGTGTTAATATTGCTGAGGACAGTGGGCGTGTTTTACACTTCACAGGGTGTATCTGACTGTGGGTCATGATGCACACAGTGTGTCAGTGAGTGTGTTAATATTAATCTGTGTTCTCTGTCAGTGTGTTAATATTACTGAGGACAGTGGGGGTGTTTTACACTTCACAGGGTGTATCTGACTGTGGGTCATGATATACACAGTGTGTCAGTGAGTGTGTTAATATTAATCTGTGTTCTCTGTCAGTGTGTTAATATTACTGAGGACAGTGGGGGTGTTTTACACTTCACAGGGTGTATCTGACTGTGGGTCATGATATACACAGTGTGTCAGTGAGTGTGTTAATATTAATCTGTGTTCTCTGTCAGTGTGTTAATATTACTGAGGACAGTGGGGGTGTTTTACACTTCACAGGGTGTATCTGACTGTGGGTCATGATGTGCACAGTGTGTCAGTGAGTGTGTTAATATTAATCTGTGTTCTCTGTCAGTGTGTTAATATTCCTGAGGACAGTGGGAATGTTTTACACTTCACAGGGTGTATCTGACTGTGGGTCATGATATACAAAGTGTGTCGGTGAGTATGTTAATATTAATCTGTGTTCTCTGTCAGTGTGTTAATATTACTGAGGACAGTGGGGGTGTTTTACACTTCACAGGGTGTATCTGACTGTGGGTCATGATATACACAGTGTGTCAGTGAGTATGTTAATATTAATCTGTGTTCTCTGTCAGTGTGTTAATATTACTGAGGGCAGTGGGGGTGTTTTACACTTCACAGGGTGTATCTGACTGTGGGTCATGATATACACAGTGTGTCAGTGAATGTGTAAATATTAATCTGTGTTCTCTGTCAGTGTGCTAATATTACTGAGGACAGTGGGGGTGTTTTACACTTCACAGGGTGTATCTGACTGTGGGTCATGATATACACAGTGTGTCAGTGAGTGTGTTAATATTAATCTGTGTTCTCTGTCAGTGTGTTAATATTACTGAGGACAGTGGGGTGTTTTACACTTCACAGGGTGTATCTGACTGTGGGTCATGATGTACACAGTGTGTCAGTGAGTGTGTTAATATTAATCTGTGTTCTCTGTCAGTGTGTTAATATTCCTGAGGACAGTGGGGGTGTTTTACACTTCACAGTGTGTATCTGACTGTGGGTCATGATGTACACAGTGTGTCAGTGAGTGCGTTAATATTAATCTGTGTTCTCTGTCAATGTGTTAATATTACTGAGGACAGTGGGGGTGTTTTAAACTTCACAGGGTGTATCTGACTGTGGGTCATGATGTACACAGTGTGTCAGAGAGTGTGTTAACATTAATCTGTGTTGTCTGTCAGTGTGTTAATATTCCTGAGGACAGTGGGGGTGTTTTACACTTCACAGGGTGTATCTGACTGTGGGTCATGATTTTCACAGTGTGTCAGTGAGTGTGTTAATATTAATCTGTGTTCTCTGTCAGTGTGTTAATATTCCTGAGGACAGTGGGGGTGTTTTACACTTCACAGGGTGTATCTGACTGTGGGTCATGATATACACAGCGTGTCAGTGAGAGGGTTAATATTAATCTGTGTTCTCTGTCAGTGTGTTAATATTACTGTGGACAGTGGGGGTGTTTTACACTTCACCGGGTGTATCTGACTGTGGGTCATGATATACACAGTGTGTCAGTGAGTGTGTTAATATTAATCTGTGTTCTCTGTCAGTGTGATAATATTGCTGACGACAATGGGGGTGTTTTAAACTTCACAGGGTGTATCTGACTGTGGGTCATGATATACACAGTGTGTCAGTGAATGTGTTAATATTAATCTGTGTACTCTGTCAGTGTGTTAATATTACTGAGGACAGTGGGGGTGTTTTACACTTCACAGGGTGTATCTGACTGTGGGTCATGATGTACACAAGTGTGTCAGTGAGTGTGTTAATATTAATCTGTGTTCTCTGTCAGTGTGTTAATATTGCTGAGGACAGTGGGCGTGTTTTACACTTCACAGGGTGTATCTGACTGTGGGTCATGATGCACACAGTGTGTCAGTGAGTGTGTTAATATTAATCTGTGTTCTCTGTCAGTGTGTTAATATTACTGAGGACAGTGGGGGTGTTTTACACTTCACAGGGTGTATCTGACTGTGGGTCATGATATACACAGTGTGTCAGTGAGTGTGTTAATATTAATCTGTGTTCTCTGTCAGTGTGTTAATATTACTGAGGACAGTGGGGGTGTTTTACACTTCACAGGGTGTATCTGACTGTGGGTCATGATATACACAGTGTGTCAGTGAGTGTGTTAATATTAATCTGTGTTCTCTGTCAGTGTGTTAATATTACTGAGGACAGTGGGGGTGTTTTACACTTCACAGGGTGTATCTGACTGTGGGTCATGATGTGCACAGTGTGTCAGTGAGTGTGTTAATATTAATCTGTGTTCTCTGTCAGTGTGTTAATATTCCTGAGGACAGTGGGAATGTTTTACACTTCACAGGGTGTATCTGACTGTGGGTCATGATATACACAGTGTGTCGGTGAGTATGTTAATATTAATCTGTGTTCTCTGTCAGTGTGTTAATATTACTGAGGACAGTGGGGGTGTTTTACACTTCACAGGGTGTATCTGACTGTGGGTCATGATATACACAGTGTGTCAGTGAGTATGTTAATATTAATCTGTGTTCTCTGTCAGTGTGTTAATGTTACTGAGGACAGTGGGGGTGTTTTACACTTCACAGGGTGTATCTGACTGTGGGTCATGATATACACAGTGTGTCAGTGATTGTGTTAATATTAATCTGTGTTCTCTGTCAGTGTGTTAATATTACTGAGGACAGTGGGGGTGTTTTACACTTCACAGGGTGTATCTGACTGTGGGTCATGATGTGCACAGTGTGTCAGTGAGTGTGTTAATATTAATCTGTGTTCTCTGTCAGTGTGTTAATATTCCTGAGGACAGTGGGAATGTTTTACACTTCACAGGGTGTATCTGACTGTGGGTCATGATATACACAGTGTGTCGGTGAGTATGTTAATATTAATCTGTGTTCTCTGTCAGTGTGTTAATATTACTGAGGACAGTGGGGGTGTTTTACACTTCACAGGGTGTATCTGACTGTGGGTCATGATATACACAGTGTGTCAGTGAGTATGTTAATATTAATCTGTGTTCTCTGTCAGTGTGTTAATATTCCTGAGGACAGTGGGGGTGTTTTACACTTCACAGGGTGTATCTGACTGTGGGTCATGATATACACAGTGTGTCAGTGAGTGTGTTAATATTAATCTGTGTTCTCTGTCAGTGTGTTAATATTACTGAGGACAGTGGGGGTGTTTTACACTTCACAGGGTGTATCTGACTGTGGGTCATGATGTGCACAGTGTGTCAGTGAGTGTGTTAATATTAATCTGTGTTCTCTGTCAGTGTGTTAATATTCCTGAGGACAGTGGGAATGTTTTACACTTCACAGGGTGTATCTGACTGTGGGTCATGATATACAAAGTGTGTCGGTGAGTATGTTAATATTAATCTGTGTTCTCTGTCAGTGTGTTAATATTACTGAGGACAGTGGGGGTGTTTTACACTTCACAGGGTGTATCTGACTGTGGGTCATGATATACACAGTGTGTCAGTGAGTATGTTAATATTAATCTGTGTTCTCTGTCAGTGTGTTAATATTACTGAGGACAGTGGGGGTGTTTTACACTTCACAGGGTGTATCTGACTGTGGGTCATGATATACACAGTGTGTCAGTGAATGTGTTAATATTAATCTGTGTTCTCTGTCAGTGTGCTAATATTACTGAGGACAGTGGGGGTGTTTTACACTTCACAGGGTGTATCTGACTATGGGTCATGATATACACAGTGTGTCAGTGAGTGTGTTAATATTAATCTGTGTTCTCTGTCAGTGTGTTAATATTACTGAGGACAGTGGGGTGTTTTACACTTCACAGGGTGTATCTGACTGTGGGTCATGATGTACACAGTGTGTCAGTGAGTGTGTTAATATTAATCTGTGTTCTCTGTCAGTGTGTTAATATTACTGAGGACAGTGGGGGTGTTTTACACTTCACAGGGTGTATCTGACTGTGGG
Source organism: Heterodontus francisci (assembly GCF_036365525.1). Lineage (NCBI taxonomy): Eukaryota > Metazoa > Chordata > Chondrichthyes > Heterodontiformes > Heterodontidae > Heterodontus > Heterodontus francisci. The sequence continues at coordinate 557,122 of NW_027140423.1, read as the reverse complement.
TCATGATGTACACAGTGTGTCAGTGAGTGTGTTAATATTAATCTGTGTTCTCTGTCAATGTGTTAATATTACTGAGGACAGTGGGGGTGTTTTACACTTCACAGGGTGTATCTGACTGTGGGTCATGATGTACACAGTGTGTCAGTGAGTGTGTTAATATTAATCTGTGTTGTCTGTCAGTGTGTTAATATTCCTGAGGACAGTGGGGGTGTTTTACACTTCACAGGGTGTATCTGACTGTGGGTCATGATTTTCACAGTGTGTCAGTGAGTGTGTTAATATTAATCTGTGTTCTCTGTCAGTGTGTTAATATTCCTGAGGACAGTGGGAATGTTTTACACTTCACAGGGTGTATCTGACTGTGGGTCATGATATACACAGCGTGTCAGTGAGAGGGTTAATATTAATCTGTGTTCTCTGTCAGTGTGTTAATATTACTGTGGACAGTGGGGGTGTTTTACACTTCACAGGGTGTATCTGACTGTGGGTCATGATATACACAGTGTGTCAGTGAATGTGTTAATATTAATCTGTGTACTCTGTCAGTGTGTTAATATTACTGAGGACAGTGGGGGTGTTTTACACTTCACAGGGTGTATCTGACTGTGGGTCATGATGTACACAGTGTGTCAGTGAGTGTGTTAATATTAATCTGTGTTCTCTGTCAGTGTGTTAATATTGCTGAGGACAGTGGGCGTGTTTTACACTTCACAGGGTGTATCTGACTGTGGGTCATGATGCACACAGTGTGTCAGTGAGTGTGTTAATATTAATCTGTGTTCTCTGTCAGTGTGTTAATATTCCTGAGGACAGTCGGGGTGTTTTACACTTCACAGGGTGTATCTGACTGTGGGTCATGATGTACACAGTGTGTCAGTGAGTGTGTTAATATTAATCTGTGTTGTCTGTCAGTGTGTTAATATTCCTGAGGACAGTGGGGGTGTTTTACACTTCACAGGGTGTATCTGACTGTGGGTCATGATTTTCACAGTGTGTCAGTGAGTGTGTTAATATTAATCTGTGTTCTCTGTCAGTGTGTTAATATTCCTGAGGACAGTGGGGGTGTTTTACACTTCACAGGGTGTATCTGACTGTGGGTCATGATATACACAGCGTGTCAGTGAGAGTGTTAATATTAATCTGTGTTCTCTGTCAGTGTGTTAATATTACTGTGGACAGTGGGGGTGTTTTACACTTCACCGGGTGTATCTGACTGTGGGTCATGATATACACAGTGTGTCAGTGAGTGTGTTAATATTAATCTGTGTTCTCTGTCAGTGTGATAATATTGCTGACGACAATGGGGGTGTTTTAAACTTCACAGGGTGTATCTGACTGTGGGTCATGATATACACAGTGTGTCAGTGAATGTGTTAATATTAATCTGTGTACTCTGTCAGTGTGTTAATATTACTGAGGACAGTGGGGGTGTTTTACACTTCACAGGGTGTATCTGACTGTGGGTCATGATGTACACAGAGTGTCAGTGAGTGTGTTAATATTAATCTGTGTTCTCTGTCAGTGTGTTAATATTGCTGAGGACAGTGGGCGTGTTTTACACTTCACAGGGTGTATCTGACTGTGGGTCATGATGCACACAGTGTGTCAGTGAGTGTGTTAATATTAATCTGTGTTCTCTGTCAGTGTGTTAATATTACTGAGGACAGTGGGGGTGTTTTACACTTCACAGGGTGTATCTGACTGTGGGTCATGATATACACAGTGTGTCAGTGAGTGTGTTAATATTAATCTGTGTTCTCTGTCAGTGTGTTAATATTACTGAGGACAGTGGGGGTGTTTTACACTTCACAGGGTGTATCTGACTGTGGGTCATGATATACACAGTGTGTCAGTGAGTGTGTTAATATTAATCTGTGTTCTCTGTCAGTGTGTTAATATTACTGAGGACAGTGGGGGTGTTTTACACTTCACAGGGTGTATCTGACTGTGGGTCATGATGTGCACAGTGTGTCAGTGAGTGTGTTAATATTAATCTGTGTTCTCTGTCAGTGTGTTAATATTCCTGAGGACAGTGGGAATGTTTTACACTTCACAGGGTGTATCTGACTGTGGGTCATGATATACAAAGTGTGTCGGTGAGTATGTTAATATTAATCTGTGTTCTCTGTCAGTGTGTTAATATTACTGAGGACAGTGGGGGTGTTTTACACTTCACAGGGTGTATCTGACTGTGGGTCATGATATACACAGTGTGTCAGTGAGTATGTTAATATTAATCTGTGTTCTCTGTCAGTGTGTTAATATTACTGAGGGCAGTGGGGGTGTTTTACACTTCACAGGGTGTATCTGACTGTGGGTCATGATATACACAGTGTGTCAGTGAATGTGTAAATATTAATCTGTGTTCTCTGTCAGTGTGCTAATATTACTGAGGACAGTGGGGGTGTTTTACACTTCACAGGGTGTATCTGACTGTGGGTCATGATATACACAGTGTGTCAGTGAGTGTGTTAATATTAATCTGTGTTCTCTGTCAGTGTGTTAATATTACTGAGGACAGTGGGGTGTTTTACACTTCACAGGGTGTATCTGACTGTGGGTCATGATGTACACAGTGTGTCAGTGAGTGTGTTAATATTAATCTGTGTTCTCTGTCAGTGTGTTAATATTCCTGAGGACAGTGGGGGTGTTTTACACTTCACAGGGTGTATCTGACTGTGGGTCATGATGTACACAGTGTGTCAGTGAGTGCGTTAATATTAATCTGTGTTCTCTGTCAATGTGTTAATATTACTGAGGACAGTGGGGGTGTTTTAAACTTCACAGGGTGTATCTGACTGTGGGTCATGATGTACACAGTGTGTCAGAGAGTGTGTTAACATTAATCTGTGTTGTCTGTCAGTGTGTTAATATTCCTGAGGACAGTGGGGGTGTTTTACACTTCACAGGGTGTATCTGACTGTGGGTCATGATTTTCACAGTGTGTCAGTGAGTGTGTTAATATTAATCTGTGTTCTCTGTCAGTGTGTTAATATTCCTGAGGACAGTGGGGGTGTTTTACACTTCACAGGGTGTATCTGACTGTGGGTCATGATATACACAGCGTGTCAGTGAGAGGGTTAATATTAATCTGTGTTCTCTGTCAGTGTGTTAATATTACTGTGGACAGTGGGGGTGTTTTACACTTCACCGGGTGTATCTGACTGTGGGTCATGATATACACAGTGTGTCAGTGAGTGTGTTAATATTAATCTGTGTTCTCTGTCAGTGTGATAATATTGCTGACGACAATGGGGGTGTTTTAAACTTCACAGGGTGTATCTGACTGTGGGTCATGATATACACAGTGTGTCAGTGAATGTGTTAATATTAATCTGTGTACTCTGTCAGTGTGTTAATATTACTGAGGACAGTGGGGGTGTTTTACACTTCACAGGGTGTATCTGACTGTGGGTCATGATGTACACAAGTGTGTCAGTGAGTGTGTTAATATTAATCTGTGTTCTCTGTCAGTGTGTTAATATTGCTGAGGACAGTGGGCGTGTTTTACACTTCACAGGGTGTATCTGACTGTGGGTCATGATGCACACAGTGTGTCAGTGAGTGTGTTAATATTAATCTGTGTTCTCTGTCAGTGTGTTAATATTACTGAGGACAGTGGGGGTGTTTTACACTTCACAGGGTGTATCTGACTGTGGGTCATGATATACACAGTGTGTCAGTGAGTGTGTTAATATTAATCTGTGTTCTCTGTCAGTGTGTTAATATTACTGAGGACAGTGGGGGTGTTTTACACTTCACAGGGTGTATCTGACTGTGGGTCATGATATACACAGTGTGTCAGTGAGTGTGTTAATATTAATCTGTGTTCTCTGTCAGTGTGTTAATATTACTGAGGACAGAGGGGGTGTTTTACACTTCACAGGGTGTATCTGACTGTGGGTCATGATGTGCACAGTGTGTCAGTGAGTGTGTTAATATTAATCTGTGTTCTCTGTCAGTGTGTTAATATTCCTGAGGACAGTGGGAATGTTTTACACTTCACAGGGTGTATCTGACTGTGGGTCATGATATACACAGTGTGTCGGTGAGTATGTTAATATTAATCTGTGTTCTCTGTCAGTGTGTTAATATTACTGAGGACAGTGGGGGTGTTTTACACTTCACAGGGTGTATCTGACTGTGGGTCATGATATACACAGTGTGTCAGTGAGTATGTTAATATTAATCTGTGTTCTCTGTCAGTGTGTTAATGTTACTGAGGACAGTGGGGGTGTTTTACACTTCACAGGGTGTATCTGACTGTGGGTCATGATATACACAGTGTGTCAGTGATTGTGTTAATATTAATCTGTGTTCTCTGTCAGTGTGTTAATATTACTGAGGACAGTGGGGGTGTTTTACACTTCACAGGGTGTATCTGACTGTGGGTCATGATGTGCACAGTGTGTCAGTGAGTGTGTTAATATTAATCTGTGTTCTCTGTCAGTGTGTTAATATTCCTGAGGACAGTGGGAATGTTTTACACTTCACAGGGTGTATCTGACTGTGGGTCATGATATACACAGTGTGTCGGTGAGTATGTTAATATTAATCTGTGTTCTCTGTCAGTGTGTTAATATTACTGAGGACAGTGGGGGTGTTTTACACTTCACAGGGTGTATCTGACTGTGGGTCATGATATACACAGTGTGTCAGTGAGTATGTTAATATTAATCTGTGTTCTCTGTCAGTGTGTTAATATTCCTGAGGACAGTGGGGGTGTTTTACACTTCACAGGGTGTATCTGACTGTGGGTCATGATATACACAGTGTGTCAGTGAGTGTGTTAATATTAATCTGTGTTCTCTGTCAGTGTGTTAATATTACTGAGGACAGTGGGGGTGTTTTACACTTCACAGGGTGTATCTGACTGTGGGTCATGATGTGCACAGTGTGTCAGTGAGTGTGTTAATATTAATCTGTGTTCTCTGTCAGTGTGTTAATATTCCTGAGGACAGTGGGAATGTTTTACACTTCACAGGGTGTATCTGACTGTGGGTCATGATATACAAAGTGTGTCGGTGAGTATGTTAATATTAATCTGTGTTCTCTGTCAGTGTGTTAATATTACTGAGGACAGTGGGGGTGTTTTACACTTCACAGGGTGTATCTGACTGTGGGTCATGATATACACAGTGTGTCAGTGAGTATGTTAATATTAATCTGTGTTCTCTGTCAGTGTGTTAATATTACTGAGGACAGTGGGGGTGTTTTACACTTCACAGGGTGTATCTGACTGTGGGTCATGATATACACAGTGTGTCAGTGAATGTGTTAATATTAATCTGTGTTCTCTGTCAGTGTGCTAATATTACTGAGGACAGTGGGGGTGTTTTACACTTCACAGGGTGTATCTGACTATGGGTCATGATATACACAGTGTGTCAGTGAGTGTGTTAATATTAATCTGTGTTCTCTGTCAGTGTGTTAATATTACTGAGGACAGTGGGGTGTTTTACACTTCACAGGGTGTATCTGACTGTGGGTCATGATGTACACAGTGTGTCAGTGAGTGTGTTAATATTAATCTGTGTTCTCTGTCAGTGTGTTAATATTACTGAGGACAGTGGGGGTGTTTTACACTTCACAGGGTGTATCTGACTGTGGGTCATGATGTACACAGTGTGTCAGTGAGTGTGTTAATATTAATCTGTGTTCTCTGTCAATGTGTTAATATTACTGAGGACAGTGGGGGTGTTTTACACTTCACAGGGTGTATCTGACTGTGGGTCATGATGTACACAGTGTGTCAGTGAGTGTGTTAATATTAATCTGTGTTGTCTGTCAGTGTGTTAATATTCCTGAGGACAGTGGGGGTGTTTTACACTTCACAGGGTGTATCTGACTGTGGGTCATGATTTTCACAGTGTGTCAGTGAGTGTGTTAATATTAATCTGTGTTCTCTGTCAGTGTGTTAATATTCCTGAGGACAGTGGGAATGTTTTACACTTCACAGGGTGTATCTGACTGTGGGTCATGATATACACAGCGTGTCAGTGAGAGGGTTAATATTAATCTGTGTTCTCTGTCAGTGTGTTAATATTACTGTGGACAGTGGGGGTGTTTTACACTTCACAGGGTGTATCTGACTGTGGGTCATGATATACACAGTGTGTCAGTGAATGTGTTAATATTAATCTGTGTACTCTGTCAGTGTGTTAATATTACTGAGGACAGTGGGGGTGTTTTACACTTCACAGGGTGTATCTGACTGTGGGTCATGATGTACACAGTGTGTCAGTGAGTGTGTTAATATTAATCTGTGTTCTCTGTCAGTGTGTTAATATTGCTGAGGACAGTGGGCGTGTTTTACACTTCACAGGGTGTATCTGACTGTGGGTCATGATGCACACAGTGTGTCAGTGAGTGTGTTAATATTAATCTGTGTTCTCTGTCAGTGTGTTAATATTACTGAGGACAGTGGGGGTGTTTTACACTTCACAGGGTGTATCTGACTGTGGGTCATGATATACACAGTGTGTCAGTGAGTGTGTTAATATTAATCTGTGTTCTCTGTCAGTGTGTTAATATTACTGAGGACAGTGGGGGTGTTTTACACTTCACAGGGTGTATCTGACTGTGGGTCATGATATACACAGTGTGTCAGTGAGTGTGTTAATATTAATCTGTGTTCTCTGTCAGTGTGTTAATATTACTGAGGACAGTGGGGGTGTTTTACACTTCACAGGGTGTATCTGACTGTGGGTCATGATGTGCACAGTGTGTCAGTGAGTGTGTTAATATTAATCTGTGTTCTCTGTCAGTGTGTTAATATTCCTGAGGACAGTGGGAATGTTTTACACTTCACAGGGTGTATCTGACTGTGGGTCATGATATACACAGTGTGTCGGTGAGTATGTTAATATTAATCTGTGTTCTCTGTCAGTGTGTTAATATTACTGAGGACAGTGGGGGTGTTTTACACTTCACAGGGTGTATCTGACTGTGGGTCATGATATACACAGTGTGTCAGTGAGTATGTTAATATTAATCTGTGTTCTCTGTCAGTGTGTTAATATTACTGAGGACAGTGGGGGTGTTTTACACTTCACAGGGTGTATCTGACTGTGGGTCATGATATACACAGTGTGTCAGTGAATGTGTTAATATTAATCTGTGTTTTCTGTCAGTGTGCTAATACTACTGAGGACAGTGGGGGTGTTTTACACTTCACAGGGTGTATCTGACTGTGGGTCATGATATACACAGTGTGTCAGTGAGTGTGTTAATATTAATCTGTGTTCTCTGTCAGTGTGTTAATATTACTGAGGACAGTGGGGATGTTTTACACTTCACAGGGTGTATCTGACTGTGGGTCATGATGTACACAGAGTGTCAGTGAGTGTGTTAATATTAATCTGTGTTCTCTGTCAGTGTGTTAATATTCCTGAGGACAGTGGGGGTGTTTTACACTTCACAGGGTGTATCTGACTGTGGGTCATGATGTACACAGTGTGTCAGTGAGTGTGTTAATATTAATCTGTGTTCTCTGTCAGTGTGGTAATATTACTGAGGACAGTGGGGTGTTTTACACTTCACAGGGTGTATCTGACTGTGGGTCATGATGTACACAGTGTGTCAGTGAGTGTGTTAATATTAATCTGTGTTCTCTGTCAGTGTGTTAATATTCCTGAGGACAGTGGGGGTGTTTTACACTTCACAGGGTGTATCTGACTGTGGGTCATGATGTACACAGTGTGTCAGTGAGTGTGTTAATATTAATCTGTGTTCTCTGTCAATGTGTTAATATTACTGAGGACAGTGGGGTGTTTTACACTTCACAGGGTGTATCTGACTGTGGGTCATGATGTACACAGTGTGTCAGTGAGTGTGTTAATATTAATCTGTGTTCTCTGTCAGTGTGTTAATATTCCTGAGGACAGTGGGGGTGTTTTACACTTCACAGGGTGTATCTGACTGTGGGTCATGATATACACAGTGTGTCAGTGAGTGTGTTAATATTAATCTGTGTTCTCTGTCAGTGTGTTAATATTCCTGAGGACAGTGGGGGTGTTTTACACTTCACAGGGTGTATCTGACTGTGGGTCATGATATACACAGTGTGTCAGTGAGTGTGTTAATATTAATCTGTGTTCTCTGTCAGTGTGTTAATATTCCTGAGGACAGTGGGGGTGTTTTACACTTCACAGGGTGTATCTGACTGTGGGTCATGATATACACAGTGTGTCAGTGAGTGTGTTAATATTAATCTGTGTTCTCTGTCAGTGTGTTAATATTCCTGAGGACAGTGGGGGTGTTTTACACTTCACAGGGTGTATCTGACTGTGGGTCATGATGTTCACAGTGTGTCAGTGAGTGTGTTAATATTAATCTGTGTTCTCTGTCAGTGTGTTAATATTCCTGAGGACAGTGGGGGTGTTTTACACTTCACAGGGTGTATCTGACTGTGGGTCATGATATACACAGTGTGTCAGTGAGTGTGTTAATATTAATCTGTGTTCTCTGTCAGTGTGTTAATATTCCTGAGGACAGTGGGGGTGTTTTACACTTCACAGGGTGTATCTGACTGTGGGTCATGATATACACAGTGTGTCAGTGAGTGTGTTAATATTAATCTGTGTTCTCTGTCAGTGTGTTAATATTACTGAGGACAGTGGGGATGTTTTACACTTCACAGGGTGTATCTGACTGTGGGTCATGATATACACAGTGTGTCAGTGAGTGTGTTAATATTAATCTGTGTTCTCTGTCAGGTGTTAATATTACTGAGGACAGTGGGGGTGTTTTACAATTCACAGGGTGTATCTGGCTGTGGGTCATGATATACACAGTGTGTCAGTGAGTGTGTTAATATTAATCTGTGTTCTCTGTCAGTGTGTTAATATTCCTGAGGACAGTGGGGGTGTTTTACACTTCACAGGGTGTATCTGACTGTGGGTCATGATATACACAGTGTGTCAGTGAGTGTGTTAATATTAATCTGTGTTCTCTGTCAATGTGTTAATATTACTGAGAACAGTGGGGGTGTTTTGCACTTCACAGGGTGTATCTGACTGTGGGTCATGATGTACACAGTGTGTCAGTGAGTGTGTTAATATTAATCTGTGTTCTCTGTCAGTGTGTTAATATTCCTGAGGACAGTGGGGGTGTTTTACACTTCACAGGGTGTATCTGACTGTGGGTCATGATATACACAGTGTGTCAGTGAGTGTGTTAATATTAATCTGTGTTCTCTGTCAGTGTGTTAATATTCCTGAGGACAGTGGGGGTGTTTTACACTTCACAGGGTGTATCTGACTGTGGGTCATGATATACACAGTGTGTCAGTGAGTGTGTTAATATTAATCTGTGTTCTCTGTCAGTGTGTTAATATTCCTGAGGACAGTGGGGGTGTTTTACACTTCACAGGGTGTATCTGACTGTGGGTCATGATGTTCACAGTGTGTCAGTGAGTGTGTTAATATTAATCTGTGTTCTCTGTCAGTGTGTTAATATTCCTGAGGACAGTGGGGGTGTTTTACACTTCACAGGGTGTATCTGACTGTGGGTCATGATATACACAGTGTGTCAGTGAGTGTGTTAATATTAATCTGTGTTCTCTGTCAGTGTGTTAATATTCCTGAGGACAGTGGGGGTGTTTTACACTTCACAGGGTGTATCTGACTGTGGGTCATGATATACACAGTGTGCCAGTGAGTGTGTTAATATTAATCTGTGTTCTCTGTCAGTGTGTTAATATTACTGAGGACAGTGGGGATGTTTTACACTTCACAGGGTGTATCTGACTGTGGGTCATGATATACACAGTGTGTCAGTAAGTGTGTTAATATTAATCTGTGTTCTCTGTCAGGTGTTAATATTACTGAGGACAGTGGGGGTGTTTTACACTTCACAGGGTGTATCTGGCTGTGGGTCATGATATACACAGTGTGTCAGTGAGTGTGTTAATATTAATCTGTGTTCTCTGTCAGTGTGTTAATATTCCTGAGGACAGTGGGGGTGTTTTACACTTCACAGGGTGTATCTGACTGTGGGTCATGATATACACAGTGTGTCAGTGAGTGTGTTAATATTAATCTGTGTTCTCTGTCAGTGTGTTAATATTCCTGAGGACAGTGGGGGTGTTTTACACTTCACCGGGTGTATCTGACTGTGGGTCATGATATACACAGTGTGTCAGTGAGTGTGTTAATATTAATCTGTGTTCTCTGTCAGTGGGTTAATATTACTGAGGACAGTGGGGGTGTTTTACACTTCACAGGATGTATCTGACTGTGGGTCATGATGTACACAGTGTGTCAGTGAGTGTGTTTATATTAATCTGTGTTCTCTGTCAGTGTGTTAATATTACTGAGGACAGTGGGGGTGTTTTACACTTCACAGGGTGTATCTGACTGTGGGTCATGATATACACAGTGTGTCAGTGAGTGTGTTAATATTAATCTGTGTACTCTGTCAGTGTGTTAATATTACTGAGGACAGTGGGGGTGTTTTACACTTCACAGGGTGTATCTGACTGTGGGTCATGATATACACAGTGTGTCAGTGAGTGTGTTAATATTAATCTGTGATCTCTGTCAGTGTGTTAATATTGCGGAGGACAGTGGGGGTGTTTTACACTTCACAGGGTGTATCTGACTGTGGGTCATGATATACACAGTGTGTCAGTGAGTGTGTTAATATTAATCTGTGTTGTCTGTCAGTGTGTTAATATTCCTGAGGACAGTGCGGGTGTTTTACACTTCACAGGGTGTATCTGACTGTGGGTCATGATGTACACAGTGTGTCAGTGAGTGTGTTAATATTAATCTGTGTTCTCTGTCAGTGTGTTAATATTACTGAGGACAGTGGGGGTGTTTTACACTTCACAGGGTGTATCTGACTGTGGGTCATGATATACACAGTGTGTCAGTGAGTGTGTTAATATTAATCTGTGTTCTCTGTCAGTGTGTTAATATTCCTGAGGAAAGTGCGGGTGTTTTACACTTCACAGGGTGTATCTGACTGTGGGTCATGATGTACACAGTGTTTCAGTGAGTGTGTTAATATTAATCTGTGTTCTCTGTCAGTGTGTTAATATTACTGAGGACAGTGGGGGTGTTTTACACTTCACAGGGTTTATCTGACTGTGGGTCATGATGTCCACAGTTTGTCTGTGAGTGTGTTAATATTAATCTGTGTTCTCTGTCAGTGTGTTAATATTCCTGAGGACAGTGGGGGTGTTTTACACTTCACAGGGTGTATCTGACTGTGGGTCATGATATACACAGTGTGTCAGTGAGTGTGTTAATATTAATCTGTGTTCTCTGTCAGTGTGTTAATATTCCTGAGGACAGTGGGGGTGTTTTACACTTCACAGGGTGTATCTGACTGTGGGTCATGATATACACAGTGTGTCAGTGAGTGTGTTAATATTAATCTGTGTTCTCTGTCAGTGTGATAATATTGCTGACGACAATGGGGGTGTTTTACACTTCACAGGGTGTATCTGACTGTGGGTCATGATATACACAGTGTCTCAGTGAGAGTGTTAATATTAATCTGTGTTCTCTGTCAGTGTGTTAATATTCCTGAGGACAGTGGGGGTGTTTTACACTTCACAGGGTGTATCTGACTGTGGGTCATGATATACACAGTGTGTCAGTGAGTGTGTTAATATTAATCTGTGTTCTCTGTCAGTGTGTTAATATTCCTGAGGACTGTGGGCGTGTTTTACACTTCACAGGGTGTATCTGACTGTGGGTCATGATATACACAGTGTGTCAGTGAGTGTGTTAATATTAATCTGTGTTCTCTGTCAGTGTGTTAATATTACTGAGGACAGTGGGGATGTTTTACACTTCACAGGGTGTATCTGAATGTGGGTCATGATGTACACAGTGTGTCAATGAGTGTGTTAATATTAATCTGTGTTCTCTGTCAGTGTGTTAATATTGCTGAGGACAGTGGGAATGTTTTACACTTCACAGGGTGTATCTGACTGTGGGTCATGATATACACAGTGTGTCAGTGAATGTGTTAATATTAATCTGTGTTCTCTGTCAGTGTGTTAATATTACTGAGGACAGTGGGGATGTTTTACACTTCACAGGGTGTATCTGAATGTGGGTCATGATGTACACAGTGTGTCAGTGAGTGTGTTAATATTAATCTGTGTTCTCTGTCAGTGTGTTAATATTCCTGAGGACAGTGGGAATGTTTTACACTTCACAGGGTGTATCTGACTGTGGGTCATGATATACACAGTGTGTCAGTGAATGTGTTAATATTAATCTGTGTTCTCTGTCAGTGTGTTAATATTACTGAGGACAGTGGGGATGTTTTACACTTCACAGGGTGTATCTGAATGTGGGTCATGATGTACACAGTGTGTCAGTGAGTGTGTTAATATTAATCTGTGTTCTCTGTCAGTGTGTTAATATTCCTGAGGACAGTGCGGGTGTTTTACACTTCACAGGGTGTATCTGACTGTGGGTCATGATATACACAGTGTGTCAGTGAGTGTGTTAATATTAATCTGTGTTCTCTGTCAGTGTGTTAATATTCCTGAGGACAGTGGGGGTGTTTTACACTTCACCGGGTGTATCTGACTGTGGGTCATGATATACACAGTGTGTCAGTGAGTGTGTTAATATTAATCTGTGTTCTCTGTCAGTGTGTTAATATTCCTGAGGACAGTGGGGGTGTTTTACACTTCACAGGGTGTATCTGACTGTGGGTCATGATGTACACAGTGTGTCAGTGAGTGTGTTAATATTAATCTGTGTTCTCTGTCAGTGTGTTAATATTACTGAGGACAGTGGGGGTGTTTTACACTTCACAGGGTGTATCTGACTGTGGGTCATGATATACACAGTGTGTCAGTGAGTGTGTTAATATTAATCTGTGATCTCTGTCAGTGTGTTAATATTGCTGAGGACAGTGGGGGTGTTTTACACTTCACAGGGTGTATTTGACTGTGGGTCATGATATACACAGTGTGTCAGTGAGTGTGTTAATATTAATCTGTGTTCTCTGTCAGTGTGTTAATATTGCTGAGGACAGTGGGAATGTTTTACACTTCACAGGGTGTATCTGACTGTGGGTCATGATATACACAGTGTGTCAGTGAATGTGTTAATATTAATCTGTGTTCTCTGTCAGTGTGTTAATATTACTGAGGACAGTGGGGATGTTTTACACTTCACAGGGTGTATCTGAATGTGGGTCATGATGTACACAGTGTGTCAGTGAGTGTGTTAATATTAATCTGTGTTCTCTGTCAGTGTGTTAATATTCCTGAGGACAGTGCGGGTGTTTTACACTTCACAGGGTGTATCTGACTGTGGGTCATGATGTACACAGTGTGTGAGTGAGTGTGTTAATATTAATCTGTGTTCTCTGTCAGTGTGTTAATATTGCTGAGGACAGTGGGGGTGTTTTACACTTCACAGGGTGTATCTGACTGTGGGTCATGATGTACACAGTGTGTCAGTGAGTGTGTTAATATTAATCTGTGTTCTCTGTCAGTGTGTTAATATTCCTGAGGACAGTGGGGGTGTTTTACACTTCACAGGGTGTATCTGACTGTGGGTCATGATATACACAGTGTGTCAGTGAGTGTGTTAATATTAATCTGTGTTCTCTGTCAGTGTGATAATATTGCTGACGACAATGGGGGTGTTTTACACTTCACAGGGTGTATCTGACTGTGGGTCATGATATACACAGTGTGTCAGTGAGAGTGTTAATATTAATCTGTGTTCTCTGTCAGTGTGTTAATATTCCTGAGGACAGTGGGGGTGTTTTACACTTCACAGGGTGTATCTGACTGTGGGTCATGATATACACAGTGTGTCAGTGAGTGTGTTCATATTAATCTGTGTTCTCTGTCAGTGTGTTAATATTCCTGAGGACTGTGGGCGTGTTTTACACTTCACAGGGTGTATCTGACTGTGGGTCATGATATACACAGTGTGTCAGTGAGTGTGTTAATATTAATCTGTGTTCTCTGTCAGTGTGTTAATATTACTGAGGACAGTGGGGATGTTTTACACTTCACAGGGTGTATCTGAATGTGGGTCATGATGTACACAGTGTGTCAGTGAGTGTGTTAATATTAATCTGTGTTCTCTGTCAGTGTGTTAATATTGCTGAGGACAGTGGGAATGTTTTACACTTCACAGGGTGTATCTGACTGTGGGTCATGATATACACAGTGTGTCAGTGAATGTGTTAATATTAATCTGTGTTCTCTGTCAGTGTGTTAATATTACTGAGGACAGTGGGGGTGTTTTACACTTCACAGGGTGTATCTGACTGTGGGTCATGATGTACACAGTGTGTCAGTGAGTGTGTTAATATTAATCTGTGTTCTCTGTCAGTGTGTTAATATTGCTGAGGACAGTGGGAATGTTTTACACTTCACAGGGTGTATCTGACTGTGGGTCATGATATACACAGTGTGTCAGTGAATGTGTTAATATTAATCTGTGTTCTCTGTCAGTGTGTTAATATTACTGAGGACAGTGGGGGTGTTTTACACTTCACAGGGTGTATCTGACTGTGGGTCATGATATACACAGTGTGTCAGTGAGTGTGTTAATATTAATCTGTGTTCTCTGTCAGTGTGTTAATATTCCTGAGGACAGTGGGGGTGTTTTACACTTCACAGGGTGTATCTGACTGTGGGTCATGATATACACAGTGTGTCAGTGAGTGTGTTAATATTAATCTGTGTTCTCTGTCAGTGTGTTAATATTCCTGAGGACAGTGGGGGTGTTTTACACTTCACCGGGTGTATCTGACTGTGGGTCATGATATACACAGTGTGTCAGTGAGTGTGTTAATATTAATCTGTGTTCTCTGTCAGTGTGTTAATATTCCTGAGGACAGTGGGGGTGTTTTACACTTCACAGGGTGTATCTGACTGTGGGTCATGATGTACACAGTGTGTCAGTGAGTGTGTTAATATTAATCTGTGTTCTCTGTCAGTGTGTTAATATTACTGAGGACAGTGGGGGTGTTTTACACTTCACAGGGAGTATCTGACTGTGGGTCATGATATACACAGTGTGTCAGTGAGTGTGTTAATATTAATCTGTGATCTCTGTCAGTGTGTTAATATTGCTGAGGACAGTGGGGGTGTTTTACACTTCACAGGGTGTATTTGACTGTGGGTCATGATATACACAGTGTGTCATTGAGTGTGTTAATATTAATCTGTGTTCTCTGTCAGTGTGTTAATATTCCTGAGGACAGTGCGGGTGTTTTACACTTCACAGGGTGTATCTGACTGTGGGTCATGATGTACACAGTGTGTCAGTGAGTGTGTTAATATTAATCTGTGTTCTCTGTCAGTGTGTTAATATTACTGAGGACAGTGGGGGTGTTTTACACTTCACAGGGTGTATCTGACTGTGGGTCATGATATACACAGTGTGTCAGTGAGTGTGTTAATATTAATCTGTGTTCTCTGTCAGTGTGTTAATATTCCTGAGGACAGTGCGGGTGTTTTACACTTCACAGGGTGTATCTGACTGTGGGTCATGATGTACACAGTGTGTGAGTGAGTGTGTTAATATTAATCTGTGTTCTCTGTCAGTGTGTTAATATTACTGAGGACAGTGGGGGTGTTTTACACTTCACATGGTGTATCTGACTGTGGGTCATGATATACACAGTGTGTCAGTGAGTGTGTTAATATTAATCTGTGTTCTCTGTCAGTGTGTTAATATTCCTGAGGACAGTGGGGATGTTTTACACTTCACAGGGTTTATCTGACTGTGGGTCATGATGTCCACAGTGTGTCAGTGAGTGTGTTAATATTAATCTGTGTTCTCTGTCAGTGTGTTAATATTACTGAGGACAGTGGGGGTGTTTTACACTTCACAGGGTGTATCTGACTGTGGGTCATGATATACACAGTGCGTCAGTGAGTGTGTTAATATTAATCTGTGTTCTCTGTCAGTGTGTTAATATTCCTGAGGACAGTGGGGGTGTTTTACACTTCACAGGGTGTATCTGACTGTGGGTTATGATATACACAGTGTGTCAGTGAGTGTGTTAATATTAATCTGTGTTCTCTGTCAGTGTGTTAATATTACTGAGGACAGTGGGGGTGTTTTACACTTCACAGGGTGTATCTGACTGTGGGTCATGATATACACAGTGTGTCAGTGAGTGTGTTAATATTAATCTGTGTTCTCTGTCAGTGTGTTAATATTCCTGAGGACAGTGGGGGTGTTTTACACTTCACAGGGTGTATCTGACTGTGGGTCATGATATACACAGTGTGTCAGTGAGTGTGTTAATATTAATCTGTGTTCTCTGTCAGCTGTTAATATTACTGAGGACAGTGGGGGTGTTTTACACTTCACAGGGTGTATCTGACTGTGGGTCATGGTGTACACAGTGTGTCAGTGAGTGTGTTAATATTAATCTGTGTTCTCTGTCAGTGTGTTAATATTACTGAGGACAGTGGGGGTGTTTTACACTTCACCGGGTGTATCTGACTGTGGGTCATGACATACACAGTGTGTCAGTGATTGTGTTAATATTAATCTGTGTTCTCTGTCAGTGTGTTAATATTCCTGAGGACAGTGGGGATGTTTTACACTTCACCGGGAGTATCAAACTGTGGGTCATGATATACACAGTGTGTCAATGAGTGTGTTAATATTAATCTGTGTACTCTGTCAGTGTGTTAATATTACTGAGGACAGTGGGGGTGTTTTACACTTCACAGGGTGTATCTGACTGTGGGTCATGATGTACACAGTGTGTCAGTGAGTGTGTTAATATTAATCTGTGTTCTCTGTCAGTGTGTTAATATTGCTGAGGACAGTGGGGGTGTCTTACACTTCACAGGGTGTATCTGACTGTGGGTCATGATATACACAGTGTGTCAGTGAGTGTGTTAATATTAATCTGTGTTCTCTGTCAGTGTGTTAATATTCCTGAGGACAGAGGGGATGTTTTACACTTCACGGGGTGTATCTGACTGTGGGTTATGATATACACAGTGTGTCAGTGAGTGTGTTAATATTAATCTGTGTTCTCTGTCAGTGTGTTAATATTACTGAGGACAGTGGGGGTGTTTTACACTTCACAGGCTGTATCTGACTGTGGGTCATGATATACACAGTGTGTCAGTGAGTGTGTTAATATTAATCTGTGTTCTCTGTCAGTGTGTTAATATTACTGAGGACAGTGGGGGTGTTTTACACTTCACAGGGTGTATCTAACTGTGGGTCATGATGTACACAGTGTGTCAGTGAGAGTGTTAATATTAATCTGTGTTCTCTGTCAGTGTGTTAATATTACTGAGGACAGTGGGGGTGTTTTACACTTCACCGGGTGTATCTGACTGTGGGTCATGATGTACACAGTGTGTCAGTGAGTGTGTTAATATTAATCTGTGTTCTCTGTCAGTGTGTTAATATTGCTGAGGACAGTGGGGGTGTTTTACACTTCACAGGGTGTATCTGACTGTGGGTCATGATGTACACAGTGTGTCAGTGAGTGTGTTAATATTAATCTGTGTTCTCTGTCAGTGTGTTAATATTGCTGAGGACAATGGGGGTGTTTTACACTTCACAGGGTTTATCTGACTGTGGGTCATGATATACACAGTGTGTCAGTGAGTGTGTTAATATTAATCTGTGTTCTCTGTCAGTGTGTTAATATTCCTGAGGACAGTGGGGGTGTTTTACACTTCACAGGGTGTATCTGACTGTGGGTCATGATATACACAGTGTGTCAGTGAGTGTGTTAATATTAATCTGTGTTCTCTGTCAGTGTGTGCATATTACTGAGGACAGTGGGGGTGTTTTACACATCACAGGGTGTATCTGACTGTGGGTCATGATATACACAGTGTGTCAGTGAGTGTGTTAATATTAATCTGTGTTCTCTGTCAGTGTGTTAATATTACTGAGGACAGTGGGGGTGTTTTACACTTCACAGGGTGTATCTGACTGTGGGTCATGATATACACAGTGTGTCAGTGAGTGTGTTAATATTAATCTGTGATCTCTGTCAGTGTGTTAATATTGCTGAGGACAGTGGGGGTGTTTTACACTTCACAGGGTGTATCTGACTGTGGGTCATGATGTACACAGTGTGTCAGTGAGTGTGTTAATATTAATCTATGTTCTCTGTCAGTGTGTTAATATTACTGAGGACAGTGGGGGTGTTTTACACTTCACAGGGTGTATCTGACTGTGGGTCATGATATACACAGTGTGTCAGTGAGTGTGTTAATATTAATCTGTGTTCTCTGTCAGTGTGTTAATATTCCTGAGGACAGTGCGGGTGTTTTACACTTCACATGGTGTATCTGACTGTGGGTCATGATGTACACAGTGTGTCAGTGAGTGTGTTAATATTAATCTGAGTTCTCTGTCAGTGTGTTAATATTACTGAGGACAGTGGGGGTGTTTTACACTTCACAGGGTGTATCTGACTGTGGGTCATGATATACACAGTGTGTCAGTGAGTGTGTTAATATTAATCTGTGTTCTCTGTCAGTGTGTTAATATTCCTGAGGACAGTGGGGATGTTTTACACTTCACAGGGTTTATCTGACTGTGGGTCATGATGTCCACAGCGTGTCAGTGAGTGTGTTAATATTAATCTGTGTTCTCTGTCAGTGTGTTAATATTACTGAGGACAGTGGGGGTGTTTTACACTTCACAGGGTGTATCTGACTGTGGGTCATGATATACACAGTGTGTCAGTGAGGGTGTTAATATTAATCTGTGTTCTCTGTCAGTGTGTTAATATTCCTGAGGACAGTGGGGGTGTTTTACACTTCACAGGGTGTATCTGACTGTGGGTCATGATATACACAGTGTGTCAGTGAGTGTGTTAATATTAATCTGTGTTCTCTGTCAGTGTGTTAATATTCCTGAGGACAGTGGGGGTGTTTTACACTTCACAGGGTGTATCTGACTGTGGGTCATGATATACACAGTGTGTCTGTGAGTGTGTTAATATTAATCTTTGTTCTCTGTCAGTGTGTTAATATTCCTGTGGACAGTGGGGGTGTTTTACACTTCACAGGGTGTATCTGACTGTGGGTCATGATGTACACAGTGTGTCAGTGAGTGTGTTAATATTAATCTGTGTTCTCTGTCAGTGTGTTAATATTACTGAGGACAGTGGGGGTGTTTTACACTTCACAGGGTGTATCTGACTGTGGGTCATGATATACACAGTGTGTCAGTGAGTGTGTTAATATTAATCTGTGTTCTCTGTCAGTGTGTTAATATTCCTGAGGACAGTGGGGGTGTTTTACACTTCACAGGGTTTATCTGACTGTGGGTCATGATATACACAGTGTGTCAGTGAGTGTGTTAATATTAATCTGTGTTCTCTGTCAGTGTGTTAATATTCCTGAGGACAGTGGGGGTGTTTTACACTTCACAGGGTGCATCTGACTGTGGGTCATGATATACACAGTGTGTCAGTGAGTGTGTTAATATTAATCTGTGTTCTCTGTCAGTGTGTTTCTATTACTGAGGACAGTGGGGGTGTTTCACACTTCACAGGGTGTATCTGACTGTGGGTCATGATATACACAGTGTGTCAGTGAGTGTGTTAATATTAATCTGTGTTCTCTGTCAGTGTGTTAATATTACTGAGGACAGTGGGGGTGTTTTACACTTCACAGGGTGTATCTGACTGTGGGTCATGATATACACAGTGTGTCAGTGAATGTGTTAATATTAATCTGTGTTCTCTGTCAGTGTGTTAATATTACTGAGGACAGTGGGGATGTTTTACACTTCACAGGGTTTATCTGACTGTGGGTCATGATGTCCACAGTGTGTCAGTGAGTGTGTTAATATTAATCTGTGTTCTCTGTCAGTGTGTTAATATTCCTGAGGACAGTGGGTGTGTTTTACACTTCACAGGGTGTATCTGACTGTGGGTCATGATATACACAGTGTGTCAGTGAGTGTGTTAATATTAATCTGTGTTCTCTGTCAGTGTGTTAATATTCCTGAGGACAGTGGGGGTGTTTTACACTTCACAGGGTGTATCTGACTGTGGGTCATGATATACACAGTATGTCAGTGAGTGTGTTAATATTAATCTGTGTTCTCTGTCAGTGTGTTAATATTCCTGAGGACAGTGGGGGTGTTTTACACTTCACAGGGTGTATCTGACAGTGGGTCATGATATACACAGTGTGTCAGTGACTGTGTTAATATTAATCTGTGTTCTCTGTCAGTGTGTTAATATTACTGAGGACAGTGGGGGTGTTTTACACTTCACAGGGTGTATCTGACTGTGGGTCATGATATACACAGTGTGTCAGTGAGTGTGTTAATATTAATCTGTGTTCTCTGTCAGTGTGTGAATATTGCTGAGGACAGTGGGGGTGTTTTACACTTCACAGGGTTTATCTGACTGTGGGTCATGATATACACAGTGTGTCAGTGAGTGTGTTATTATTAATCTGTGTTCTCTGTCAGTGTGTTAATATTGCTGAGGACAGTGGGGGTGTTTTACACTTCACAGGGTGTATCTGACAGTGGGTCAAGATATACACAGTGTGTCAGTGAGTGTGTTAATATTAATCTGTGTTCTCTGTCAGTGTGTTAATATTCCTGAGGACAGTGGGGGTGTTTTACACTTCACAGGGTGTATCTGACTGTGGGTCATGATATACACAGTGTGTCAGTGAGTGTGTTAATATTAATCTGTGTTCTCTGTCAGTGTGTTAATATTCCTGAGGACAGTGGGGGTGTTTTACACTTCACAGGGTGTATCTGACTGTGGGTCATGATATACACAGTGTGTCAGTGAGTGTGTTAATATTAATCTTTGTTCTCTGTCAGTGTGTTAATATTCCTGAGGACAGTGGGGGTGTTTTACACTTCACAGGGTGTATCTGACTGTGGGTCATGATGTACACAGTGTGTCAGTGAGTGTGTTAATATTAATCTGTGTTCTCTGTCAGTGTGTTAATATTACTGAGGACAGTGGGGGTGTTTTACACTTCACAGGGTGTATCTGACTGTGGGTCATGATATACACAGTGTGTCAGTGAGTGTGTTAATATTAATCTGTGTTCTCTGTCAGTGTGTTAATATTCCTGAGGACAGTGGGGGTGTTTTACACTTCACAGGGTTTATCTGACTGTGGGTCATGATATACACAGTGTGTCAGTGAGTGTGTTAATATTAATCTGTGTTCTCTGTCAGTGTGTTAATATTCCTGAGGACAGTGGGGGTGTTTTACACTTCACAGGGTGCATCTGACTGTGGGTCATGATATACACAGTGTGTCAGTGAGTGTGTTAATATTAATCTGTGTTCTCTGTCAGTGTGTTAATATTACTGAGGACAGTGGGGGTGTTTTACACTTCACAGGGTGTATCTGACTGTGGGTCATGATATACACAGTGTGTCAGTGAGTGTGTTAATATTAATCTGTGTTCTCTGTCAGTGTGTTAATATTCCTGAGGACAGTGCGGGTGTTTTACACTTCACAGGGTGTATCTGACTGTGGGTCATGATGTACACAGTGTGTCAGTGAGTGTGTTAATATTAATCTGTGTTCTCTGTCAGTGTGTTAATATTACTGAGGACAGTGGGGGTGTTTTACACTTCACAGGGTGTATCTGACTGTGGGTCATGATATACACAGTGTGTCAGTGAGTGTGTTAATATTAATCTGTGTTCTCTGTCAGTGTGTTAATATTCCTGAGGACAGTGGGGATGTTTTACACTTTACAGGGTTTATCTGACTGTGGGTCATGATATACACAGTGTGTCAGTGAGTGTGTTAATATTAATCTGTGTTCTCTGTCAGTGTGTTAATATTCCTGAGGACAGTGGGGGTGTTTTACACTTCACAGGGTGTATCTGACTGTGGATCATGATGTCCACAGTGTGTCAGTGAGTGTGTTAATATTAATCTGTGTTCTCTGTCAGTGTGTTAATATTCCTGAGGACAGTGGGGGTGTTTTACACTTCACAGGGTGTATCTGACTTTGGGTCATGATATACACAGTGTGTCAGTGAGTGTGTTAATATTAATCTGTGTTCTCTGTCAGTGTGTTAATATTCCTGAGGACAGTGGGGGTGTTTTACACTTCACAGGGTGCATCTGACTGTGGGTCATGATATACACAGTGTGTCAGTGAGTGTGTTAATATTAATCTGTGTTCTCTGTCAGTGTGTTAATATTCCTGAGGACAGTGGGGGTGTTTTACACTTCACAGGGTGTATCTGACAGTGGGTCATGATATACACAGTGTGTCAGTGAGTGTGTTAATATTAATCTGTGTTCTCTGTCAGTGTGTTAATATTACTGAGGACAGTGGGGGTGCTTTACACTTCACAGGGTGTATCTGACTGTGGGTCATGATATACACAGTGTGTCAGTGAGTGTGTTAATATTAATCTGTGCTCTCTGTCAGTGTGTTAATATTACTGAGGACAGTGGGATTGTTTTACACTTCACAGGGTGTATCTGACTGTGGGTCATGATGTACCCAGTGTGTCAGTGAGTGTGTTAATATTAATCTGTGTTCTCTGTCAGTGTGTTAATATTACTGACGACAGTGGGGGTGTTTTACACTTCACAGGGTTTATCTGACTGTGGGTCATGATGTACACAGTGTGTCAGTGAGTGTGTTAATATTAATCTGTGTTCTCTGTCAGTGTGTTAATATTACTGAGGACAGTGGGGGTGTTTTACACTTCACAGGGTGTGTCTGACTGTGAGTCATGATATACACAGTGTGTCAGTGAGTGTGTTAATATTAATCTGTGTTCTCTGTCAGTGTGTTAATATTCCTGAGGACAGTGGGGGTGTTTTACACTTCACAGGGTGTATCTGACTGTGGGTCATGATATACACAGTGTGTCAGTGAGTGTGTTAATATTAATCTGTGTTCTCTGTCAGTGTGTTAATATTCCTGAGGACAGTGGGGGTGTTTTACACTTCACAGGGTGTATCTGACTGTGGGTCATGATATACACAGTGTGTCAGTGAGTGTGTTAATATTAATCTTTGTTCTCTGTCAGTGTGTTAATATTCCTGAGGACAGTGGGGGTGTTTTACACTTCACAGGGTGTATCTGACTGTGGGTCATGATGTACACAGTGTGTCAGTGAGTGTGTTAATATTAATCTGTGTTCTCTGTCAGTGTGTTAATATTACTGAGGACAGTGGGGGTGTTTTACCCTTCACAGGGTGTATCTGACTGTGGGTCATGATATACACAGTGTGTCAGTGAGTGTGTTAATATTAATCTGTGTTCTCTGTCAGTGTGTTAATATTCCTGAGGACAGTGGGGGTGTTTTACACTTCTCAGGGTTTATCTGACTGTGGGTCATGATATACACAGTGTGTCAGTGAGTGTGTTAATATTAATCTGTGTTCTCTGTCAGTGTGTTAATATTCCTGAGGACAGTGGGGGTGTTTTACACTTCACAGGGTGCATCTGACTGTGGGTCATGATATACACAGTGTGTCAGTGAGTGTGTTAATATTAATCTGTGTTCTCTGTCAGTGTGTTAATATTACTGAGGACAGTGGGGGTGTTTTACACTTCACAGGGTGTATCTGACTGTGGGTCATGATATACACAGTGTGTCAGTGAGTGTGTTAATATTAATCTGTGTTCTCTGTCAGTGTGTTAATATTCCTGAGGACAGTGCGGGTGTTTTACACTTCACAGGGTGTATCTGACTGTGGATCATGATGTCCACAGTGTGTCAGTGAGTGTGTTAATATTAATCTGTGTTCTCTGTCAGTGTGTTAATATTAATCTGTGTTCTCTGTCAGTGTGTTAATATTACTGAGGACAGTGGGGATGTTTTACACTTCACAGGGTGTATCTGACTCTGGGTCATGATGTACACAGTGTGTCAGTGAGTGTGTTAATATTAATCTGTGTTCTCTGTCAGTGTGTTAATATTACTGAGGACAGTGGGGGTGTTTTACCCTTCACAGGGTGTATCTGACTGTGGGTCATGATATACACAGTGTGTCAGTGAGTGTGTTAATATTAATCTGTGTTCTCTGTCAGTGTGTTAATATTCCTGAGGACAGTGGGGGTGTTTTACACTTCTCAGGGTTTATCTGACTGTGGGTCATGATATACACAGTGTGTCAGTGAGTGTGTTAATATTAATCTGTGTTCTCTGTCAGTGTGTTAATATTCCTGAGGACAGTGGGGGTGTTTTACACTTCACAGGGTGCATCTGACTGTGGGTCATGATATACACAGTGTGTCAGTGAGTGTGTTAATATTAATCTGTGTTCTCTGTCAGTGTGTTAATATTACTGAGGACAGTGGGGGTGTTTTACACTTCACAGGGTGTATCTGACTGTGGGTCATGATATACACAGTGTGTCAGTGAGTGTGTTAATATTAATCTGTGTTCTCTGTCAGTGTGTTAATATTCCTGAGGACAGTGCGGGTGTTTTACACTTCACAGGGTGTATCTGACTGTGGATCATGATGTCCACAGTGTGTCAGTGAGTGTGTTAATATTAATCTGTGTTCTCTGTCAGTGTGTTAATATTAATCTGTGTTCTCTGTCAGTGTGTTAATATTACTGAGGACAGTGGGGATGTTTTACACTTCACAGGGTGTATCTGACTCTGGGTCATGATGTACACAGTGTGTCAGTGAGTGTGTTAATATTAATCTGTGTTCTCTGTCAGTGTGTTAATATTACTGAGGACAGTGGGGGTGTTTTACACTTCACAGGGTGTACCTGACTGTGGGTCATGATATTCACAGTGCGTCAGTGAGTGTGTTAATATTAATCTGTGTTCTCTGTCAGTGTGTTAAGATTACTGAGGACAGTGGGGGTGTTTTACACTTCACAGGGTGTATCTGACAGTGGGTCATGATGTACACAGTGTGTCAGTGAGAGTGTTAATATTAATCTGTGTTCTCTGTCAGTGTGTTAATATTACTGAGGACAGTGGGGGTGTTTTACACTTCACCGGGTGTATCTGACTGTGGGTCATGATATACGCAGTGTGTCAGTGAGTGTGTTAATATTAATCTGTGTTCTCTGTCAGTGTGTTAATATTCCTGAGGACAGTGGTGGTGTTTTACACATCACAGGGTGTATCTGACTGTGGGTCATGATGTACACAGTGTGTCAGTGAGTGTGTTAATATTAATCTGTGTTCTCTGTCAGTGTGTTAATATTGCTGAGGACAGTGGGGGTGTTTTACACTTCACAGGGTTTATCTGACTGTGGGTCATGATATACACAGTGTGTCAGTGAGTGTGTTAATATTAATCTGTGTTCTATGTCAGTGTGTTAATATTACTGAGGACAGTGGGGGTGTTTTACACTTCACAGGGTGTATCTGACTGTGGGTCATGATGTACACAGTGTGTCAGTGAGTGTGTTAATATTAATCTGTGTTCTCTGTCAGTGTGTTAATATTACTGAGGACAGTGGGGGTGTTTTACACTTCACAGGGTTTATCTGACTGTGGGTCATGATGTACACAGTGTGTCAGTGAGTGTGTTAATATTAATCTGTGTTCTCTGTCAGTGTGTTAATATTACTGAGGACAGTGGGGGTGTTTTACACTTCACAGGGTGTATCTGACTGTGAGTCATGATATACACAGTGTGTCAGTGAGTGTGTTAATATTAATCTGTGTTCTCTGTCAGTGTGTTAATATTCCTGAGGACAGTGGGGGTGTTTTACACTTCACAGGGTGTATCTGACTGTGGGTCATGATGTACACAGTGTGTCAGTGAGTGTGTTAATATTAATCTGTGTTCTCTGTCAGTGTGTTAATATTACTGAGGACAGTGGGGATGTTTTACACTTCACAGGGTGTATCTGACTCTGGGTCATGATGTGCACAGTGTGTCAGTGAGTGTGTTAATATTAATCTGTGTTCTCTGTCAGTGTGTTAATATTACTGAGGACAGTGGGGGTGTTTTACACTTCACAGGGTGTATCTGACTGTGGGTCATGATATACACAGTGTGTCAGTGAGTGTGTTAATATTAATCTGTGTTCTCTGTCAGTGTGTTAAGATTACTGAGGACAGTGGGGGTGTTTTACACTTCACAGGGTGTATCTGAGAGTGGGTCATGATGTACACAGTGTGTCAGTGAGAGTGTTAATATTAATCTGTGTTCTCTGTCAGTGTGTTAATATTACTGAGGACAGTGGGGGTGTTTTACACTTCACCGGGTGTATCTGACTGTGGGTCATGATATACGCAGTGTGTCAGTGAGTGTGTTAATATTAATCTGTGTTCTCTGTCAGTGTGTTAATATTCCTGAGGACAGTGGTGGTGTTTTACACATCACAGGGTGTATCTGACTGTGGGTCATGATGTACACAGTGTGTCAGTGAGTGTGTTAATATTAATCTGTGTTCTCTGTCAGTGTGTTAATATTGCTGAGGACAGTGGGGGTGTTTTACACTTCACAGGGTTTATCTGACTGTGGGTCATGATATACACAGTGTGTCAGTGAGTGTGTTAATATTAATCTGTGTTCTCTGTCAGTGTGTTAATATTACTGAGGACAGTGGGGGTGTTTTACACTTCACAGGGTGTATCTGACTGTGGGTCATGATGTACACAGTGTGTCAGTGAGTGTGTTAATATTAATCTGTGTTCTCTGTCAGTGTGTTAATATTCCTGAGGACAGTGGGGGTGTTTTACACTTCACAGGGTGTATCTGACTGTGGGTCATGATATACACAGTGTGTCAGTGAGTGTGTTAATATTAATCTGTGTTCTCTGTCAGTGTGATAATATTGCTGACGACAATTGGGGTGTTTTACACTTCACAGGGTGTATCTGACTGTGGGTCATGATGTACACAGTGTGTCAGTGAGAGTGTTAATATTAATCTGTGTTCTCTGTCAGTGTGTTAATATTACTGAGGACAGTGGGGGTGTTTTACACTTCACCGGGTGTATCTGACTGTGGGTCATGATATACGCAGTGTGTCAGTGAGTGTGTTAATGTTAATCTGTGTTCTCTGTCAGTGTGTTAATATTCCTGAGGACAGTGGTGGTGTTTTACACATCACAGGGTGTATCTGACTGTGGGTCATGATGTACACAGTGTGTCAGTGAGTGTGTTAATATTAATCTGTGTTCTCTGTCAGTGTGTTAATATTGCTGAGGACAGTGGGGGTGTTTTACACTTCACAGGGTTTATCTGACTGTGGGTCATGATATACACAGTGTGTCAGTGAGTGTGTTAATATTAATCTGTGTTCTCTGTCAGTGTGTTAATATTACTGAGGACAGTGGGGGTGTTTTACACTTCACAGGGTGTATCTGACTGTGGGTCATGATGTACACAGTGTGTCAGTGAGTGTGTTAATATTAATCTGTGTTCTCTGTCAGTGTGTTAATATTACTGAGGACAGTGGGGGTGTTTTACACTTCACAGGGTTTATCTGACTGTGGGTCATGATGTACACAGTGTGTCAGTGAGTGTGTTAATATTAATCTGTGTTCTCTGTCAGTGTGTTAATATTACTGAGGACAGTGGGGGTGTTTTACACTTCACAGGGTGTATCTGACTGTGAGTCATGATATACACAGTGTGTCTGTGTTTGTGTTAATATTAATCTGTGTTCTCTGTCAGTGTGTTAATATTCCTGAGGACAGTGGGGGTGTTTTACACTTCACAGGGTGTATCTGACTGTGGGTCATGATGTACACAGTGTGTCAGTGAGTGTGTTAATATTAATCTGTGTTCTCTGTCAGTGTGTTAATATTACTGAGGACAGTGGGGATGTTTTACACTTCACAGGGTGTATCTGACTCTGGGTCATGATGTACACAGTGTGTCAGTGAGTGTGTTAATATTAATCTGTGTTCTCTGTCAGTGTGTTAATATTACTGAGGACAGTGGGGGTGTTTTACACTTCACAGGGTGTATCTGACTGTGGGTCATGATATACACAGTGTGTCAGTGAGTGTGTTAATATTAATCTGTGTTCTCTGTCAGTGTGTTAAGATTACTGAGGACAGTGGGGGTGTTTTACACTTCACAGGGTGTATCTGACAGTGGGTCATGATGTACACAGTGTGTCAGTGAGAGTGTTAATATTAATCTGTGTTCTCTGTCAGTGTGTTAATATTACTGAGGACAGTGGGGGTGTTTTACACTTCACCGGGTGTATCTGACTGTGGGTCATGATATACGCAGTGTGTCAGTGAGTGTGTTAATATTAATCTGTGTTCTCTGTCAGTGTGTTAATATTCCTGAGGACAGTGGTGGTGTTTTACACATCACAGGGTGTATCTGACTGTGGGTCATGATGTACACAGTGTGTCAGTGAGTGTGTTAATATTAATCTGTGTTCTCTGTCAGTGTGTTAATATTGCTGAGGACAGTGGGGGTGTTTTACACTTCACAGGGTTTATCTGACTGTGGGTCATGATATACACAGTGTGTCAGTGAGTGTGTTAATATTAATCTGTGTTCTCTGTCAGTGTGTTAATATTACTGAGGACAGTGGGGGTGTTTTACACTTCACAGGGTGTATCTGACTGTGGGTCATGATGTACACAGTGTGTCAGTGAGTGTGTTAATATTAATCTGTGTTCTCTGTCAGTGTGTTAATATTCCTGAGGACAGTGGGGGTGTTTTACACTTCACAGGGTGTATCTGACTGTGGGTCATGATGTACACAGTGTGTCAGTGAGTGTGTTAATATTAATCTGTGTTCTCTGTCAGTGTGATAATATTGCTGACGACAATGGGGGTGTTTTACACTTCACAGGGTGTATCTGACTGTGGGTCATGATATACACAGTGTGTCAGTGATAGTGTTAATATTAATCTGTGTTCCCTGTCAGTGTGTTAATATTCCTGAGGACAGTGGGGGTGTTTTACACTTCACAGGGTGTATTTGACTGTGGGTCATGATATACACAGTGTGTCAGTGAGTGTGTTAATATTAATCTGTGTTCTCTGTCAGTGTGTTAATATTCCTGAGGACTGTGGGCGTGTTTTACACTTCACAGGGTGTATCTGACTGTGGGTCATGATATACACAGTGTGTCAGTGAGGGTGTTAATATTAATCTGTGTTCTCTGTCAGTGTGTTAATATTACTGAGGACAGTGGGGATGTTTTACACTTCACAGGGTGTATCTGACTGTGGGTCATGATGTACACAGTGTGTCAGTGAGTGTGTTAATATTAATCTGTGTTCTCTGTCAGTGTGTTAATATTGCTGAGGACAGTGGGAATGTTTTACACTTCACAGGGTGTATCTGACTGTGGGTCATGATATACACAGTGTGTCAGTGAATGTGTTAATATTAATCTGTGTTCTCTGTCAGTGTGTTAATATTACTGAGGACAGTGGGGGTGTTTTACACTTCACAGGGTGTATCTGACTGTGGGTCATGATATACACAGTGTGTCAGTGAGTGTGTTAATATTAATCTGTGTTCTCTGTCAGGGTGTTAATATTCCTGAGGACAGTGGGGGTGTTTTACACTTCACCGGGTGTATCTGACTGTGGGTCATGATATACACAGTGTGTCAGTGAGTGTGTTAATATTAATCTGTGTTCTCTGTCAGTGTGTTAATATTCCTGAGGACAGTGGGGGTGTTTTACACTTCACAGGGTGTATCTGACTGTGGGTCATGATGTACACAGTGTGTCAGTGAGTGTGTTAATATTAATCTGTGTTCTCTGTCAGTGTGTTAATATTGCTGAGGACAGTAGGGGTGTTTTACACTTCACAGGGTGTATCTGACTGTGGGTCATGATATACACAGTGTGTCAGTGAGTGTGTTAATATTAATCTGTGATCTCTGTCAGTGTGTTAATATTGCTGAGGACAGTGGGGGAGTTTTACACTTCACAGGGTGTATTTGACTGTGGGTCATGATATACACAGTGTGTCAGTGAGTGTGTTAATATTAATCTGTGTTCTCTGTCAGTGTGTTAATATTCCTGAGGACAGTGGGAATGTTTTACACTTCACAGGGTGTATCTGACTGTGGGTCATGATATACACAGTGTGTCAGTGAATGTGTTAATATTAATCTGTGTTCTCTGTCAGTGTGTTAATATTACTGAGGACAGTGGGGGTGTTTTACACTTCACAGGGTGTATCTGACTGTGGGTCATGATATACACAGTGTGTCAGTGAGTGTGTTAATATTAATCTGTGTTCTCTGTCAGTGTGTTAATATTCCTGAGGACAGTGGGGGTGTTTTACAATTCACCGGGTGTATCTGACTGTGGGTCATGATATACACAGTGTGTCAGTGAGTGTGTTAATATTAATCTGTGTTCTCTGTCAGTGTGTTAATATTCCTGAGGACAGTGGGGGTGTTTTACACTTCACAGGGTGTATCTGACTGTGGGTCATGATGTACACAGTGTGTCAGTGAGTGTGTTAATATTAATCTGTGTTCTCTGTCAGTGTGTTAATATTGCTGAGGACAGTAGGGGTGTTTTACACTTCACAGGGTGTATTTGACTGTGGGTCATGATATACACAGTGTGTCAGTGAGAGTGTTAATATTAATCTGTGTTCTCTGTCAGTGTGTTAATATTCCTGAGGACAGTGTGGGTGTTTTACACTTCACAGGGTGTATCTGACTGTGGGTCATGATGTACACAGTGTGTCAGTGAGTGTCTTAATATTAATCTGTGTTCTCTGTCAGTGTGTTAATATTACTGAGGACAGTGGGGGTGTTTTACACTTCACAGGGTGTATCTGACTGTGGGTCATGATATACACAGTGTGTCAGTGAGTGTGTTAATATTAATCTGTGTTCTCTGTCAGTGTGTTAATATTACTGAGAACAGTGGGGATGTTTTACACTTCACAGGGTGTATCTGACTGTGGGTCATGATATACACAGTGTGTCAGTGAGTGTGTTAATATTAATCTGTGTTCTCTGTCAGTGTGTTAATATTCCTGAGGACAGTGGGGGTGTTTTACACTTCACAGGGTGTATCTGACTGTGGGTCATGATGTACACAGTGTGTCAGTGAGTGTGTTAATATTAATCTGTGTTCTCTGTCAGTGTGTTAATATTCCTGAGGACAGTGCGGGTGTTTTACACTTCACAGGGTGTATCTGACTGTGGGTCATGATGTACACAGTGTGTCAGTGAGTGTGTTAATATTAATCTGTGTTCTCTGTCAGTGTGTTAATATTACTGAGGACAGTGGGGGTGTTTTACACTTCACAGGGTGTATCTGACTGTGGGTCATGATATACACAGTGTGTCAGTGAGTGTGTTAATATTAATCTGTGTTCTCTGTCAATGTGTTAATATTCCTGAGGACAGTGGGGATGTTTTACACTTCACAGGGTATATCTGACTGTGGGTCATGATGTCCACAGTGTGTCAGTGAGTGTGTTAATATTAATCTGTGTTCTCTGTCAGTGTGTTAATATTACTGAGGACAGTGGGGATGTTTTACACTTCACAGGGTGTATCTGACTGTGGGTCATGATGTACACAGTGTGTCAGTGAGTGTGTTAATATTAATCTGTGTTCTCTGTCAGTGTGTTAATATTGCTGAGGACAGTAGGGGTGTTTTACACTTCACAGGGTGTATCTGACTGTGGGTCATGATATACACAGTGTGTCAGTGAGTGTGTTAATATTAATCTTTGATCTCTGTCAGTGTGTTAATATTGCTGAGGACAGTGGGGGTGTTTTACACTTCACAGGGTGTATCTGACTGTGGGTCATGATACACCCAGTGTGTCAGTGAGTGTGTTAATATTAATCTGTGTTCTCTGTCAGTGTGTTAATGTTCCTGAGGACAGTGCGGGTGTTTTACACTTCACAGGGTGTATCTGACTGTGGGTCATGATATACACAGTGTGTCAGTGAGTGTGTTAATATTAATCTGTGTTCTCTGTCAGTGTGTTAATATTACTGAGAACAGTGGGGGTGTTTTACACTTCACAGGGTGTATCTGACTGTGGGTCATGATATACACAGTGTGTCAGTGAGTGTGTTAATATTAATCTGTGTTCTCTGTCAGTGTGTTAATATTCCTGAGGACAGTGGGGGTGTTTTGCACTTCACAGGGTGTATCTGACTGTGGGTCATGATGTACACAGTGTGTCAGTGAGTGTGTTAATATTAATCTGTGTTCTCTGTCAGTGTGTTAATATTCCTGAGGACAGTGGGGGTGTTTTGCACTTCACAGGGTGTATCTAACTGTGGGTCATGATGTACACAGTGTATCAGTGAGAGTGTTAATATTAATCTGTGTTCTCTGTCAGTGTGTTAATATTACTGAGGACAGTGGGGGTGTTTTACACTTCACCGGGTGTATCTGACTGTGGGTCATGATGTACACAGTGTGTCAGTGAGTGTGTTAATATTAATCTGTGTTCTCTGTCAGTGTGTTAATATTGCTGAGGACAGTGGGGGTGTTTTACACTTCACAGCGTGTATCTGACTGTGGGTCATGATATACACAGTGTGTCAGTGAATGTGTTAATATTAATCTGTGTTCTCTGTCAGTGTGTTAATATTACTGAGGACAGTGGGGGTGTTTTACACATCACAGGGTGTATCTGACTGTGGGTCATGATATACACAGTGTGTCAGTGAGTGTGTTAATATTAATCTGTGTTCTCTGTCAGTGTGTTAATATTCCTGAGGACAGTGGGGGTGTTTTACAATTGACAGGGTGTATCTGACTGTGGGTCATGATGTACACAGTGTGTCAGTGAGTGTGTTAATATTAATCTGTGTTCTCTGTCAGTGTGTTAATATTCCTGAGGACAGTGGGGGTGTTTTACACTTCATAGGGTGTATCTGACTGTGGGTCATGATGTACACAGTGTGTCAGTGAGTGTGTTAATATTAATCTGTGTTCTCTGTCAGTGTGTTAATATTACTGAGGACAGTGGGGGTGTTTTACACTTCACAGGGTGTATCTGACTGTGGGTCATGATATACACAGTGTGTCAGTGAGTGTGTTAATATTAATCTGTGTTCTCTGTCAGTGTGTTAATATTCCTGAGGACAGTGGGGATGTTTTACACTTCACAGGGTTTATCTGACTGTGGGTCATGATGTCCACAGTGTGTCAGTGAGTGTGTTAATATTAATCTGTGTTCTCTGTCAGTGTGTTAATATTACTGAGGACAGTGGGGATGTTTTACACTTCACAGGGTGTATCTGACTGTGGGTCATGATGTACACAGTGTGTCAGTGAGTGTGTTAATATTAATCTGTGTTCTCTCTCAGTGTGTTAATATTCCTGAGGACAGTGGGGGTGTTTTACACTTCACAGGGTGTATCTGACTGTGGGTTATGATATACACAGTATGTCAGTGAGTGTGTTAATATTAATCTGTGTTCTCTGTCAGTGTGTTAATATTACTGAGGACAGTGGGGGTGTTTTACACTTCACAGGGTGTATCTGACTGTGGGTCATGATATACACAGTGTGTCAGTGAGTGTGTTAATATTAATCTGTGTTCTCTGTCAGTGTGTTAATATTCCTGAGGACAGTGGGGGTGTTTTACACTTCACAGGGTGTATCTGACTGTGGGTCATGATATACACAGTGTGTCAGTGAGTGTGTTAATATTAATCTGTGTTCTCTGTCAGGTGTTAATATTACTGAGGACAGTGGGGGTGTTTTACACTTCACAGGGTGTATCTGACTGTGGGTCATGATGTACACAGTGTGTCAGTGAGTGTGTTAATATTAATCTGTGTTCTCTGTCAGTGTGTTAATATTACTGAGGACAGTGGGGGTGTTTTACACTTCACCGGGTGTATCTGACTGTGGGTCATGACATACACAGTGTGTCAGTGAGTGTGTTAATATTAATCTGTGTTCTCTGTCAGTGTGTTAATATTCCTGAGGACAGTGGGGATGTTTTACACTTCACCGGGTGTATCTAACTGTGGGTCATGATATACACAGTGTGTCAGTGAGTGTGTTTGTATTAATCTGTGTACTCTGTCAGTGTGTTAATATTACTGAGGACAGTGGGGGTGTTTTACACTTCACAGGGTGTATCTGACTGTGGGTCATGATGTACACAGTGTGTCAGTGAGTGTGTTAATATTAATCTGTGTTCTCTGTCAGTGTGTTAATATTGCTGAGGACAGTGGGGGTGTTTTACACTTCACAGGGTGTATCTGACTGTGGGTCATGATATACACAGTGTGTCAGTGAGTGTGTTAATATTAATCTGTGTTCTCTGTCAGTGTGTTAATATTCCTGAGGACAGTGGGGATGTTTTACACTTCACAGGGTGTATCTGACTGTGGGTTATGATATACACAGTGTGTCAGTGAGTGTGTTAATATTAATCTGTGTTCTCTGTCAGTGTGTTAATATTACTGAGGACAGTGGGGGTGTTTTGCACTTCACAGGGTGTATCTAACTGTGGGTCATGATGTACACAGTGTATCAGTGAGAGTGTTAATATTAATCTGTGTTCTCTGTCAGTGTGTTAATATTACTGAGGACAGTGGGGGTGTTTTACACTTCACCGGGAGTATCTGACTGTGGGTCATGATGTACACAGTGTTTCAGTGAGTGTGTTAATATTAATCTGTGTTCTCTGTCAGTGTGTTAATATTGCTGAGGACAGTGGGGGTGTTTTACACTTCACAGGGTGTATCTGACTGTGGGTCATGATGTACACAGTGTGTCAGTGAGTGTGTTAATATTAATCTGTGTTCTCTGTCAGTGTGTTAATATTGCTGAGGACAGTGGGGGTGTTTTACACTTCACAGGGTGTATCTGACTGTGGGTCATGATATACACAGTGTGTCAGTGAGTGTGTTAATATTAATCTGTGTTCTCTGTCAGTGTGTTAATATTACTGAGGACAGTGGGGGTGTTTTACACATCACAGGGTGTATCTAACTGTGGGTCATGATATACACAGTGTGTCAGTGAGTGTGTTAATATTAATCTGTGTTCTCTGTCAGTGTGTTAATATTCCTGAGGACAGTGGGGATGTTTTACACTTCACAGGGTGTATCTGACTGTGGGTCATGATATACACAGTGTGTCAGTGAGTGTGTTAATATTAATCTGTGTTCTCTGTCAGTGTGTTAATATTCCTGAGGACAGTGGGGGTGTTTTACACTTCACAGGGTGTATCTGAGTGTGGGTCATGATGTACACATTGTGTCAGTGAGTGTGTTAATATTAATCTGTGTTCTCTGTCAGTGTGTTAATATTACTGAGGACAGTGGGGGTGTTTTACACTTCACAGGGTGTATCTGACTGTGGGTCATGATATACACAGTGTGTCAGTGAGTGTGTTAATATTAATCTGTGTTCTCTGTCAGTGTGTTAATATTGCTGAGGACAGTGGGGGTGTTTTACACTTCACAGGGTGTATCTGACTGTGGGTCATGATGTACACAGTGTGTCAGTGAGTGTGTTAATATTAATCTGTGTTCCCTGTCAGTGTGTTAATATTCCTGAGGACAGTGGGGGTGTTTTACACTTCACAGGGTGTATCTGACTGTGGGTCATGATGTACACAGTGTGTCAGTGAGTGTGTTAATATTAATCTGTGTTCTCTGTCAGTGTGTTAATATTCCTGAGGACAGTGGGGGTGTTTTACACTTCACAGGGTGTATCTGACTGTGGGTTATGATATACACAGTGTGTCAGTGAGTGTGTTAATATTAATCTGTGTTCTCTGTCAGTGTGTTAATATTACTGAGGACAGTGGGGGTGTTTTACACTTCACAGGGTGTATCTGACTGTGGGTCATGATATACACAGTGTGTCAGTGAGTGTGTTAATATTAATCTGTGTTCTCTGTCAGTGTGTTAATATTCCTGAGGACAGTGGGGGTGTTTTACACTTCACAGGGTGTATCTGACTGTGG
Source organism: Heterodontus francisci (assembly GCF_036365525.1). Taxonomy (NCBI): domain Eukaryota; kingdom Metazoa; phylum Chordata; class Chondrichthyes; order Heterodontiformes; family Heterodontidae; genus Heterodontus; species Heterodontus francisci. The sequence continues at coordinate 521,322 of NW_027140423.1, read as the reverse complement.
GTCATGATATACACAGTGTGTCAGTGAGTGTGTTAATATTAATCTGTGTTCTCTGTCAGGTGTTAATATTACTGAGGACAGTGGGGGTGTTTTACACTTCACAGGGTGTATCTGACTGTGGGTCATGATGTACACAGTGTGTCAGTGAGTGTGTTAATATTAATCTGTGTTCTCTGTCAGTGTGTTAATATTACTGAGGACAGTGGGGGTGTTTAACACGTCACCGGGTGTATCTGACTGTGGGTCATGACATACACAGTGTGTCAGTGAGTGTGTTAATATTAATCTGTGTTCTCTGTCAGTGTGTTAATATTCCTGAGGACAGTGGGGATGTTTTACACTTCACCGGGTGTATCTAACTGTGGGTCATGATATACACAGTGTGTCAGTGAGTGTGTTAATATTAATCTGTGTACTCTGTCAGTGTGTTAATATTACTGAGGACAGTGGGGGTGTTTTACACTTCACAGGGTGTATCTGACTGTGGGTCATGATGTACACAGTGTGTCAGTGAGTGTGTTAATATTAATCTGTGTTCTCTGTCAGTGTGTTAATATTGCTGAGGACAGTGGGGGTGTTTTACACTTCACAGGGTGTATCTGACTGTGGGTCATGATATACACAGTGTGTCAGTGAGTGTGTTAATATTAATCTGTGTTCTCTGTCAGTGTGTTAATATTCCTGAGGACAGTGGGGATGTTTTACACTTCACAGGGTGTATCTGACTGTGGGTTATGATATACACAGTGTGTCAGTGAGTGTGTTAATATTAATCTGTGTTCTCTGTCAGTGTGTTAATATTCCTGAGGACAGTGGGGGTGTTTTGCACTTCACAGGGTGTATCTAACTGTGGGTCATGATGTACACAGTGTATCAGTGAGAGTGTTAATATTAATCTGTGTTCTCTGTCAGTGTGTTAATATTACTGAGGACAGTGGGGGTGTTTTACACTTCACCGGGTGTATCTGACTGTGGGTCATGATGTACACAGTGTGTCAGTGAGTGTGTTAATATTAATCTGTGTTCTCTGTCAGTGTGTTAATATTGCTGAGGACAGTGGGGGTGTTTTACACTTCACAGGGTGTATCTGACTGTGGGTCATGATGTACACAGTGTGTCAGTGAGTGTGTTAATATTAATCTGTGTTCTCTGTCAGTGTGTTAATATTGCTGAGGACAGTGGGGGTGTTTTACACTTCACAGCGTGTATCTGACTGTGGGTCATGATATACACAGTGTGTCAGTGAGTGTGTTAATATTAATCTGTGTTCTCTGTCAGTGTGTTAATATTACTGAGGACAGTGGGGGTGTTTTACACATCACAGGGTGTATCTAACTGTGGGTCATGATATACACAGTGTGTCAGTGAGTGTGTTAATATTAATCTGTGTTCTCTGTCAGTGTGTTAATATTCCTGAGGACAGTGGGGATGTTTTACACTTCACAGGGTGTATCTGACTGTGGGTTATGATATACACAGTGTGTCAGTGAGTGTGTTAATATTAATCTGTGTTCTCTGTCAGTGTGTTAATATTACTGAGGACAGTGGGGGTGTTTTGCACTTCACAGGGTGTATCTAACTGTGGGTCATGATGTACACAGTGTATCAGTGAGAGTGTTAATATTAATCTGTGTTCTCTGTCAGTGTGTTAATATTACTGAGGACAGTGGGGGTGTTTTACACTTCACCGGGTGTATCTGACTGTGGGTCATGATGTACACAGTGTGTCAGTGAGTGTGTTAATATTAATCTGTGTTCTCTGTCAGTGTGTTAATTTTGCTGAGGACAGTGGGGGTGTTTTACACTTCACAGGGTGTAACTGACTGTGCGTCATGATGTACACAGAGTGTCAGTGAGTGTGTTAATATTAATCTGTGTTCTCTGTCAGTGTGTTAATATTGCTGAGGACAGTGGGGGTGTTTTACACTTCACAGCGTGTATCTGACTGTGGGTCATGATAAACACAGTGTGTCAGTGAGTGTGTTAATATTAATCTGTGTTCTCTGTCAGTGTGTTAATGTTACTGAGGACAGTGGGGGTGTTTTACACATCACAGGGTGTATCTAACTGTGGGTCATGATATACACAGTGTGTCAGTGAGTGTGTTAATATTAATCTGTGTTCTCTGTCAGTGTGTTAATATTACTGAGGACAGTGGGGGTGTTTTACACTTCACAGGGTGTATCTGACTGTGGGTCATGATATACACAGTGTGTCAGTGTGTGTGTTAATATTAATCTGTGATCTCTGTCAGTGTGTTAATATTGCTGAGGACAGTGGGGGTGTTTTACACTTCACAGGGTGTATCTGACTGTGGGTCATGATGTACACAGTATGTCAGTGAGTGTGTTAATATTAATCTATGTTCTCTGTCAGTGTGTTAATATTACTGAGGACAGTGGGGGTGTTTTACACTTCACAGGGTGTATCTGACTGTGGGTCATGATATACACAGTGTGTCAGTGAGTGTGTTAATATTAATCTGTGTTCTCTGTCAGTGTGTTAATATTCCTGAGGACAGTGGGGGTGTTTTACACTTCACAGGGTGTATCTGACTGTGGGTCATGATGTACACAGTGTGTCAGTGAGTGTGTTAATATTAATCTGTGTTCTCTGTCAGTGTGTTAATATTACTGAGGACAGTGGGGATGTTTTACACTTCACAGGGTGTATCTGACTGTGGGTCATGATATACACAGTGTGTCAGTGAGTGTGTTAATATTAATCTGTGTTCTCTGTCAGTGTGTTAATATTCCTGAGGACAGTGGGGATGTTTTACACTTCACAGGGTGTATCTGACTGTGGGTCATGATGTACACAGTGTGTCAGTGAGTGTGTTAATATTAATCTGTGTTCTCTGTCAGTGTGTTAATATTCCTGAGGACAGTGGGGGTGTTTTACACTTCACAGTTTGTATCTAACTGTGGGTCATGACATACACAGTGTGTCAGTGAGTGTGTTAATATTAATCTGTGTTCTCTGTCAGTGTGTTAATATTCCTGAGGACAGTGGGGGTGTTTTACACTTCACAGGGTTTATCTGACTGTGGGTCATGATGTCCACAGTGTGTCAGTGAGTGTGTTAATATTAATCTGTGTTCTCTGTCAGTGTGTTAATATTACTGAGGACAGTGGGGGTGTTTTACACTTCACAGGGTGTATCTGACTGTGGGTCATGATGTACACAGTGTGTCAGTGAGTGTGTTAATATTAATCTGTGTTCTCTGTCAGTGTGTTAATATTACTGAGGACAGTGGGGGTGTTTTACACTTCACAGGGTGTATCTGACTGTGTGTCATGATATACACAGTGTGTCAGTGAGTGTGTTAATATTAATCTGTGTTCTCTGTCAGTGTGTTAATATTCCTGAGGACAGTGGGGATGTTTTACACTTCACAGGGTGTATCTGACTGTGGGTCATGATATACACAGTGTGTCAGTGAGTGTGTTAATATTAATCTGTGTTCTCTGTCAGTGTGTTAATATTCCTGAGGACAGTGGGGGTGTTTTACACTTCACAGGGTGTATCTGACTGTGGGTCATGATATACACAGTGTGTCAGTGAGTGTGTTAATATTAATCTTTGTTCTCTGTCAGTGTGTTAATATTCCTGAGGACAGTGGGGGTGTTTTACAATTCACAGGGTGTATCTGACTGTGGGTCATGATGTACACAGTGTGTCAGTGAGTGTGTTAATATTAATCTGTGTTCTCTGTCAGTGTGTTAATATTACTGAGGACAGTGGGGGTGTTTTACACTTCACAGGGTGTATCTGACTGTGGGTCATGATATACACAGTGTGTCAGTGAGTGTGTTAATATTAATCTGTGTTCTCTGTCAGTGTGTTATTATTCCTGAGGACAGTGGGGATGTTTTACAATTAACAGGGTGTATCTGACTGTGGGTCATGATATACACAGTGTGTCAGTGAGTGTGTTAATATTAATCTGTGTTCTCTGTCAGTGTGTTAATATTACTGAGGACAGTGGGGGTGTTTTACACTTCACAGGGTGTATCTGACTGTGGGTCATGATATACACAGTGTGTCAGTGAGTGTGTTAATATTAATCTGTGTTCTCTGTCAGTGTGTTAATATTCCTGAGGACAGTGGGGGTGTTTTACACTTCACAGGGTTTATCTGACTGTGGGTCATGATATACACTGTGTGTCAGTGAGTGTGTTAATATTAATCTGTGTTCTCTGTCAGTGTGTTAATATTACTGAGGACAGTGGGGGTGTTTTACACTTCACAGGGTGTATCTGACTGTGGGTCATGATATACACAGTGTGTCAGTGAGTGTGTTAATATTAATCTGTGTTCTCTGTCAGTGTGTTAATATTCCTGAGGACAGTGGGGGTGTTTTACACTTCACAGGGTTTATCTGACTGTGGGTCATGATATACACTGTGTGTCAGTGAGTGTGTTAATATTAATCTGTGTTCTCTGTCAGTGTGTTAATATTACTGAGGACAGTGGGGGTGTTTTACACTTCACAGGGTGTATCTGACTGTGGGTCATGATATACACAGTGTGTCAGTGAGTGTGTTAATATTAATCTGTGTTCTCTGTCAGTGTGTTAAGATTACTGAGGACAGTGGGGGTGTTTTACAATTCACAGGGTGTATCTGACAGTGGGTCATGATGTGCACAGTGTGTCAGTGAGTGTGTTAATATTAATCTGTGTTCTCTGTCAGTGTGTTAATATTACTGAGGACAGTGGGGGTGTTTTACACTTCACAAGGTGCATCTGACTGTGGGTCATGATATACACAGTGTGTCAGTGAGTGTGTTAATATTAATCTGTGTTCCCTGTCAGTGTGTTAATATTACTGAGGACAGTGGGGGTGTTTTACACTTCACCGGGTGTATCTGACTGTGGGTCATGATATACGCAGTGTGTCAGTGAGTGTGTTAATATTTATATGTGTTCTCTGTCAGTGAGTTAATATTGCTGAGGACAGTGGGGGTGTTTTACACTTCACAGGGTTTATCTGACTGTGGGTCATGATATACACAGTGTGTCAGTGAGTGTGTTAATATTAATCTGTGTTCTCTGTCAGTGTGTTAATATTACTGAGGACAGTGGGGGTGTTTTACACTTCACAGGGTTTATCTGACTGTGGGTCATGATATACACAGTGTGTCAGTGAGTGTGTTAATATTAATCTGTGTTCTCTGTCAGTGTGTTAATATTACTGAGGACAGTGGGGGTGTTTTACACTTCACAGGGTGTATCTGACTGTGGGTCATGATATACACAGTGTGTCAGTGAGTGTGTTAATATTAATCTGTGTTCTCTGTCAGTGTGTTAATATTCCTGAGGACAGTGGGGGTGTTTTACACTTCACAGGGTTTATCTGACTGTGGGTCATGATATACACAGTGTGTCAGTGAGTGTGTTAATATTAATCTGTGTTCTCTGTCAGTGTGTTAATATTACTGAGGACAGTGGGGGTGTTTTACACTTCACAGGGTGTATCTGAATGTGGGTCATGATATACACAGTCTGTCAGTGAGTGTGTTAATATTAATCTGTGCTCTCTGTCAGTGTGTTAATATTCCTGAAGACAGTGGGGGTGTTTTACACTTCACAGGGTTTATCTGACTGTGGGTCATGATATACACAGTGTGTCAGTGAGTGTGTTAATATTAATCTGTGTTCTCTGTCAGTTTGTTAATATTACTGAGGACAGTGGGGGTGTTTTACACTTCACAGGGTGTATCTGACTGTGGGTCATGATATACACAGTGTGTCAGTGAGTGTGTTAATATTAATCTGTGTTCTCTGTCAGTGTGTTAATATTACTGAGGACAGTGGGGGTGTTTTACACTTCACAGGGTGTATCTGACTGTGGGTCATGATGTACACAGTGTGTCAGTGAGTGTGTTAATATTAATCTGTGTTCTCTGTCAGTGTGTTAATATTACTGAGGACAGTGGGGGTGTTTTACACTTCACAGGGTGTATCTGACTGTGGGTCATGATATACACAGTGTGTCAGTGAGTGTGTTAATATTAATCTGTGTTCTCTGTCAGTGTGTTAATATTACTGAGGACAGTGGGGGTGTTTTACACTTCACCGGGTGTATCTGACTGTGGGTCATGATATACGCAGTGTGTCAGTGAGTGTGTTAATATTTATATGTGTTCTCTGTCAGTGTGTTAATATTGCTGAGGACAGTGGGGGTGTTTTACACTTCACAGGGTTTATCTGACTGTGGGTCATGATATACACAGTGTGTCAGTGAGTGTGTTAATATTAATCTGTGTTCTCTGTCAGTGTGTTAATATTACTGAGGACAGTGGGGGTGTTTTACACTTCACAGGGTTTATCTGACAGTGGGTCATGATATACACAGTGTGTCAGTGAGTGTGTTAATATTAATCTGTGTTCTCTGTCAGTGTGTTAATATTACTGAGGACAGTGGGGGTGTTTTACACTTCACAGGGTGTATCTGACTGTGGGTCATGATATACACAGTGTGTCAGTGAGTGTGTTAATATTAATCTGTGTTCTCTGTCAGTGTGTTAATATTGCTGAGGACAGTGGGGGTGTTTTACACTTCACAGGGTGTATCTGACTGTGGGTCATGATATACACAGTGTGTCAGTGTCTGTGTTAATATTAATCTGTGTTCTCTGTCAGGTGTTAATATTCCTGAGGACAGTGTTGGTGTTTTACACTTCACAGGGTTTATCTGACTGTGGGTCATGATGTACACAGTGTGTCAGTGAGTGTGTTAATGTTAATCTGTGTTCTCTGTCAGTGTGTTAATATTCCTGAGGACAGTGGGGGTGTTTTACACTTCACAGGGTGTATCTGACTGTGGGTCATGATATACACAGTGTGTCAGTGAGTGTGTTAATATTAATCTGTGTTCTCTGTCAGTGTGTTAATATTCCTGAGGACAGTGGGGGTGTTTTACACTTCACAGGGTGTATCTGACTGTGGGTCATGATGTACACAGTGTGTCAGTGAGAGTGTTAATATTAATCTGTGTTCTCTGTCAGTGTGTTAATATTACTGAAGAAAGTGGGGGTGTTTTACACTTCACCGGGTGTATCTGACTGTGGGTCATGATATACGCAGTGTGTCAGTGAGTGTGTTAATATTTATATGTGTTCTCTGTCAGTGTGTTAATATTGCTGAGGACAGTGGGGGTGTTTTACACTTCACAGGGTGTATCTGACTGTGGGTCATGATGTACACAGTGTGTCAGTGAGTGTGTTAATATTAATCTGTGTTCTCTGTCAGTGTGTTATTATTGCTGAGGACAGTGGGGGTGTTTTACACTTCACAGGGTGTATCTGACTGTGGGTCATGATATACACAGTGTGTCAGTGAGTGTGTTAATATTAATCTGTGTTCTCTGTCAGTGTGTTAATATTACTGAGGACAGTGGGGATGTTTTACACTTCACAGGGTGTATCTGACTGTGGGTCATGATATACACAGTGTGTCAGTGAGTGTGTTAATATTAATCTGTGTTCTCTGTCAGTGTGTTAATATTACTGAGGACAGTGGGGGTGTTTTACACTTCACAGGGTGTATCTGACTGTGGGTCATGATATACACAGTGTGTCAGTGAATGTGTTAATAATAATCTGTGTTCTCTGTCAGTGTGTTAATATTACTGAGGACAGTGGGGGTGTTTTACACTTCACAGGGTGTATCTGACTGTGGGTCATGATATACACAGTGTGTCAGTGAGTGTGTTAATATTATTCAGTGTTCTCTGTCAGTGTGTTAATATTCCTGAGGACAGTGGGGGTGTTTTACACTACACAGGGTGTATCTGACTGTGGGTCATGATATACACAGTGTGTCAGTGAGTATGTTAATATTAATCTGTGTTCTCTGTCAGTGTGTTAATATTCCTGAGGACAGTGGGGGTGTTTTACACTTCACAGGGTGTATCTGACTGTGGGTCATGATATACACAGTGTGTCAGTGAGTGTGTTAATATTAATCTGTGTTCTCTGTCAGTGTGATAATATTGCTGACGACAATGGGGGTGTTTTACACTTCACAGGGTGTATCTGACTGTGGGTCATGATGTACACAGTGTGTCAGTGAGTGTGTTAATATTAATCTGTGTTCTCTGTCAGTGTGTTAATATTGCTGAGGACAGTAGGGGTGTTTTACACTTCACAGGGTGTATCTGACTGTGGGTCATGATATACACAGTGTGTCAGTGAGTGTGTTAATATTAATCTGTGTTCTCTGTCAGTGTGTTAATATTGCTGAGGACAGTAGGGGTGTTTTACACTTCACAGGGTGTATCTGACTGTGGGTCATGATGTACACAGTGTGTCAGTGAGTGTGTTAATATTAATCTGTGTTCTCTGTCAGTGTGTTAATATTCCTGAGGACAGTGCGGGTGTTTTACACTTCACAGGGTGTATCTGACTGTGGGTCATGATGTACACAGTGTGTCAGTGAGTGTGTTAATATTAATCTGTGTTCTCTGTCAGTGTGTTAATATTACTGAGGACAGTGGGGGTGTTTTACACTTCACAGGGTGTATCTGACTGTGGGTCATGATATACACAGTGTGTCAGTGAGTGTGTTAATATTAATCTGTGTTCTCTGTCAGTGTGTTAATATTGCTGAGGACAGTAGGGGTGTTTTACACTTCACAGGGTGTATCTGACTGTGGGTCATGATGTACACAGTGTGTCAGTGAGTGTGTTAATATTAATCTGTGTTCTCTGTCAGTGTGTTAATATTCCTGAGGACAGTGCGGGTGTTTTACACTTCACAGGGTGTATCTGACTGTGGGTCATGATGTACACAGTGTGTCAGTGAGTGTGTTAATATTAATCTGTGTTCTCTGTCAGTGTGTTAATATTACTGAGGACAGTGGGGGTGTTTTACACTTCACAGGGTGTATCTGACTGTGGGTCATGATGTACACAGTGTGTCAGTGAGTGTGTTAATATTAATCTGTGTTCTCTGTCAGTGTGTTAATATTCCTGAGGACAGTGCGGGTGTTTTACACTTCACAGGGTGTATCTGACTGTGGGTCATGATGTACACAGTGTGTCAGTGATTGTGTTAACATTAATCTGTGTTCTCTGTCAGTGTGTTAATATTACTGAGGACAGTGGGGGTGTTTTACACTTCACAGGGTGGATCTGACTGTGGGTCATGATATACACAGTGTGTCAGTGAGTGTGTTAATATTAATCTGTGTTCTCTGTCAGTGTGTTAATATTCCTGAGGACAGTGGGGATGTTTTACACTTCACAGGGTTTATCTGACTGTGGGTCATGTTGTCCACAGTGTGTCAGTGAGTGTGTTAATATTAATCTGTGTTCTCTGTCAGTTTGTTAATATTACTGAGGACAGTGGGGGTGTTTTACACTTCACAGGGTGTATCTGACTGTGGGTCATGATATACACAGTGTGTCAGTGAGTGTGTTAATATTAATCTGTGTTCTCTGTCAGTGTGTTAATATTGCTGAGGACAGTAGGGGTGTTTTACACTTCACAGGGTGTATCTGACTGTGGGTCATGATGTACACAGTGTGTCAGTGAGTGTGTTAATATTAATCTGTGTTCTCTGTCAGTGTGTTAATATTCCTGAGGACAGTGCGGGTGTTTTACACTTCACAGGGTGTATCTGACTGTGGGTCATGATGTACACAGTGTGTCAGTGAGTGTGTTAATATTAATCTGTGTTCTCTGTCAGTGTGTTAATATTACTGAGGACAGTGGGGGTGTTTTACACTTCACAGGGTGTATCTGACTGTGGGTCATGATGTACACAGTGTGTCAGTGAGTGTGTTAATATTAATCTGTGTTCTCTGTCAGTGTGTTAATATTCCTGAGGACAGTGCGGGTGTTTTACACTTCACAGGGTGTATCTGACTGTGGGTCATGATGTACACAGTGTGTCAGTGATTGTGTTAACATTAATCTGTGTTCTCTGTCAGTGTGTTAATATTACTGAGGACAGTGGGGGTGTTTTACACTTCACAGGGTGGATCTGACTGTGGGTCATGATATACACAGTGTGTCAGTGAGTGTGTTAATATTAATCTGTGTTCTCTGTCAGTGTGTTAATATTCCTGAGGACAGTGGGGATGTTTTACACTTCACAGGGTTTATCTGACTGTGGGTCATGTTGTCCACAGTGTGTCAGTGAGTGTGTTAATATTAATCTGTGTTCTCTGTCAGTTTGTTAATATTACTGAGGACAGTGGGGATGTTTTACACTTCACAGGGTGTATCTGACTGTGGGTCATGATGTACACAGTGTGTCAGTGAGTGTGTTAATATTAATCTGTGTTCTCTGTCAGTGTGTTAATATTCCTGAGGACAGTGGGGGTGTTTTACACTTCACAGGGTGTATCTGACTGTGGGTTATGATATACACAGTGTGTCAGTGAGTGTGTTAATATTAATCTGTGTTCTCTGTCAGTGTGTTAATATTCCTGAGGACAGTGGGGGTGTTTTACACTTCACAGGGTGTATCTGACTGTGGGTCATGATATACACAGTGTGTCAGTGAGTGTGTTAATATTAATCTGTGTTCTCTGTCAGTGTGTTAATATTCCTGAGGACAGTGGGGGTGTTTTACACTTCACAGGGTGTATCTGACTGTGGGTCATGATATACACAGTGTGTCAGTGAGTGTGTTAATATTAATCTGTGTTCTCTGTCAGTGTGTTAATATTACTGAGGACAGTGGGGGTGTTTTACACTTCACCGGGTGTATCTGACTGTGGGTCATGATGTACACAGTGTGTCAGTGAGTGTGTTAATATTAATCTGTGTTCTCTGTCAGTGTGTTAATATTCCTGAGGACAGTGGGGGTGTTTTACACTTCACAGGGTGTATCTGGCTGTGAGTCATGATATACACAGTGTGTCAGTGAGTGTGTTAATATTAATCTGTGTTCTCTGTCAGTGTGTTAATATTCCTGAGGACAGTGGGGGTGTTTTACACTTCACAGGGTGTATCTGACTGTGGGTCATGATATACACAGTGTGTCAGTGAGTGTGTTAATATTAATCTGTGTTCTCTGTCAGTGTGTTAATATTACTGAGGACAGTGGGGGTGTTTTACACTTCACAGGGTTTATCTGACTGTGGGTCATGATGTCCACAGTGTGTCAGTGAGTGTGTTAATATTAATCTGTGTTCTCTGTCAGTGTGTTAATATTACTGAGGACAGTGGGGGTGTTTTACACTTCACAGGGTGTATCTGACTGTGGGTCATGATATACACAGTGTGTCAGTGAGTGTGTTAATATTAATCTGTGTTCTCTGTCAGTGTGTTAATATTACTGAGGACAGTGGGGGTGTTTTACACTTCACCGGGTGTATCTGACTGTGGGTCATGATGTACACAGTGTGTCAGTGAGTGTGTTAATATTAATCTGTGTTCTCTGTCAGTGTGTTAATATTCCTGAGGACAGTGGGGGTGTTTTACACTTCACAGGGTGTATCTGGCTGTGAGTCATGATATACACAGTGTGTCAGTGAGTGTGTTAATATTAATCTGTGTTCTCTGTCAGTGTGTTAATATTCCTGAGGACAGTGGGGGTGTTTTACACTTCACAGGGTGTATCTGACTGTGGGTCATGATATACACAGTGTGTCAGTGAGTGTGTTAATATTAATCTGTGTTCTCTGTCAGTGTGTTAATATTACTGAGGACAGTGGGGGTGTTTTACACTTCACAGGGTTTATCTGACTGTGGGTCATGATGTCCACAGTGTGTCAGTGAGTGTGTTAATATTAATCTGTGTTCTCTGTCAGTGTGTTAATATTACTGAGGACAGTGGGGGTGTTTTACACTTCACAGGGTGTATCTGACTGTGGGTCATGATATACACAGTGTGTCAGTGAGTGTGTTAATATTAATCTGTGTTCTCTGTCAGTGTGTTAATATTCCTGACGACAGTGGGGATGTTTTACACTTCACAGGGTGTATCTGACTGTGGGTCATGATGTACACAGTGTGTCAGTGAGTGTGTTAATATTAATCTGTGTTCTCTGTCAGTGTGTTAATATTCCTGAGGACAGTGGGGGTGTTTTACACTTCACAGTTTGTATCTAACTGTGGGTCATGACATACACAGTGTGTCAGTGAGTGTGTTAATATTAATCTGTGTTCTCTGTCAGTGTGTTAATATTCCTGAGGACAGTGGGGGTGTTTTACACTTCACAGGGTGTATCTGACTGTGTGTCATGATGTCCACAGTGTGTCAGTGAGTGTGTTAATATTAATCTGTGTTCTCTGTCAGTGTGTTAATATTCCTGAGGACAGTGGGGATGTTTTACACTTCACAGGGTGTATCTGACTGTGGGTCATGATATACACAGTGTGTCAGTGAGTGTGTTAATATTAATCTGTGTTCTCTGTCAGTGTGTTAATATTCCTGAGGACAGTGGGGGTGTTTTACACTTCACAGGGTGTATCTGACTGTGGGTCATGATATACACAGTGTGTCAGTGAGTGTGTTAATATTAATCTTTGTTCTCTGTCAGTGTGTTAATATTCCTGAGGACAGTGGGGGTGTTTTACCATTCACAGGGTGTATCTGACTGTGGGTCATGATGTACACAGTGTGTCAGTGAGTGTGTTAATATTAATCTGTGTTCTCTGTCAGTGTGTTAATATTACTGAGGACAGTGGGGGTGTTTTACACTTCACAGGGTGTATCTGACTGTGGGTCATGATATACACAGTGTGTCAGTGAGTGTGTTAATATTAATCTGTGTTCTCTGTCAGTGTGTTAATATTCCTGAGGACAGTGGGGGTGTTTTACACTTCACAGGGTTTATCTGACTGTGGGTCATGATATACACAGTGTGTCAGTGAGTGTGTTAATATTAATCTGTGTTCTCTGTCAGTGTGTTAATATTACTGAGGACAGTGGGGGTGTTTTACACTTCACAGGGTGTATCTGACTGTGGGTCATGATATACACAGTGTGTCAGTGAGTGTGTTAATATTAATCTGTGTTCTCTGTCAGTGTGTTAATATTCCTGAGGACAGTGGGGGTGTTTTACACTTCACAGGGTTTATCTGACTGTGGGTCATGATATACACTGTGTGTCAGTGAGTGTGTTAATATTAATCTGTGTTCTCTGTCAGTGTGTTAATATTACTGAGGACAGTGGGGGTGTTTTACACTTCACAGGGTGTATCTGACTGTGGGTCATGATATACACAGTGTGTCAGTGAGTGTGTTAATATTAATCTGTGTTCTCTGTCAGTGTGTTAATATTCCTGAGGACAGTGGGGGTGTTTTACACTTCACAGGGTTTATCTGACTGTGGGTCATGATATACACTGTGTGTCAGTGAGTGTGTTAATATTAATCTGTGTTCTCTGTCAGTGTGTTAATATTACTGAGGACAGTGGGGGTGTTTTACACTTCACAGGGTGTATCTGACTGTGGGTCATGATATACACAGTGTGTCAGTGAGTGTGTTAATATTAATCTGTGTTCTCTGTCAGTGTGTTAAGATTACTGAGGACAGTGGGGGTGTTTTACACTTCACAGGGTTTATCTGACTGTGGGTGATGATATACACAGTGTGTCAGTGTGTGTGTTAATATTAATCTGTGTTCTCTGTCAGTGTGTTAATATTACTGAGGACAGTGGGGGTGTTTTACAATTCACAGGGTGTATCTGACAGTGGGTCATGATGTGCACAGTGTGTCAGTGAGTGTGTTAATATTAATCTGTGTTCTCTGTCAGTGTGTTAATATTACTGAGGACAGTGGGGGTGTTTTACACTTCACAGGGTGCATCTGACTGTGGGTCATGATATACACAGTGTGTCAGTGAGTGTGTTAATATTAATCTGTGTTCTCTGTCAGTGTGTTAATATTACTGAGGACAGTGGGGGTGTTTTACACTTCACCGGGTGTATCTGACTGTGGGTCATGATATACGCAGTGTGTCAGTGAGTGTGTTAATATTTATATGTGTTCTCTGTCAGTGAGTTAATATTGCTGAGGACAGTGGGGGTGTTTTACACTTCACAGGGTTTATCTGACTGTGGGTCATGATATACACAGTGTGTCAGTGAGTGTGTTAATATTAATCTGTGTTCTCTGTCAGTGTGTTAATATTACTGAGGACAGTGGGGGTGTTTTACACTTCACAGGGTTTATCTGACTGTGGGTCATGATATACACAGTGTGTCAGTGAGTGTGTTAATATTAATCTGTGTTCTCTGTCAGTGTGTTAATATTACTGAGGACAGTGGGGGTGTTTTACACTTCACAGGGTGTATCTGACTGTGGGTCATGATATACACAGTGTGTCTGTGAGTGTGTTAATATTAATCTGTGTTCTCTGTCAGTGTGTTAATATTCCTGAGGACAGTGGGGGTGTTTTACACTTCACAGGGTTTATCTGACTGTGGGTCATGATATACACAGTGTGTCAGTGAGTGTGTTAATATTAATCTGTGTTCTCTGTCAGTGTGTTAATATTACTGAGGACAGTGGGGGTGTTTTACACTTCACAGGGTGTATCTGACTGTGGGTCATGATATACACAGTGTGTCAGTGAGTGTGTTAATATTAATCTGTGTTCTCTGTCAGTGTGTTAATATTCCTGAAGACAGTGGGGGTGTTTTACACTTCACAGGGTTTATCTGACTGTGGGTCATGATATACACAGTGTGTCAGTGAGTGTGTTAATATTAATCTGTGTTCTCTGTCAGTTTGTTAATATTACTGAGGACAGTGGGGGTGTTTTACACTTCACAGGGTGTATCTGACTGTGGGTCATGATATACACAGTGTGTCAGTGAGTGTGTTAATATTAATCTGTGTTCTCTGTCAGTGTGTTAATATTACTGAGGACAGTGGGGGTGTTTTACACTTCACAGGGTGTATCTGACTGTGGGTCATGATGTACACAGTGTGTCAGTGAGTGTGTTAATATTAATCTGTGTTCTCTGTCAGTGTGTTAATATTACTGAGGACAGTGGGGGTGTTTTACACTTCACAGGGTGTATCTGACTGTGGGTCATGATATACACAGTGTGTCAGTGAGTGTGTTAATATTAATCTGTGTTCTCTGTCAGTGTGTTAATATTACTGAGGACAGTGGGGGTGTTTTACACTTCACCGGGTGTATCTGACTGTGGGTCATGATATAAGCAGTGTGTCAGTGAGTGTGTTAATATTTATATGTGTTCTCTGTCAGTGTGTTAATATTGCTGAGGACAGTGGGGGTGTTTTACACTTCACAGGGTTTATCTGACTGTGGGTCATGATATACACAGTGTGTCAGTGAGTGTGTTAATATTAATCTGTGTTCTCTGTCAGTGTGTTAATATTACTGAGGACAGTGGGGGTGTTTTACACTTCACAGGGTTTATCTGACTGTGGGTCATGATATACACAGTGTGTCAGTGAGTGTGTTAATATTAATCTGTGTTCTCTGTCAGTGTGTTAATATTACTGAGGACAGTGGGGGTGTTTTACACTTCACAGGGTGTATCTGACTGTGGGTCATGATATACACAGTGTGTCAGTGAGTGTGTTAATATTAATCTGTGTTCTCTGTCAGTGTGTTAATATTGCTGAGGACAGTGGGGGTGTTTTACACTTCACAGGGTGTATCTGACTGTGGGTCATGATATACACAGTGTGTCAGTGTCTGTGTTAATATTAATCTGTGTTCTCTGTCAGGTGTTAATATTCCTGAGGACAGTGGGGGTGTTTTACACTTCACAGGGTTTATCTGACTGTGGGTCATGATGTACACAGTGTGTCAGTGAGTGTGTTAATGTTAATCTGTGTTCTCTGTCAGTGTGTTAATATTCCTGAGGACAGTGGGGGTGTTTTACACTTCACAGGGTGTATCTGACTGTGGGTCATGATATACACAGTGTGTCAGTGAGTGTGTTAATATTAATCTGTGTTCTCTGTCAGTGTGTTAATATTCCTGAGGACAGTGGGGGTGTTTTACACTTCACAGGGTGTATCTGACTGTGGGTCATGATATACACAGTGTGTCAGTGAGTGTGTTAATATTAATCTGTGTTCTCTGTCAGTGTGTTAATATTCCTGAGGACAGTGGGGGTGTTTTACACTTCACAGGGTGTATCTGACTGTGGGTCATGATGTACACAGTGTGTCAGTGAGAGTGTTAATATTAATCTGTGTTCTCTGTCAGTGTGTTAATATTACTGAAGACAGTGGGGGTGTTTTACACTTCACCGGGTGTATCTGACTGTGGGTCATGATATACGCAGTGTGTCAGTGAGTGTGTTAATATTTATATGTGTTCTCTGTCAGTGTGTTAATATTGCTGAGGACAGTGGGGGTGTTTTACACTTCACAGGGTGTATCTGACTGTGGGTCATGATGTACACAGTGTGTCAGTGAGTGTGTTAATATTAATCTGTGTTCTCTGTCAGTGTGTTATTATTGCTGAGGACAGTGGGGGTGTTTTACACTTCACAGGGTGTATCTGACTGTGGGTCATGATATACACAGTGTGTCAGTGAGTGTGTTAATATTAATCTGTGTTCTCTGTCAGTGTGTTAATATTACTGAGGACAGTGGGGATGTTTTACACTTCACAGGGTGTATCTGACTGTGGGTCATGATATACACAGTGTGTCAGTGAGTGTGTTAATATTAATCTGTGTTCTCTGTCAGTGTGTTAATATTACTGAGGACAGTGGGGGTGTTTTACACTTCACAGGGTGTATCTGACTGTGGGTCATGATATACACAGTGTGTCAGTGAATGTGTTAATAATAATCTGTGTTCTCTGTCAGTGTGTTAATATTACTGAGGACAGTGGGGGTGTTTTACACTTCACAGGGTGTATCTGACTGTGGGTCATGATATACACAGTGTGTCAGTGAGTGTGTTAATATTATTCAGTGTTCTCTGTCAGTGTGTTAATATTCCTGAGGACAGTGGGGGTGTTTTACACTTCACAGGGTGTATCTGACTGTGGGTCATGATATACACAGTGTGTCAGTGAGTATGTTAATATTAATCTGTGTTCTCTGTCAGTGTGTTAATATTCCTGAGGACAGTGGGGGTGTTTTACACTTCACAGGGTGTATCTGA
This sequence comes from Heterodontus francisci, assembly GCF_036365525.1. Classification (NCBI taxonomy): domain Eukaryota; kingdom Metazoa; phylum Chordata; class Chondrichthyes; order Heterodontiformes; family Heterodontidae; genus Heterodontus; species Heterodontus francisci. The sequence continues at coordinate 504,251 of NW_027140423.1, read as the reverse complement.
CTGTGGGTCATGATATACACAGTGTGTCAGTGAGTGTGTTAATATTAATCTGTGTTCTCTGTCAGTGTGATAATATTGCTGACGACAATGGGGGTGTTTTACACTTCACAGGGTGTATCTGACTGTGGGTCATGATGTACACAGTGTGTCAGTGAGTGTGTTAATATTAATCTGTGTTCTCTGTCAGTGTGTTAATATTGCTGAGGACAGTAGGGGTGTTTTACACTTCACAGGGTGTATCTGACTGTGGGTCATGATATACACAGTGTGTCAGTGAGTGTGTTAATATTAATCTGTGTTCTCTGTCAGTGTGTTAATATTGCTGAGGACAGTAGGGGTGTTTTACACTTCACAGGGTGTATCTGACTGTGGGTCATGATGTACACAGTGTGTCAGTGAGTGTGTTAATATTAATCTGTGTTCTCTGTCAGTGTGTTAATATTCCTGAGGACAGTGCGGGTGTTTTACACTTCACAGGGTGTATCTGACTGTGGGTCATGATGTACACAGTGTGTCAGTGAGTGTGTTAATATTAATCTGTGTTCTCTGTCAGTGTGTTAATATTACTGAGGACAGTGGGGGTGTTTTACACTTCACAGGGTGTATCTGACTGTGGGTCATGATATACACAGTGTGTCAGTGAGTGTGTTAATATTAATCTGTGTTCTCTGTCAGTGTGTTAATATTGCTGAGGACAGTAGGGGTGTTTTACACTTCACAGGGTGTATCTGACTGTGGGTCATGATGTACACAGTGTGTCAGTGAGTGTGTTAATATTAATCTGTGTTCTCTGTCAGTGTGTTAATATTCCTGAGGACAGTGCGGGTGTTTTACACTTCACAGGGTGTATCTGACTGTGGGTCATGATGTACACAGTGTGTCAGTGAGTGTGTTAATATTAATCTGTGTTCTCTGTCAGTGTGTTAATATTACTGAGGACAGTAGGGGTGTTTTACACTTCACAGGGTGTATCTGACTGTGGGTCATGATGTACACAGTGTGTCAGTGAGTGTGTTAATATTAATCTGTGTTCTCTGTCAGTGTGTTAATATTCCTGAGGACAGTGCGGGTGTTTTACACTTCACAGGGTGTATCTGACTGTGGGTCATGATGTACACAGTGTGTCAGTGAGTGTGTTAATATTAATCTGTGTTCTCTGTCAGTGTGTTAATATTACTGAGGACAGTGGGGGTGTTTTACACTTCACAGGGTGTATCTGACTGTGGGTCATGATGTACACAGTGTGTCAGTGAGTGTGTTAATATTAATCTGTGTTCTCTGTCAGTGTGTTAATATTACTGAGGACAGTGGGGGTGTTTTACAATTCACAGGGTGTATCTGACAGTGGGTCATGATGTGCACAGTGTGTCAGTGAGTGTGTTAATATTAATCTGTGTTCTCTGTCAGTGTGTTAATATTACTGAGGACAGTGTGGGTGTTTTACACTTCACAGGGTGCATCTGACTGTGGGTCATGATATACACAGTGTGTCAGTGAGTGTGTTAATATTAATCTGTGTTCTCTGTCAGTGTGTTAATATTACTGAGGACAGTGGGGGTGTTTTACACTTCACCGGGTGTATCTGACTGTGGGTCATGATATACGCAGTGTGTCAGTGAGTGTGTTAATATTTATATGTGTTCTCTGTCAGTGAGTTAATATTGCTGAGGACAGTGGGGGTGTTTTACACTTCACAGGGTTTATCTGACTGTGGGTCATGATATACACAGTGTGTCAGTGAGTGTGTTAATATTAATCTGTGTTCTCTGTCAGTGTGTTAATATTACTGAGGACAGTGGGGGTGTTTTACACTTCACAGGGTTTATCTGACTGTGGGTCATGATATACACAGTGTGTCAGTGAGTGTGTTAATATTAATCTGTGTTCTCTGTCAGTGTGTTAATATTACTGAGGACAGTGGGGGTGTTTTACACTTCACAGGGTGTATCTGACTGTGGGTCATGATATACACAGTGTGTCTGTGAGTGTGTTAATATTAATCTGTGTTCTCTGTCAGTGTGTTAATATTCCTGAGGACAGTGGGGGTGTTTTACACTTCACAGGGTTTATCTGACTGTGGGTCATGATATACACAGTGTGTCAGTGAGTGTGTTAATATTAATCTGTGTTCTCTGTCAGTGTGTTAATATTACTGAGGACAGTGGGGGTGTTTTACACTTCACAGGGTGTATCTGACTGTGGGTCATGATATACACAGTGTGTCAGTGAGTGTGTTAATATTAATCTGTGTTCTCTGTCAGTGTGTTAATATTCCTGAAGACAGTGGGGGTGTTTTACACTTCACAGGGTTTATCTGACTGTGGGTCATGATATACACAGTGTGTCAGTGAGTGTGTTAATATTAATCTGTGTTCTCTGTCAGTTTGTTAATATTACTGAGGACAGTGGGGGTGTTTTACACTTCACAGGGTGTATCTGACTGTGGGTCATGATATACACAGTGTGTCAGTGAGTGTGTTAATATTAATCTGTGTTCTCTGTCAGTGTGTTAATATTACTGAGGACAGTGGGGGTGTTTTACACTTCACAGGGTGTATCTGACTGTGGGTCATGATGTACACAGTGTGTCAGTGAGTGTGTTAATATTAATCTGTGTTCTCTGTCAGTGTGTTAATATTACTGAGGACAGTGGGGGTGTTTTACACTTCACAGGGTGTATCTGACTGTGGGTCATGATATACACAGTGTGTCAGTGAGTGTGTTAATATTAATCTGTGTTCTCTGTCAGTGTGTTAATATTACTGAGGACAGTGGGGGTGTTTTACACTTCACCGGGTGTATCTGACTGTGGGTCATGATATACGCAGTGTGTCAGTGAGTGTGTTAATATTTATATGTGTTCTCTGTCAGTGTGTTAATATTGCTGAGGACAGTGGGGGTGTTTTACACTTCACAGGGTTTATCTGACTGTGGGTCATGATATACACAGTGTGTCAGTGAGTGTGTTAATATTAATCTGTGTTCTCTGTCAGTGTGTTAATATTACTGAGGACAGTGGGGGTGTTTTACACTTCACAGGGTTTATCTGACTGTGGGTCATGATATACACAGTGTGTCAGTGAGTGTGTTAATATTAATCTGTGTTCTCTGTCAGTGTGTTAATATTACTGAGGACAGTGGGGGTGTTTTACACTTCACAGGGTGTATCTGACTGTGGGTCATGATATACACAGTGTGTCAGTGAGTGTGTTAATATTAATCTGTGTTCTCTGTCAGTGTGTTAATATTGCTGAGGACAGTGGGGGTGTTTTACACTTCACAGGGTGTATCTGACTGTGGGTCATGATATACACAGTGTGTCAGTGTCTGTGTTAATATTAATCTGTGTTCTCTGTCAGGTGTTAATATTCCTGAGGACAGTGGGGGTGTTTTACACTTCACAGGGTTTATCTGACTGTGGGTCATGATGTACACAGTGTGTCAGTGAGTGTGTTAATGTTAATCTGTGTTCTCTGTCAGTGTGTTAATATTCCTGAGGACAGTGGGGGTGTTTTACACTTCACAGGGTGTATCTGACTGTGGGTCATGATATACACAGTGTGTCAGTGAGTGTGTTAATATTAATCTGTGTTCTCTGTCAGTGTGTTAATATTCCTGAGGACAGTGGGGGTGTTTTACACTTCACAGGGTGTATCTGACTGTGGGTCATGATATACACAGTGTGTCAGTGAGTGTGTTAATATTAATCTGTGTTCTCTGTCAGTGTGTTAATATTCCTGAGGACAGTGGGGGTGTTTTACACTTCACAGGGTGTATCTGACTGTGGGTCATGATGTACACAGTGTGTCAGTGAGAGTGTTAATATTAATCTGTGTTCTCTGTCAGTGTGTTAATATTACTGAAGACAGTGGGGGTGTTTTACACTTCACCGGGTGTATCTGACTGTGGGTCATGATATACGCAGTGTGTCAGTGAGTGTGTTAATATTTATATGTGTTCTCTGTCAGTGTGTTAATATTGCTGAGGACAGTGGGGGTGTTTTACACTTCACAGGGTGTATCTGACTGTGGGTCATGATGTACACAGTGTGTCAGTGAGTGTGTTAATATTAATCTGTGTTCTCTGTCAGTGTGTTGTTATTGCTGAGGACAGTGGGGGTGTTTTACACTTCACAGGGTGTATCTGACTGTGGGTCATGATATACACAGTGTGTCAGTGAGTGTGTTAATATTAATCTGTGTTCTCTGTCAGTGTGTTAATATTACTGAGGACAGTGGGGATGTTTTACACTTCACAGGGTGTATCTGACTGTGGGTCATGATATACACAGTGTGTCAGTGAGTGTGTTAATATTAATCTGTGTTCTCTGTCAGTGTGTTAATATTACTGAGGACAGTGGGGGTGTTTTACACTTCACAGGGTGTATCTGACTGTGGGTCATGATATACACAGTGTGTCAGTGAATGTGTTAATAATAATCTGTGTTCTCTGTCAGTGTGTTAATATTACTGAGGACAGTGGGGGTGTTTTACACTTCACAGGGTGTATCTGACTGTGGGTCATGATATACACAGTGTGTCAGTGAGTGTGTTAATATTATTCAGTGTTCTCTGTCAGTGTGTTAATATTCCTGAGGACAGTGGGGGTGTTTTACACTTCACAGGGTGTATCTGACTGTGGGTCATGATATACACAGTGTGTCAGTGAGTATGTTAATATTAATCTGTGTTCTCTGTCAGTGTGTTAATATTCCTGAGGACAGTGGGGGTGTTTTACACTTCACAGGGTGTATCTGACTGTGGGTCATGATATACACAGTGTGTCAGTGAGTGTGTTAATATTAATCTGTGTTCTCTGTCAGTGTGATAATATTGCTGACGACAATGGGGGTGTTTTACACTTCACAGGGTGTATCTGACTGTGGGTCATGATGTACACAGTGTGTCAGTGAGTGTGTTAATATTAATCTGTGTTCTCTGTCAGTGTGTTAATATTGCTGAGGACAGTAGGGGTGTTTTACACTTCACAGGGTGTATCTGACTGTGGGTCATGATATACACAGTGTGTCAGTGAGTGTGTTAATATTAATCTGTGTTCTCTGTCAGTGTGTTAATATTGCTGAGGACAGTAGGGGTGTTTTACACTTCACAGGGTGTATCTGACTGTGGGTCATGATGTACACAGTGTGTCAGTGAGTGTGTTAATATTAATCTGTGTTCTCTGTCAGTGTGTTAATATTCCTGAGGACAGTGCGGGTGTTTTACACTTCACAGGGTGTATCTGACTGTGGGTCATGATGTACACAGTGTGTCAGTGAGTGTGTTAATATTAATCTGTGTTCTCTGTCAGTGTGTTAATATTACTGAGGACAGTGGGGGTGTTTTACACTTCACAGGGTGTATCTGACTGTGGGTCATGATATACACAGTGTGTCAGTGAGTGTGTTAATATTAATCTGTGTTCTCTGTCAGTGTGTTAATATTGCTGAGGACAGTAGGGGTGTTTTACACTTCACAGGGTGTATCTGACTGTGGGTCATGATGTACACAGTGTGTCAGTGAGTGTGTTAATATTAATCTGTGTTCTCTGTCAGTGTGTTAATATTCCTGAGGACAGTGCGGGTGTTTTACACTTCACAGGGTGTATCTGACTGTGGGTCATGATGTACACAGTGTGTCAGTGAGTGTGTTAATATTAATCTGTGTTCTCTGTCAGTGTGTTAATATTACTGAGGACAGTAGGGGTGTTTTACACTTCACAGGGTGTATCTGACTGTGGGTCATGATGTACACAGTGTGTCAGTGAGTGTGTTAATATTAATCTGTGTTCTCTGTCAGTGTGTTAATATTACTGAGGACAGTGGGGGTGTTTTACACTTCACAGGGTGTATCTGACTGTGGGTCATGATATACACAGTGTGTCAGTGAATGTGTTAATAATAATCTGTGTTCTCTGTCAGTGTGTTAATATTACTGAGGACAGTGGGGGTGTTTTACACTTCACAGGGTGTATCTGACTGTGGGTCATGATATACACAGTGTGTCAGTGAGTGTGTTAATATTATTCAGTGTTCTCTGTCAGTGTGTTAATATTCCTGAGGACAGTGGGGGTGTTTTACACTTCACAGGGTGTATCTGACTGTGGGTCATGATATACACAGTGTGTCAGTGAGTATGTTAATATTAATCTGTGTTCTCTGTCAGTGTGTTAATATTCCTGAGGACAGTGGGGGTGTTTTACACTTCACAGGGTGTATCTGACTGTGGGTCATGATATACACAGTGTGTCAGTGAGTGTGTTAATATTAATCTGTGTTCTCTGTCAGTGTGATAATATTGCTGACGACAATGGGGGTGTTTTACACTTCACAGGGTGTATCTGACTGTGGGTCATGATGTACACAGTGTGTCAGTGAGTGTGTTAATATTAATCTGTGTTCTCTGTCAGTGTGTTAATATTGCTGAGGACAGTAGGGGTGTTTTACACTTCACAGGGTGTATCTGACTGTGGGTCATGATATACACAGTGTGTCAGTGAGTGTGTTAATATTAATCTGTGTTCTCTGTCAGTGTGTTAATATTGCTGAGGACAGTAGGGGTGTTTTACACTTCACAGGGTGTATCTGACTGTGGGTCATGATGTACACAGTGTGTCAGTGAGTGTGTTAATATTAATCTGTGTTCTCTGTCAGTGTGTTAATATTCCTGAGGACAGTGCGGGTGTTTTACACTTCACAGGGTGTATCTGACTGTGGGTCATGATGTACACAGTGTGTCAGTGAGTGTGTTAATATTAATCTGTGTTCTCTGTCAGTGTGTTAATATTACTGAGGACAGTGGGGGTGTTTTACACTTCACAGGGTGTATCTGACTGTGGGTCATGATATACACAGTGTGTCAGTGAGTGTGTTAATATTAATCTGTGTTCTCTGTCAGTGTGTTAATATTGCTGAGGACAGTAGGGGTGTTTTACACTTCACAGGGTGTATCTGACTGTGGGTCATGATGTACACAGTGTGTCAGTGAGTGTGTTAATATTAATCTGTGTTCTCTGTCAGTGTGTTAATATTCCTGAGGACAGTGCGGGTGTTTTACACTTCACAGGGTGTATCTGACTGTGGGTCATGATGTACACAGTGTGTCAGTGAGTGTGTTAATATTAATCTGTGTTCTCTGTCAGTGTGTTAATATTACTGAGGACAGTAGGGGTGTTTTACACTTCACAGGGTGTATCTGACTGTGGGTCATGATGTACACAGTGTGTCAGTGAGTGTGTTAATATTAATCTGTGTTCTCTGTCAGTGTGTTAATATTCCTGAGGACAGTGCGGGTGTTTTACACTTCACAGGGTGTATCTGACTGTGGGTCATGATGTACACAGTGTGTCAGTGAGTGTGTTAATATTAATCTGTGTTCTCTGTCAGTGTGTTAATATTACTGAGGACAGTGGGGGTGTTTTACACTTCACAGGGTGTATCTGACTGTGGGTCATGATGTACACAGTGTGTCAGTGAGTGTGTTAATATTAATCTGTGTTCTCTGTCAGTGTGTTAATATTACTGAGGACAGTGGGGGTGTTTTACAATTCACAGGGTGTATCTGACAGTGGGTCATGATGTGCACAGTGTGTCAGTGAGTGTGTTAATATTAATCTGTGTTCTCTGTCAGTGTGTTAATATTACTGAGGACAGTGGTGGTGTTTTACACTTCACAGGGTGCATCTGACTGTGGGTCATGATATACACAGTGTGTCAGTGAGTGTGTTAATATTAATCTGTGTTCTCTGTCAGTGTGTTAATATTACTGAGGACAGTGGGGGTGTTTTACACTTCACCGGGTGTATCTGACTGTGGGTCATGATATACGCAGTGTGTCAGTGAGTGTGTTAATATTTATATGTGTTCTCTGTCAGTGAGTTAATATTGCTGAGGACAGTGGGGGTGTTTTACACTTCACAGGGTTTATCTGACTGTGGGTCATGATATACACAGTGTGTCAGTGAGTGTGTTAATATTAATCTGTGTTCTCTGTCAGTGTGTTAATATTACTGAGGACAGTGGGGGTGTTTTACACTTCACAGGGTTTATCTGACTGTGGGTCATGATATACACAGTGTGTCAGTGAGTGTGTTAATATTAATCTGTGTTCTCTGTCAGTGTGTTAATATTACTGAGGACAGTGGGGGTGTTTTACACTTCACAGGGTGTATCTGACTGTGGGTCATGATATACACAGTGTGTCTGTGAGTGTGTTAATATTAATCTGTGTTCTCTGTCAGTGTGTTAATATTCCTGAGGACAGTGGGGGTGTTTTACACTTCACAGGGTTTATCTGACTGTGGGTCATGATATACACAGTGTGTCAGTGAGTGTGTTAATATTAATCTGTGTTCTCTGTCAGTGTGTTAATATTACTGAGGACAGTGGGGGTGTTTTACACTTCACAGGGTGTATCTGACTGTGGGTCATGTTATACACAGTGTGTCAGTGAGTGTGTTAATATTAATCTGTGTTCTCTGTCAGTGTGTTAATATTCCTGAAGACAGTGGGGGTGTTTTACACTTCACAGGGTTTATCTGACTGTGGGTCATGATATACACAGTGTGTCAGTGAGTGTGTTAATATTAATCTGTGTTCTCTGTCAGTTTGTTAATATTACTGAGGACAGTGGGGGTGTTTTACACTTCACAGGGTGTATCTGACTGTGGGTCATGATATACACAGTGTGTCAGTGAGTGTGTTAATATTAATCTGTGTTCTCTGTCAGTGTGTTAATATTACTGAGGACAGTGGGGGTGTTTTACACTTCACAGGGTGTATCTGACTGTGGGTCATGATGTACACAGTGTGTCAGTGAGTGTGTTAATATTAATCTGTGTTCTCTGTCAGTGTGTTAATATTACTGAGGACAGTGGGGGTGTTTTACACTTCACAGGGTGTATCTGACTGTGGGTCATGATATACACAGTGTGTCAGTGAGTGTGTTAATATTAATCTGTGTTCTCTGTCAGTGTGTTAATATTACTGAGGACAGTGGGGGTGTTTTACACTTCACCGGGTGTATCTGACTGTGGGTCATGATATACGCAGTGTGTCAGTGAGTGTGTTAATATTTATATGTGTTCTCTGTCAGTGTGTTAATATTGCTGAGGACAGTGGGGGTGTTTTACACTTCACAGGGTTTATCTGACTGTGGGTCATGATATACACAGTGTGTCAGTGAGTGTGTTAATATTAATCTGTGTTCTCTGTCAGTGTGTTAATATTACTGAGGACAGTGGGGGTGTTTTACACTTCACAGGGTTTATCTGACTGTGGGTCATGATATACACAGTGTGTCAGTGAGTGTGTTAATATTAATCTGTGTTCTCTGTCAGTGTGTTAATATTACTGAGGACAGTGGGGGTGTTTTACACTTCACAGGGTGTATCTGACTGTGGGTCATGATATACACAGTGTGTCAGTGAGTGTGTTAATATTAATCTGTGTTCTCTGTCAGTGTGTTAATATTGCTGAGGACAGTGGGGGTGTTTTACACTTCACAGGGTGTATCTGACTGTGGGTCATGATATACACAGTGTGTCAGTGTCTGTGTTAATATTAATCTGTGTTCTCTGTCAGGTGTTAATATTCCTGAGGACAGTGGGGGTGTTTTACACTTCACAGGGTTTATCTGACTGTGGGTCATGATGTACACAGTGTGTCAGTGAGTGTGTTAATGTTAATCTGTGTTCTCTGTCAGTGTGTTAATATTCCTGAGGACAGTGGGGGTGTTTTACACTTCACAGGGTGTATCTGACTGTGGGTCATGATATACACAGTGTGTCAGTGAGTGTGTTAATATTAATCTGTGTTCTCTGTCAGTGTGTTAATATTCCTGAGGACAGTGGGGGTGTTTTACACTTCACAGGGTGTATCTGACTGTGGGTCATGATATACACAGTGTGTCAGTGAGTGTGTTAATATTAATCTGTGTTCTCTGTCAGTGTGTTAATATTCCTGAGGACAGTGGGGGTGTTTTACACTTCACAGGGTGTATCTGACTGTGGGTCATGATGTACACAGTGTGTCAGTGAGAGTGTTAATATTAATCTGTGTTCTCTGTCAGTGTGTTAATATTACTGAAGACAGTGGGGGTGTTTTACACTTCACCGGGTGTATCTGACTGTGGGTCATGATATACGCAGTGTGTCAGTGAGTGTGTTAATATTTATATGTGTTCTCTGTCAGTGTGTTAATATTGCTGAGGACAGTGGGGGTGTTTTACACTTCACAGGGTGTATCTGACTGTGGGTCATGATGTACACAGTGTGTCAGTGAGTGTGTTAATATTAATCTGTGTTCTCTGTCAGTGTGTTATTATTGCTGAGGACAGTGGGGGTGTTTTACACTTCACAGGGTGTATCTGACTGTGGGTCATGATATACACAGTGTGTCAGTGAGTGTGTTAATATTAATCTGTGTTCTCTGTCAGTGTGTTAATATTACTGAGGACAGTGGGGATGTTTTACACTTCACAGGGTGTATCTGACTGTGGGTCATGATATACACAGTGTGTCAGTGAGTGTGTTAATATTAATCTGTGTTCTCTGTCAGTGTGTTAATATTACTGAGGACAGTGGGGGTGTTTTACACTTCACAGGGTGTATCTGACTGTGGGTCATGATATACACAGTGTGTCAGTGAATGTGTTAATAATAATCTGTGTTCTCTGTCAGTGTGTTAATATTACTGAGGACAGTGGGGGTGTTTTACACTTCACAGGGTGTATCTGACTGTGGGTCATGATATACACAGTGTGTCAGTGAGTGTGTTAATATTATTCAGTGTTCTCTGTCAGTGTGTTAATATTCCTGAGGACAGTGGGGGTGTTTTACACTTCACAGGGTGTATCTGACTGTGGGTCATGATATACACAGTGTGTCAGTGAGTATGTTAATATTAATCTGTGTTCTCTGTCAGTGTGTTAATATTCCTGAGGACAGTGGGGGTGTTTTACACTTCACAGGGTGTATCTGACTGTGGGTCATGATATACACAGTGTGTCAGTGAGTGTGTTAATATTAATCTGTGTTCTCTGTCAGTGTGATAATATTGCTGACGACAATGGGGGTGTTTTACACTTCACAGGGTGTATCTGACTGTGGGTCATGATGTACACAGTGTGTCAGTGAGTGTGTTAATATTAATCTGTGTTCTCTGTCAGTGTGTTAATATTGCTGAGGACAGTAGGGGTGTTTTACACTTCACAGGGTGTATCTGACTGTGGGTCATGATATACACAGTGTGTCAGTGAGTGTGTTAATATTAATCTGTGTTCTCTGTCAGTGTGTTAATATTGCTGAGGACAGTAGGGGTGTTTTACACTTCACAGGGTGTATCTGACTGTGGGTCATGATGTACACAGTGTGTCAGTGAGTGTGTTAATATTAATCTGTGTTCTCTGTCAGTGTGTTAATATTCCTGAGGACAGTGCGGGTGTTTTACACTTCACAGGGTGTATCTGACTGTGGGTCATGATGTACACAGTGTGTCAGTGAGTGTGTTAATATTAATCTGTGTTCTCTGTCAGTGTGTTAATATTACTGAGGACAGTGGGGGTGTTTTACACTTCACAGGGTGTATCTGACTGTGGGTCATGATATACACAGTGTGTCAGTGAGTGTGTTAATATTAATCTGTGTTCTCTGTCAGTGTGTTAATATTGCTGAGGACAGTAGGGGTGTTTTACACTTCACAGGGTGTATCTGACTGTGGGTCATGATGTACACAGTGTGTCAGTGAGTGTGTTAATATTAATCTGTGTTCTCTGTCAGTGTGTTAATATTCCTGAGGACAGTGCGGGTGTTTTACACTTCACAGGGTGTATCTGACTGTGGGTCATGATGTACACAGTGTGTCAGTGAGTGTGTTAATATTAATCTGTGTTCTCTGTCAGTGTGTTAATATTACTGAGGACAGTAGGGGTGTTTTACACTTCACAGGGTGTATCTGACTGTGGGTCATGATGTACACAGTGTGTCAGTGAGTGTGTTAATATTAATCTGTGTTCTCTGTCAGTGTGTTAATATTCCTGAGGACAGTGCGGGTGTTTTACACTTCACAGGGTGTATCTGACTGTGGGTCATGATGTACACAGTGTGTCAGTGAGTGTGTTAATATTAATCTGTGTTCTCTGTCAGTGTGTTAATATTACTGAGGACAGTGGGGGTGTTTTACACTTCACAGGGTGTATCTGACTGTGGGTCATGATGTACACAGTGTGTCAGTGAGTGTGTTAATATTAATCTGTGTTCTCTGTCAGTGTGTTAATATTCCTGAGGACAGTGCGGGTGTTTTACACTTCACAGGGTGTATCTGACTGTGGGTCATGATGTACACAGTGTGTCAGTGATTGTGTTAACATTAATCTGTGTTCTCTGTCAGTGTGTTAATATTACTGAGGACAGTGGGGGTGTTTTACACTTCACAGGGTGGATCTGACAGTGGGTCATGATATACACAGTGTGTCAGTGAGTGTGTTAATATTAATCTGTGTTCTCTGTCAGTGTGTTAATATTCCTGAGGACAGTGGGGATGTTTTACACTTCACAGGGTTTATCTGACTGTGGGTCATGTTGTCCACAGTGTGTCAGTGAGTGTGTTAATATTAATCTGTGTTCTCTGTCAGTTTGTTAATATTACTGAGGACAGTGGGGATGTTTTACACTTCACAGGGTGTATCTGACTGTGGGTCATGATGTACACAGTGTGTCAGTGAGTGTGTTAATATTAATCTGTGTTCTCTGTCAGTGTGTTAATATTCCTGAGGACAGTGGGGGTGTTTTACACTTCACAGGGTGTATCTGACTGTGGGTTATGATATACACAGTGTGTCAGTGAGTGTGTTAATATTAATCTGTGTTCTCTGTCAGTGTGTTAATATTCCTGAGGACAGTGGGGGTGTTTTACACTTCACAGGGTGTATCTGACTGTGGGTCATGATATACACAGTGTGTCAGTGAGTGTGTTAATATTAATCTGTGTTCTCTGTCAGTGTGTTAATATTCCTGAGGACAGTGCGGGTGTTTTACACTTCACAGGGTGTATCTGACTGTGGGTCATGATGTACACAGTGTGTCAGTGAGTGTGTTAATATTAATCTGTGTTCTCTGTCAGTGTGTTAATATTACTGAGGACAGTGGGGGTGTTTTACACTTCACAGGGTGTATCTGACTGTGGGTCATGATGTACACAGTGTGTCAGTGAGTGTGTTAATATTAATCTGTGTTCTCTGTCAGTGTGTTAATATTCCTGAGGACAGTGCGGGTGTTTTACACTTCACAGGGTGTATCTGACTGTGGGTCATGATGTACACAGTGTGTCAGTGATTGTGTTAACATTAATCTGTGTTCTCTGTCAGTGTGTTAATATTACTGAGGACAGTGGGGGTGTTTTACACTTCACAGGGTGGATCTGACAGTGGGTCATGATATACACAGTGTGTCAGTGAGTGTGTTAATATTAATCTGTGTTCTCTGTCAGTGTGTTAATATTCCTGAGGACAGTGGGGATGTTTTACACTTCACAGGGTTTATCTGACTGTGGGTCATGTTGTCCACAGTGTGTCAGTGAGTGTGTTAATATTAATCTGTGTTCTCTGTCAGTTTGTTAATATTACTGAGGACAGTGGGGATGTTTTACACTTCACAGGGTGTATCTGACTGTGGGTCATGATGTACACAGTGTGTCAGTGAGTGTGTTAATATTAATCTGTGTTCTCTGTCAGTGTGTTAATATTCCTGAGGACAGTGGGGGTGTTTTACACTTCACAGGGTGTATCTGACTGTGGGTTATGATATACACAGTGTGTCAGTGAGTGTGTTAATATTAATCTGTGTTCTCTGTCAGTGTGTTAATATTCCTGAGGACAGTGGGGGTGTTTTACACTTCACAGGGTGTATCTGACTGTGGGTCATGATATACACAGTGTGTCAGTGAGTGTGTTAATATTAATCTGTGTTCTCTGTCAGTGTGTTAATATTCCTGAGGACAGTGGGGGTGTTTTACACTTCACAGGGTGTATCTGACTGTGGGTCATGATATACACAGTGTGTCAGTGAGTGTGTTAATATTAATCTGTGTTCTCTGTCAGTGTGTTAATATTACTGAGGACAGTGGGGGTGTTTTACACTTCACCGGGTGTATCTGACTGTGGGTCATGATGTACACAGTGTGTCAGTGAGTGTGTTAATATTAATCTGTGTTCTCTGTCAGTGTGTTAATATTCCTGAGGACAGTGGGGGTGTTTTACACTTCACAGGGTGTATCTGGCTGTGAGTCATGATATACACAGTGTGTCAGTGAGTGTGTTAATATTAATCTGTGTTCTCTGTCAGTGTGTTAATATTCCTGAGGACAGTGGGGGTGTTTTACACTTCACAGGGTGTATCTGACTGTGGGTCATGATATACACAGTGTGTCAGTGAGTGTGTTAATATTAATCTGTGTTCTCTGTCAGTGTGTTAATATTACTGAGGACAGTGGGGGTGTTTTACACATCACAGGGTGTATCTGACTGTGGGTCATGATATACACAGTGTGTCAGTGAGTGTGTTAATATTAATCTGTGTTCTCTGTCAGTGTGTTAATATTACTGAGGACAGTGGGGGTGTTTTACACTTCACAGGGTGTATCTGACTGTGGGTCATGATATACACAGTGTGTCAGTGAGTGTGTTAATATTAATCTGTGTTCTCTGTCAGTGTGTTAATATTCCTGAGGACAGTGGGGGTGTTTTGCACTTCACAGGGTGTATCTGACTGTGGGTCATGATGTACACAGTGTGTCAGTGAGTGTGTTAATATTAATCTGTGTTCTCTGTCAGTGTGTTAATATTACTGAGGACAGTGGGGGTGTTTTACACTTCACCGGGTGTATCTGACTGTGGGTCATGATGTACACAGTGTGTCAGTGAGTGTGTTAATATTAATCTGTGTTCTCTGTCAGTGTGTTAATATTGCTGAGGACAGTGGGGGTGTTTTACACTTCACAGGGTGTATCTGACTGTGGGTCATGATATACACAGTGTGCCAGTGAGTGTGTTAATATTAATCTGTGTTCTCTGTCAGTGTGTTAATATTACTGAGGACAGTGGGGGTGTTTTACACTTCACAGGGTTTATCTGACTGTGGGTTATGATATACACAGTGTGTCAGTGAGTGTGTTAATATTAATCTGTGTTCTCTGTCAGTGTGTTAATATTACTGAGGACAGTGGGGGTGTTTTACACTTCACAGGGTGTATCTAACTGTGGGTCATGATGTACACAGTGTGTCAGTGAGTGTGTTAATATTAATCTGTGTTCTCTGTCAGTGTGTTAATATTGCTGAGGACAGTGGGGGTGTTTTACACATCACAGGGTGTATCTGACTGTGGGTCATGATATACACAGTGTGTCAGTGAGTGTGTTAATATTAATCTGTGTTCTCTGTCAGTGTGTTAATATTCCTGAGGACAGTGGGGGTGTTTTACACTTCACAGGGTGTATCTGGCTGTGAGTCATGATATACACAGTGTGTCAGTGAGTGTGTTAATATTAATCTGTGTTCTCTGTCAGTGTGTTAATATTCCTGAGGACAGTGGGGGTGTTTTACACTTCACAGGGTGTATCTGACTGTGGGTCATGATATACACAGTGTGTCAGTGAGTGTGTTAATATTAATCTGTGTTCTCTGTCAGTGTGTTAATATTACTGAGGACAGTGGGGGTGTTTTACACATCACAGGGTGTATCTGACTGTGGGTCATGATATACACAGTGTGTCAGTGAGTGTGTTAATATTAATCTGTGTTCTCTGTCAGTGTGTTAATATTACTGAGGACAGTGGGGGTGTTTTACACTTCACAGGGTGTATCTGACTGTGGGTCATGATATACACAGTGTGTCAGTGAGTGTGTTAATATTAATCTGTGTTCTCTGTCAGTGTGTTAATATTCCTGAGGACAGTGGGGGTGTTTTGCACTTCACAGGGTGTATCTGACTGTGGGTCATGATGTACACAGTGTGTCAGTGAGTGTGTTAATATTAATCTGTGTTCTCTGTCAGTGTGTTAATATTACTGAGGACAGTGGGGGTGTTTTACACTTCACCGGGTGTATCTGACTGTGGGTCATGATGTACACAGTGTGTCAGTGAGTGTGTTAATATTAATCTGTGTTCTCTGTCAGTGTGTTAATATTGCTGAGGACAGTGGGGGTGTTTTACACTTCACAGGGTGTATCTGACTGTGGGTCATGATATACACAGTGTGCCAGTGAGTGTGTTAATATTAATCTGTGTTCTCTGTCAGTGTGTTAATATTACTGAGGACAGTGGGGGTGTTTTACACTTCACAGGGTTTATCTGACTGTGGGTTATGATATACACAGTGTGTCAGTGAGTGTGTTAATATTAATCTGTGTTCTCTGTCAGTGTGTTAATATTACTGAGGACAGTGGGGGTGTTTTACACTTCACAGGGTGTATCTAACTGTGGGTCATGATGTACACAGTGTGTCAGTGAGTGTGTTAATATTAATCTGTGTTCTCTGTCAGTGTGTTAATATTGCTGAGGACAGTGGGGGTGTTTTACACATCACAGGGTGTATCTGACTGTGGGTCATGATATACACAGTGTGTCAGTGAGTGTGTTAATATTAATCTGTGTTCTCTGTCAGTGTGTTAATATTACTGAGGACAGTGGGGGTGTTTTACACTTCACAGGGTGTATCTGACTGTGGGTCATGATGTACACAGTGTGTCAGTGAGTGTGTTAATATTAATCTGTGTTCTCTGTCAGTGTGTTAATATTACTGAGGACAGTGGGGGTGTTTTACACTTCACAGGGTGTATCTGACTGTGGGTCATGATATACACAGTGTGTCAGTGAGTGTGTTAATATTAATCTGTGTTCTCTGTCAGTGTGTTAATATTACTGAGGACAGTGGGGATGTTTTATACTTCACAGGGTTTATCTGACTGTGGGTCATGATATACACAGTGTGTCAGTGAGTGTGTTAATATTAATCTGTGTTCTCTGTCAGTGTGTTAATATTCCTGAGGACAGTGCGGGTGTTTTACACTTCACAGGGTGTATCTGACTGTGGGTCATGATATACACAGTGTGTCAGTGAGTGTGTTAATATTAATCTGTGTTCTCTGTCAGTGTGTTAATATTCCTGAGGACAGTGGGGATGTTTTACACTTCACAGGGTGTATCTGACTGTGAGTCATGATATACACAGTGTGTCAGTGAGTTTGTTAATATTAATCTGTGTTCTCTGTCAGTGTGTTAATATTCCTGAGGACAGTGGGGGTGTTTTACTCTTCACTGGGTGCATCTGACAGTGGGTCATGATGTACACAGTGTGTCAGTGAGTGTGTTAATATTAATCTGTGTTCTCTGTCAGTGTGTTAATATTCCTGAGGACAGTGGGGGTGTTTTACACTTCACAGGGTGTATCTGACTGTGGGTTATGATATACACAGTGTGTCAGTGAGTGTGTTAATATTAATCTGTGTTCTCTGTCAGTGTGTTAATATTCCTGAGGACAGTGGGGGTGTTTTACACTTCACAGGGTGTATCTGACTGTGGGTCATGATATACACAGTGTGTCAGTGAGTGTGTTAATATTAATCTGTGTTCTCTGTCAGTGTGTTAATATTCCTGAGGACAGTGGGGGTGTTTTACACTTCACAGGGTGTATCTGACTGTGGGTCATGATATACACAGTGTGTCAGTGAGTGTGTTAATATTAATCTGTGTTCTCTGTCAGTGTGTTAATATTACTGAGGACAGTGGGGGTGTTTTACACTTCACCGGGTGTATCTGACTGTGGGTCATGATGTACACAGTGTGTCAGTGAGTGTGTTAATATTAATCTGTGTTCTCTGTCAGTGTGTTAATATTCCTGAGGACAGTGGGGGTGTTTTACACTTAACAGGGTGTATCTGGCTGTGAGTCATGATATACACAGTGTGTCAGTGAGTGTGTTAATATTAATCTGTGTTCTCTGTCAGTGTGTTAATATTCCTGAGGACAGTGGGGGTGTTTTACACTTCACAGGGTGTATCTGACTGTGGGTCATGATATACACAGTGTGTCAGTGAGTGTGTTAATATTAATCTGTGTTCTCTGTCAGTGTGTTAATATTACTGAGGACAGTGGGGGTGTTTTACACATCACAGGGTGTATCTGACTGTGGGTCATGATATACACAGTGTGTCAGTGAGTGTGTTAATATTAATCTGTGTTCTCTGTCAGTGTGTTAATATTACTGAGGACAGTGGGGGTGTTTTACACTTCACAGGGTGTATCTGACTGTGGGTCATGATATACACAGTGTGTCAGTGAGTGTGTTAATATTAATCTGTGTTCTCTGTCAGTGTGTTAATATTCCTGAGGACAGTGGGGGTGTTTTGCACTTCACAGGGTGTATCTGACTGTGGGTCATGATGTACACAGTGTGTCAGTGAGTGTGTTAATATTAATCTGTGTTCTCTGTCAGTGTGTTAATATTACTGAGGACAGTGGGGATGTTTTACACTTCACAGGGTTTATCTGACTGTGGGTCATGATGTACACAGTGTGTCAGTGAGTGTGTTAATATTAATCTGTGTTCTCTGTCAGTGTGTTAATATTCCTGAGGACAGTGGGGGTGTTTTACACTTCACAGGGTGTATCTGACTGTGGGTTATGATATACACAGTGTGTCAGTGAGTGTGTTAATATTAATCTGTGTTCTCTGTCAGTGTGTTAATATTCCTGAGGACAGTGGGGGTGTTTTACACTTCACAGGGTGTATCTGACTGTGGGTCATGATATACACAGTGTGTCAGTGAGTGTGTTAATATTAATCTGTGTTCTCTGTCAGTGTGTTAATATTCCTGAGGACAGTGGGGGTGTTTTACACTTCACAGGGTGTATCTGACTGTGGGTCATGATATACACAGTGTGTCAGTGAGTGTGTTAATATTAATCTGTGTTCTCTGTCAGTGTGTTAATATTACTGAGGACAGTGGGGGTGTTTTACACTTCACCGGGTGTATCTGACTGTGGGTCATGATGTACACAGTGTGTCAGTGAGTGTGTTAATATTAATCTGTGTTCTCTGTCAGTGTGTTAATATTCCTGAGGACAGTGGGGGTGTTTTACACTTAACAGGGTGTATCTGGCTGTGAGTCATGATATACACAGTGTGTCAGTGAGTGTGTTAATATTAATCTGTGTTCTCTGTCAGTGTGTTAATATTCCTGAGGACAGTGGGGGTGTTTTACACTTCACAGGGTGTATCTGACTGTGGGTCATGATATACACAGTGTGTCAGTGAGTGTGTTAATATTAATCTGTGTTCTCTGTCAGTGTGTTAATATTACTGAGGACAGTGGGGGTGTTTTACACATCACAGGGTGTATCTGACTGTGGGTCATGATATACACAGTGTGTCAGTGAGTGTGTTAATATTAATCTGTGTTCTCTGTCAGTGTGTTAATATTACTGAGGACAGTGGGGGTGTTTTACACTTCACAGGGTGTATCTGACTGTGGGTCATGATATACACAGTGTGTCAGTGAGTGTGTTAATATTAATCTGTGTTCTCTGTCAGTGTGTTAATATTCCTGAGGACAGTGGGGGTGTTTTGCACTTCACAGGGTGTATCTGACTGTGGGTCATGATGTACACAGTGTGTCAGTGAGTGTGTTAATATTAATCTGTGTTCTCTGTCAGTGTGTTAATATTACTGAGGACAGTGGGGGTGTTTTACACTTCACCGGGTGTATCTGACTGTGGGTCATGATGTACACAGTGTGTCAGTGAGTGTGTTAATATTAATCTGTGTTCTCTGTCAGTGTGTTAATATTGCTGAGGTCAGTGGGGGTGTTTTACAGTTCACAGGGTGTATCTGACTGTGGTTCATGATATACACAGTGTGCCAGTGAGTGTGTTAATATTAATCTGTGTTCTCTGTCAGTGTGTTAATATTACTGAGGACAGTGGGGGTGTTTTACACTTCACAGGGTTTATCTGACTGTGGGTTATGATATACACAGTGTGTCAGTGAGTGTGTTAATATTAATCTGTGTTCTCTGTCAGTGTGTTAATATTACTGAGGACAGTGGGGGTGTTTTACACTTCACAGGGTGTATCTAACTGTGGGTCATGATGTACACAGTGTGTCAGTGAGTGTGTTAATATTAATCTGTGTTCTCTGTCAGTGTGTTAATATTGCTGAGGACAGTGGGGGTGTTTTACACATCACAGGGTGTATCTGACTGTGGGTCATGATATACACAGTATGTCAGTGAGTGTGTTAATATTAATCTGTGTTCTCTGTCAGTGTGTTAATATTACTGAGGACAGTGGGGGTGTTTTACACTTCACAGGGTGTATCTGACTGTGGGTCATGATGTACACAGTGTGTCAGTGAGTGTGTTAATATTAATCTGTGTTCTCTGTCAGTGTGTTAATATTACTGAGGACAGTGGGGGTGTTTTACACTTCACAGGGTGTATCTGACTGTGGGTCATGATATACACAGTGTGTCAGTGAGTGTGTTAATATTAATCTGTGTTCTCTGTCAGTGTGTTAATATTACTGAGGACAGTGGGGATGTTTTACACTTCACAGGGTTTATCTGACTGTGGGTCATGATATACACAGTGTGTCAGTGAGTGTGTTAATATTAATCTGTGTTCTCTGTCAGTGTGTTAATATTCCTGAGGACAGTGCGGGTGTTTTACACTTCACAGGGTGTATCTGACTGTGGGTCATGATATACACAGTGTGTCAGTGAGTGTGTTAATATTAATCTGTGTTCTCTGTCAGTGTGTTAATATTCCTGAGGACAGTGGGGATGTTTTACACTTCACAGGGTGTATCTGACTGTGAGTCATGATATACACAGTGTGTCAGTGAGTTTGTTAATATTAATCTGTGTTCTCTGTCAGTGTGTTAATATTCCTGAGGACAGTGGGGGTGTTTTACTCTTCACTGGGTGCATCTGACAGTGGGTCATGATGTACACAGTGTGTCAGTGAGTGTGTTAATATTAATCTGTGTTCTCTGTCAGTGTGTTAATATTACTGAGGACAGTGGGGGTGCTTTACACTTCACAGGGTTTATCTGACTGTGGGTCATGATATACACAGTGTGTCAGTGAGTGTGTTAATATTAATCTGTGTTCTCTGTCAGTGTGTTAATATTCCTGAGGACAGTGGGGGTGTTTTACACTTCACAGGGTTTATCTGACTGTGGGTCATGATGTGCACAGTGTGTCAGTGAGTGTGTTAATATTAATCTGTGTTCTCTGTCAGTGTGTTAATATTCCTGAGGACAGTGGGGATGTTTTACACTTCACCGGGATTATCTGATTGTGGGTCATGATGTACACAGTGTGTCAGTGAGTGTGTTAATATTAATCTGTGTTCTCTGTCAGTGTGTTAATATTACTGAGGACAGTGGGGGTGTTTTACACTTCACCGGGTGTATCTGACTGTGAGTCATGATATACACAGTGTGTCAGTGAATGTATTAATATTAATCTGTGTTCTCTGTCAGTGTGTTAATATTCCTGAGGACAGTGGGGGTGTTTTACAGTTCACTGGGTGCATCTGACTGTGGGTCATGATATACACAGTGTGTCAGTGAGTGTGTTAATATTAATCTGTGTTCTCTGTCAGTGTGTTAATATTCCTGAGGACAGTGGGGGTGTTTTACACTTCACAGGGTTTATCTGGCTGTGGGTCATGATGTACACAGTGTGTCAGTGAGTGTGTTAATATTAATCTGTG
The DNA here is from genome assembly GCF_036365525.1 of Heterodontus francisci. Lineage (NCBI taxonomy): Eukaryota > Metazoa > Chordata > Chondrichthyes > Heterodontiformes > Heterodontidae > Heterodontus > Heterodontus francisci. Next base: position 482,483 of record NW_027140423.1, on the reverse strand, counting down.
TTCTCTGTCAGTGTGTTAATATTCCTGAGGACAGTGGGGGTGTTTTACACTTCACTGGGCGCATCTGACTGTGGGTCATGATATACACAGTGTGTCAGTGAGTGTGTTAATATTTATCTGTGTTCTCTGTCAGTGTGTTAATATTGCTGAGGACAGTGGGGGTGTTTTACACTTCACAGGGTGTATCTGACTGTGGGTCATGATATACACAGTGTGTCAGAGAGTGTGTTAATATTAATCTGTGTTCTCTGTCAGTGTGTTAATATTACTGAGGACAGTGGGGGTGTTTTACACTTCACAGGGTGTATCTGACTGTGGGTCATGATGTGCACAGTGTGTCAGTGAGTGTGTTAATATTAATCTGTGTTCTCTGTCAGTGTGTTAATATTCCTGAGGACAGTGGGGATGTTTTACACTTCACCGGGTTTATCTGACTGTGGGTCATGATGTACACAGTGTGTCAGTGAGTGTGTTAATATTAATCTGTGTTCTCTGTCAGTGTGTTAATATTACTGAGGACAGTGGGGGTGTTTTACACTTCACAGGGTGTATCTGACTGTGGGTCATGATATACGCAGTGTGACAGTGAGTGTGTTAATATTTATCTGTGTTCTCTGTCAGTGTGTTAATATTGCTGAGGACAATGGGGGTGTTTTACACTTCACAGGGTTTATCTGACTGTGGGTCATGATATACGCAGTGTGTCAGTGAGTGTGTTAATATTAATCTGTGTTCTCTGTCAGTGTGTTAATATTACTGAGGACAGTGGGGCTGTTTTACACTTCACAGGGTGTATCTGACTGTGGGTCATGATGTACACAGTGTGTCAGTGAGTGTGTTAATATTAATCTGTGTTCTCTGTCAGTGTGTTAATATTCCTGAGGACAGTGGGGGTGTTTTACACTTCACAGGGTGTATCTGACTGTGGGTCATGATATACACAGTGTGTCAGTGAGTGTGTTAATATTAATCTGTGTTCTCTGTCAGTGTGTTAATATTCCTGAGGACAGCGGGGGTATTTTACACTTCACAGGGTGTATCTGACTGTGGGTCATGATATACACAGTGTGTCAGTGAGTGTGTTAATATTCATCGGTGTTCTCTGTCAGTGTGTTAATATTCCTGAGGACAGTGGGGATGTTTTACACTTCACAGGGTGTATCTGACTGTGGGTCATGATATACACAGTGTGTCAGTGAGTGTGTTAATATTAATCGGTGTTCTCTGTCAGTGTGTTAATATTCCTGAGGACAGTGGGGATGTTTTACACTTCACAGGGTGTATCTGACTGTGGGTCATGATATACACAGTGTGTCAGTGAGTGTGTTAATATTAATCTGTGTTCTCTGTCAGTGTGTTAATATTCCTGAGGACAGTGGGGGTGTTTTACACTTCACAGGGTGTATCTGACTGTGGGTCATGATGTACACAGTGTGTCAGTGAGTGTGTTAATATTAATCTGTGTTCTCTGTCAGTGTGTTAATATTACTGAGGACAGTGGGGGTGTTTTACACTTCACAGGGTGTATCTGACTGTGGGTCATGATATACACAGTGTGTCAGTGAGTGTGTTGATATTAATCTGTGTTCTCTGTCAGTGTGTTAATATTCCTGAGGACAGTGGGGATGTTTTACACTTCACAGGGTTTATCTGACTGTGGGTCATGATATACACAGTGTGTCAGTGAGTGTGTTAATATTAATCTGTGTTCTCTGTCAGTGTGTTAATATTGCTGAGGACAGTGGGGGTCTTTTACACTTCACAGGGTTTATCGGACTGTGGGTCATGATGTACACAGTGTGTCAGTGAGTGTGTTAATATTAATCTGTGTTCTCTGTCAGTGTGTTAATATTACTGAGGACAGTGGGGGTGTTTTACACTTCACAGGGTGTATCTGACTGTGGGTCATGATGTACACAGTGTGTCAGTGAGTGTGTTAATATTAATCTGTGTTCTCTGTCAGTGTGTTAATATTCCTGAGGCCAGTGGGTGTGTTTTACACTTCACAGGGTGTATCTGACTGTGGGTCATGATATACACAGTGTGTCAGTGAGTGTGTTAATATTAATCTGTGTTCTCTGTCAGTGTGTTAATATTCCTGAGGACAGTGGGGGTGTTTTACACTTCACAGGGTTTATCTGGCTGTGGGTCATGATGTACACAGTGTGTCAGTGAGTGTGTTAATATTAATCTCTGTTCTCTGTCAGTGTGTTAATATTCCTGAGGACAGTGGGGGTGTTTTACACTTCACTGGGCGCATCTGACTGTGGGTCATGATATACACAGTGTGTCAGTGAGTGTGTTAATATTTATCTGTGTTCTCTGTCAGTGTGTTAATATTGCTGAGGACAGTGGGGGTGTTTCACACTTCACAGGGTGTATCTGACTGTGGGTCATGATATACACAGTGTGTCAGAGAGTGTGTTAATATTAATCTGTGTTCTCTGTCAGTGTGTTAATATTACTGAGGACAGTGGGGGTGTTTTACACTTCACAGGGTGTATCTGACTGTGGGTCATGATGTGCACAGTGTGTCAGTGAGTGTGTTAATATTAATCTGTGTTCTCTGTCAGTGTGTTAATATTCCTGAGGACAGTGGGGATGTTTTACACTTCACCGGGTTTATCTGACTGTGGGTCATGATGTACACAGTGTGTCAGTGAGTGTGTTAATATTAATCTGTGTTCTCTGTCAGTGTGTTAATATTACTGAGGACAGTGGGGGTGTTTTACACTTCAAAGGGTTTATCTGGCTGTGGGTCATGATGTAAACAGTGTGTCAGTGAGTGTGTTAATATTAATCTGTGTTCTCTGTCAGTGTGTTAATATTCCTGAGGACAGTGGGGGTGTTTTACACTTCACTGGGCGCATCTGACTGTGGGTCATGATATACACAGTGTGTCAGTGAGTGTGTTAATATTTATCTGTGTTCTCTGTCAGTGTGCTAATATTGCTGAGGACAGTGGGGGTGTTTTACACTTCACAGGGTGTATCTGACTGTGGGTCATGATATACACAGTGTGTCAGAGAGTGTGTTAATATTAATCTGTGTTCTCTGTCAGTGTGTTAATATTACTGAGGACAGTGGGGGTGTTTTACACTTCACAGGGTGTATCTGACTGTGGGTCATGATGTGCACAGTGTGTCAGTGAGTGTGTTAATATTAATCTGTGTTCTCTGTCAGTGTGTTAATATTCCTGAGGACAGTGGGGATGTTTTACACTTCACCGGGTTTATCTGACTGTGGGTCATGATGTACACAGTGTGTCAGTGAGTGTGTTAATATTAATCTGTGTTCTCTGTCAGTGTGTTAATATTACTGAGGACAGTGGGGGTGTTTTACACTTCACAGGGTGTATCTGACTGTGGGTCATGATATACGCAGTGTGACAGTGAGTGTGTTAATATTTATCTGTGTTCTCTGTCAGTGTGTTAATATTGCTGAGGACAGTGGGGGTGTTTTACACTTCACAGGGTTTATCTGACTGTGGGTCATGATATACGCAGTGTGTCAGTGAGTGTGTTAATATTAATCTGTGTTCTCTGTCAGTGTGTTAATATTACTGAGGACAGTGGGGGTGTTTTACACTTCACAGGGTGTATCTGACTGTGGGTCATGATGTACACAGTGTGTCAGTGAGTGTGTTAATATTAATCGGTGTTCTCTGTCAGTGTGTTAATATTCCTGAGGACCGTGGGGGTGTTTTACACTTCACAGGGTGTATCTGACTGTGGGTCATGATATACACAGTGTGTCAGTGAGTGTGTTAATATTAATCTGTGTTCTCTGTCAGTGTGTTAATATTCCTGAGGACAGCGGGGGTATTTTACACTTCACAGGGTGTATCTGACTGTGGGTCATGATATACACAGTGTGTCAGTGAGTGTGTTAATATTCATCGGTGTTCTCTGTCAGTGTGTTAATATTCCTGAGGACAGTGGGGATGTTTTACACTTCACAGGGTGTATCTGACTGTGGGTCATGATATACACAGTGTGTCAGTGAGTGTGTTAATATTAATCGGTGTTGTCTGTCAGTGTGTTAATATTCCTGAGGGCAGTGGGGATGTTTTACACTTCACAGGGTGTATCTGACTGTGGGTCATGATATACACAGTGTGTCAGTGAGTGTGTTAATATTAATCTGTGTTCTCTGTCAGTGTGTTAATATTCCTGAGGACAGTGGGGGTGTTTTACACTTCACAGGGTGTATCTGACTGTGGGTCATGATGTACACAGTGTGTCAGTGAGTGTGTTAATATTAATCTGTGTTCTCTGTCAGTGTGTTAATATTACTGAGGACAGTGGGGGTGTTTTACACTTCACAGGGTGTATCTGACTGTGGGTCATGATATACACAGTGTGTCAGTGAGTGTGTTGATATTAATCTGTGTTCTCTGTCAGTGTGTTAATATTCCTGAGGACAGTGGGGATGTTTTACACTTCACAGGGTTTATCTGACTGTGGGTCATGATATACACAGTGTGTCAGTGAGTGTGTTAATATTAATCTGTGTTCTCTGTCAGTGTGTTAATATTACTGAGGACAGTGGGGGTGTTTTACACTTCACAGGGTGTATCTGACTGTGGGTCATGATATGCACAGTGTGTCAGTGAGTGTGTTAATATTAATCTGTGTTCTCTGTCAATGTGTTAATATTGCTGAGGACAGTGGGGGTGTTTTACACTTCACAGGGTTTATCGGACTGTGGGTCATGATGTACACAGTGTGTCAGTGAGTGTGTTAATATTAATCTGTGTTCTCTGTCAGTGTGTTAATATTACTGAGGACAGTGGGGGTGTTTTACACTTCACAGGGTGTATCTGACTGTGGATCATGATGTACACAGTGTGTCAGTGAGTGTGTTAATATTAATCTGTGTTCTCTGTCAGTGTGTTAATATTCCTGAGGCCAGTGGGTGTGTTTTACACTTCACAGGGTGTATCTGACTGTGGGTCATGATATACACAGTGTGTCAGTGAGTGTGTTAATATTAATCTGTGTTCTCTGTCAGTGTGTTAATATTACTGAGGACAGTGGGGGTGTTTTACACTTCACAGGGTGTATCTGACTGTGGGTCATGATATACACAGTGTGTCAGTGAGTGTGTTAATATTAATCTGTGTTCTCTGTCAGTGTGTTAATATTACTGAAGACAGTGGGGGTGTTTTACACTTCACAGGGTGTATCTGACTGTGGGTCACGATGTAAACAGTGTGTCAGTGAGTGTGTTAATATTAATCTGTGTTCTCTGTCAGTGTGTTAATATTACTGAGGACAGTGGGGGTGTTTTACACTTCACAGGGTGTATCTGACAGTGGGTCACGATGTAAACAGTGTGTCAGTGAGTGTGTTAATATTAATCTGTGTTCTCTGTCAGTGTGTTAATATTCCTGAGGACATCGGGGGTATTTTACACTTCACAGGGTGTATCTGACTGTGGGTCATGATATACACAGTGTGTCAGTGAGTGTGTTAATATTCATCGGTGTTCTCTGTCAGTGTGTTAATATTCCTGAGGACAGTGGGGATGTTTTACACTTCACAGGGTGTATCTGACTGTGGGTCATGATATACACAGTGTGTCAGTGAGTGTGTTAATATTAATCGGTGTTGTCTGTCAGTGTGTTAATATTCCTGAGGGCAGTGGGGATGTTTTACACTTCACAGGGTGTATCTGACTGTGGGTCATGATATACACAGTGTGTCAGTGAGTGTGTTAATATTAATCTGTGTTCTCTGTCAGTGTGTTAATATTCCTGAGGACAGTGGGGGTGTTTTACACTTCACAGGGTGTATCTGACTGTGGGTCATGATGTACACAGTGTGTCAGTGAGTGTGTTAATATTAATCTGTGTTCTCTGTCAGTGTGTTAATATTACTGAGGACAGTGGGGGTGTTTTACACTTCACAGGGTGTATCTGACTGTGGGTCATGATATACACAGTGTGTCAGTGAGTGTGTTGATATTAATCTGTGTTCTCTGTCAGTGTGTTAATATTCCTGAGGACAGTGGGGATGTTTTACACTTCACAGGGTTTATCTGACTGTGGGTCATGATATACACAGTGTGTCAGTGAGTGTGTTAATATTAATCTGTGTTCTCTGTCAGTGTGTTAATATTACTGAGGACAGTGGGGGTGTTTTACACTTCACAGGGTGTATCTGACTGTGGGTCATGATATGCACAGTGTGTCAGTGAGTGTGTTAATATTAATCTGTGTTCTCTGTCAATGTGTTAATATTGCTGAGGACAGTGGGGGTGTTTTACACTTCACAGGGTTTATCGGACTGTGGGTCATGATGTACACAGTGTGTCAGTGAGTGTGTTAATATTAATCTGTGTTCTCTGTCAGTGTGTTAATATTACTGAGGACAGTGGGGGTGTTTTACACTTCACAGGGTGTATCTGACTGTGGGTCATGATGTACACAGTGTGTCAGTGAGTGTGTTAATATTAATCTGTGTTCTCTGTCAGTGTGTTAATATTCCTGAGGCCAGTGGGTGTGTTTTACACTTCACAGGGTGTATCTGACTGTGGGTCATGATATACACAGTGTGTCAGTGAGTGTGTTAATATTAATCTGTGTTCTCTGTCAGTGTGTTAATATTACTGAGGACAGTGGGGGTGTTTTACACTTCACAGGGTGTATCTGACTGTGGGTCATGATATACACAGTGTGTCAGTGAGTGTGTTAATATTAATCTGTGTTCTCTGTCAGTGTGTTAATATTACTGAAGACAGTGGGGGTGTTTTACACTTCACAGGGTGTATCTGACTGTGGGTCACGATGTAAACAGTGTGTCAGTGAGTGTGTTAATATTAATCTGTGTTCTCTGTCAGTGTGTTAATATTACTGAGGACAGTGGGGGTGTTTTACACTTCACAGGGTGTATCTGACTGTGGGTCATGATATACACAGTGTGTCAGTGAGTTTGTTAATATTAATCTGTGTTCTCTGTCAGAGTGTTAATATTACTGAGGACAGTGGGGATGTTTTACATTTCAAAGGGTTTATCTGACTGTGGGTCATGATATACACAGTGTGTCAGTGAGTGTGTTAATATTAATCTGTGCCCTCTGTCAGTGTGTTAATATTACTGAGGACAGTGGGTGTGTTTTACACTTCACAGGGTGTATCTGACTGTGGGTCATGATATACACAGTGTGTCAGTGAGTGTGTTAATATTAATCTGTGTTCTCTGTCAGTGTGTTAATATTCCTGTGGACAGTGGGGGTGTTTTACACTTCACAGGGTTTATCTTACTGTGGGTCATGATATACACAGTGTGTCAGTGAGTGTGTTAATATTAATCTGTGTTCTTTGTCAGTGTGTTAATTTTACTGAGGACAGTGGGGATGTTTTACACTTCACAGGGTGTATCTGACTGTGGGTCATGATATACACAGTGTGTCAGTGAGTGTGTTAATATTAATCTGTGTTCTCTGTCAGTGTGTTAATATTCCTGAGGACAGTGGGGTTGTTTTACACTTCACAGGGTGTATCTGACTGTGGGTCATGATATACACAGTGTGTCAGTGAGTGTGTTAATATTAATCTGTGTTCTCTGTCAGTGTGTTAATATTCCTGAGGACAGTGGGGGTGTTTTACACTTCACAGGGTTTATCTGACTGTGGGTCATGATATACACAGTGTGTCAGTGAGTGTGTTAATATTAATCTGTGTTCTCTGTCAGTGTGATAATATTCTTGAGGACAGTGGGGGTGTTTTACACTTCACAGGGTGCATCTGACTGTGGGTCATGATGTACACAGTGTGTCAGTGAGTGTGTTAATATTAATCTGTGTTCTCTGTCAGTGTGTTAATATTCCTGAGGACAGTGGGGGTGTTTTACACTTCACAGGGTATATCTGACTGTGGGTCATGATATACACAGTGTGTCAGTGAGTGTGTTAATATTAATCTGTGTTCTCTGTCAGTGTGATAATATTGCTGAGGACAGTGGGGGTGTTTTACACTTCACAGGGTGTATCTGACTGTGGGTCATGATATACACAGTGTGTCAGTGAGTGTGTTAATATTAATCTGTGTTCTCTGTCAGTGTGTTAATATTACTGAGGACAGTGGGTGTGTTTTACACTTCACAGGGTGTATCTGACTGTGGGTCATGATGTACACAGTGTGTCAGTGAGTGTGTTAATATTAATCTGTGTTCTCTGTCAGTGTGTTAATATTACTGAGGACAGTGGGGGTGTTTTACACTTCACAGGGTGTATCTGACTGTGGATCATGATATACACAGTGTGTCAGTGAGTGTGTTAATATTAATCTCTGTTCTCTGTCAGTGTGTTAATATTACTGAGGACAGTGGGGGTGTTTTACACTTCACAGGGTGTATCTGACTGTGGGTCATGATGTACACAGTGTGTCAGTGAGTGTGTTAATATTAATCTGTGTTCTCTGTCAGTGTGTTAATATTACTGAGGACAGTGGGGGTGTTTTACACTTCACAGGGTGTATCTGACTGTGGGTCATGATGTACACAGTGTGTCAGTGAGTGTGTTAATATTAATCTGTGTTCTCTGTCAGTGTGTTAATATTACTGAGGACAGTGGGGATGTTTTACACTTCACAGGGTGTATCTGGCTGTGGGTCATGATGTACACAGTGTGTCAGTGAGTGTGTTAATATTAATCTGTGTTCTCTGTCAGTGTGTTAATATTACTGAGGACAGTGGGGGTGTTTTACACTTCACCGGGTGTATCTGACTGTGGGTCATGATATACACAGTGTGTCAGTGAGTGTGTTAATATTAATCTGTGTTCTCTGTCAGTGTGTTAAAATTCCTGAGGACAGTGGGGGTGTTTTACACTTCACAGGGTGTATCTGACTGTGGGTCATGATATACACAGTGTGTCAGTGAGTGTGCTAATATTAATCTGTGTTCTCTGTCAGTGTGTTAATATTACTGAGGACAGTGGAGGTGTTGTACACTTCACAGGGTGTATCTGACTGTGGGTCATGATATACACAGTGTGTCAGTGAGTGTGTTAATATTCATCTGTTTTCTCTGTCAGTGTGTTAATATTACTGAGGACAGTGGGGTTGTTTTACACTTCACAGGGTGTATCTGACTGTGGGTCATGATATACACAGTGTGTCAGTGAGTGTGTTAATATTAATCTGTGTTCTCTGTCAGTGTGTTAATATTACTGAGGACAGTGGGGATGTTTTACACTTCACAGGGTGTATCTGGCTGTGGGTCATGATGTACACAGTGTGTCAGTGAGTGTGTTAATATTAATCTGTGTTCTCTGTCAGTGTGTTAATATTCCTGAGGACAGTGGGGGTGTTTTACACTTCACAGGGTGTATCTGACTGTGGGTCATGATATACACAGTGTGTCAGTGAGTGTGTTAATATTAATCTGTGTTCTCTGTCAGTGTGTTAATATTCCTGAGGACAGTGGGGGTGTTTTACACTTCACAGGGTTTATCTGACTGTGGGTCATGATATACACAGTGTGTCAGTGAGTGTGTTAATATTAATCTGTGTTCTCTGTCAGTGTGTTAATATTCCTGAGGACAGTGGGGGTGTTTTACACTTCACAGGGTGTATCTGACTGTGGGTCATGATATACACAGTGTGTCAGTGAGTGTGTTAATATTAATCTGTGTTCTCTGTCAGTGTGTTAATATTACTGAGGACAGTGGGGGTGTTTTACACTTCACAGGGTGTATCTGACAGTGGGTCATGATATACACAGTGTGTCAGTGAGTGTGTTAATATTAATCTGTGTTCTCTGTCAGTGTGTTAATATTACTGAGGACAGTGGGGGTGTTTGACACTTCACAGGTGTATCTGACTGTGGGTCATGATATACACAGTGTGTCAGTGAGTGTGTTAATATTAATCTGTGTTCTCTGTCAGTGTGTTAATATTACTGTGGACAGTGGGGATGTTTTACACTTCACAGGGTTTATCTGACTGTGGGTCATGATATACACAGTGTGTCAGTGAGTGTGTTAATGTTAATCTGTGTTCTCTGTCAGTGTGATAATATTCTTGAGGACAGTGGGGGTGTTTTACACTTCACAGGGTGCATCTGACTGTGGGTCATGATGTACACAGTGTGTCAGTGAGTGTGTTAATATTAATCTGTGTTCTCTGTCAGTGTGTTAATATTCCTGAGGACAGTGGGGGTGTTTTACACTTCACAGGGTGTATCTGACTGTGGGTCATGATATACACAGTGTGTCAGTGAGTGTGTTAATATTAATCTGTGTTCTCTGTCAGTGTGTTAATATTCCTGAGGACAGTGGGGGTGTTTTACACTTCACAGAGTTTATCTGACTGTGGGTCATGATATACACAGTGTGTCAGTGAGTCTGTTAATATTAATCTGTGTTCTCTGTCAGTGTGTTAATATTACTGAGGACAGTGGGGGTGTTTTACACTTCACAGGGTGTATCTGACTGTGGGTCATGATATACACAGTGTGTCAGTGAGTGTGTTAATATTAATCTGTGTTCTCTGTCAGTGTGTTAATATTCCTGAGGACAGTGGGGGTGTTTTACACTTCACAGGGTGTATCTGACTGTGGGTCATGATATACACAGTGTGTCAGTGAGTGTGTTAATATTAATCTGTGTTCTCTGTCAGTGTGTTAATATTCCTGAGGACAGTGGGGGTGTTTTACACTTCACAGGGTTTATCTGACTGTGGGTCATGATATACACATAGTGTCAGTGAGTGAGTTAATATTAATCTGTGTTCTCTCTCAGTGTGTTAATATTCCTGAGGACAGTGGGGGTGTTTTACACTTCACAGGGTGTATCTGACTGTGGGTCATGATATACACAGTGTGTCAGTGAGTGTGTTAATATTAATCTGTGTTATCTGTCAGTGTGTTAATATTACTGAGGACAGTGGGGGTGTTTTACACTTCACAGGGTGTATCTGACAGTGGGTCATGATATACACAGTGTGTCAGTGAGTGTGTTAATATTAATCTGTGTTCTCTGTCAGTGTGTTAATATTACTGAGGACAGTGGGGGTGTTTGACACTTCACAGCGTGTATCTGACTGTGGGTCATGATATACACAGTGTGTCAGTGAGTGTGTTAATATTAATCTGTGTTCTCTGTCAGTGTGTTAATATTACTGTGGACAGTGGGGATGTTTTACACTTCACAGGGTTTATCTGACTGTGGGTCATGATATACACAGTGTGTCAGTGAGTGTGTTAATGTTAATCTGTGTTCTCTGTCAGTGTGATAATATTCTTGAGGACAGTGGGGGTGTTTTACACTTCACAGGGTGCATCTGACTGTGGGTCATGATGTACACAGTGTGTCAGTGAGTGTGTTAATATTAATCTGTGTTCTCTGTCAGTGTGTTAATATTCCTGAGGACAGTGGGGGTGTTTTACACTTCACAGGGTGTATCTGACTTTGGGTCATGATATACACAGTGTGTCAGTGAGTGTGTTAATATTAATCTGTGTTCTCTGTCAGTGTGTTAATATTCCTGAGGACAGTGGGGGTGTTTTACACTTCACAGGGTTTATCTGACTGTGGGTCATGATACACACAGTGTGTCAGTGAGTGTGTTAATATTAATCTGTGTTCTCTGTCAGTGTGTTAATATTCCTGAGGACAGTGGGGGTGTTTTACACTTCACAGGGTGTATCTGACTGTGGGTCATGATATACACAGTGTGTCAGTGAGTGTGTTAATATTAATCTGTGTTCTCTGTCAGTGTGTTAATATTACTGAGGACAGTGGGGGTGTTTTACACTTCACAGGGTGTATCTGACAGTGGGTCATGATATACACAGTGTGTCAGTGAGTGTGTTAATATTAATCTGTGTTCTCTGTCAGTGTGTTAATATTACTGAGGACAGTGGGGGTGTTTGACACTTCACAGCGTGTATCTGACTGTGGGTCATGATATACACAGTGTGTCAGTGAGTGTGTTAATATTAATCTGTGTTCTCTGTCAGTGTGTTAATATTACTGTGGACAGTGGGGATGTTTTACACTTCACAGGGTTTATCTGACTGTGGGTCATGATATACACAGTGTGTCAGTGAGTGTGTTAATGTTAATCTGTGTTCTCTGTCAGTGTGATAATATTCTTGAGGACAGTGGGGGTGTTTTACACTTCACAGGGTGCATCTGACTGTGGGTCATGATGTACACAGTGTGTCAGTGAGTGTGTTAATATTAATCTGTGTTCTCTGTCAGTGTGTTAATATTCCTGAGGACAGTGGGGGTGTTTTACACTTCACAGGGTTTATCTGACTGTGGGTCATGATATACACAGTGTGTCAGTGAGTGTGTTAATATTAATCTGTGTTCTCTGTCAGTGTGATAATATTGCTGACGACAGTGGTGGTGTTTTACACTTCACTGGGTGTATCTGACTGTGGGTCATGATATACACAGTGTGTCAGTGAGTGTGTTAATATTAATCTGTGTTCTCTGTCAGTGTGTTAATATTACTGAGGACAGTGGGGATGTTTTACACTTCACAGGGTGTATCTGGCTGTGGGTCATGATGTACACAGTGTGTCAGTGAGTGTGTTAACATTAATCTGTGTTCTCTGTCAGTGTGTTAATATTACTGAGGACAGTGGGGGTGTTTTACACTTCACCGGGTGTATCTGACTGTGGGTCATGATATACACAGTGTGTCAGTGAGTGTGTTAATATTAATCTGTGTTCTCTGTCAGTGTGTTAATATTCCTGAGGACAGTGGGGATGTTTTACAATTAACAGGGTGTATCTGACTGTGGGTCATGATATACACAGTGTGTCAGTGAGTGTGTTAATATTAATCTGTGTTCTCTGTCAGTGTGTTAATATTCCTGAGGACAGTGGGGGTGTTTTACACTTCACAGGGTGTATCTGACTGTGGGTCATGATATACACAGTGTGTCAGTGAGTGTGTTAATATTAATCTGTGTTCTCTGTCAGTGTGTTAATATTCCTGAGGACAGTGGGGATGTTTTACACTTCACAGGGTGTATCTGACTGTGGATCATGATATACACAGTGTGTCAGTGAGTCTGTTAATATTAATCTGTGTTCTCTGTCAGTGTGTTAATATTACTGAGGACAGTGGTGGTGTTTTACACTTCACAGGGTGTATCTGACTGTGGGCATGATATACACAGTGTGTCAGTGAGTGTGTTAATATTAATCTGTGTTCTCTGTCAGTGTGTTAATATTCCTGAGGACAGTGGGGGTGTTTTACACTTCACAGGGTGTATCTAACTGTGGGTCAAGATATACACAGTGTGTCAGTGAGTGTGTTAATATTAATCTGTGTTCTCTGTCAGTGTGTTAATATTCCTGAGGACAGTGGGGGTGTTTTACACTTCACAGGGTTTATCTGACTGTGGGTCATGATATACACAGTGTGTCAGTGAGTGTGTTAATATTAATCTGTGTTCTCTGTCAGTGTGTTAATATTCCTGAGGACAGTGGGGGTGTTTTACACTTCACAGGGTGTATCTGACTGTGGGTCATGATGTACACAGTGTGTCAGTGAGAGTGTTAATATTAATCTGTGTTCTCTGTCAGTGTGTTAATATTACTGAGGACAGTGTGGGTGTTTTACACTTCACAGGGTGTATCTGACTGTGGGTCATGATATACACAGTGTGTCAGTGAGTGTGTTAATATTAATCTGTGTTCTCTGTCAGTGTGTTAATATTACTGAGGACAGTGGGGGTGTTTTACACTTCACAGGGTGTATCTGACTGTGGGTCATGATATACACAGTGTGTCAGTGATTGTGTTAAGATTAATCTGTGTTCTCTGTCAGTGTGTTAATATTCCTGAGGACAGTGGGGATGTTTTACACTTCACAGGGTGTATGTGACTGTGAGTCATGATATACACAGTGTGTCAGTGAGTGCGTTAATATTAATCTGTGTTCTCTGTCAGTGTGTTAATATTCCTGAGGACAGTGGGGATGTTTTACACTTCACAGGGTGTATCTGACTGTGGGTCATGATATACACAGTGTGTCAGTGAGTGTGTTAATATTAATCTGTGTTCTCTGTCAGTGTGATAATATTCTTGAGGACAGTGGGGGTGTTTTACACTTCACAGGGTGTATCTGACTGTGGGTCATGATGTACACAGTGTGTCAGTGAGAGTGTTAATATTAATCTGTGTTCTCTGTCAGTGTGTTAATATTACTGAGGACAGTGGGGGTGTTTTACACTTCACAGGGTGTATCTGACTGTGGGTCATGATATACACAGTGTGTCAGTGAGTGTGTTAATATTAATCTGTGTTCTCTGTCAGTGTGTTAATATTCCTGAGGACAGTGGGGGTGTTTTACACTTCACAGGGTTTATCTGACTGTGGGTCATGATATACACAGTGTCTCAGTGAGTGTGTTAATATTAATCTGTGTTCTCTGTCAGTGTGTTAATATTCCTGAGGACAGTGGGGGTGTTTTACACTTCACAGGGTTTATCTGACTGTGGGTCATGATGTACACAGTGTGTCAGTGAGTGTGTTAATATTAATCTGTGTTCTCTGTCAGTGTGTTAATATTACTGAGGACAGTGGGGGTGTTTTACACTTCACAGGGTGTATCTGACTGTGGGTCATGATATACACACTGTGTCAGTGAGTGTGTTAATATTAATCTGTGTTCTCTGTCAGTGTGTTAATATTACTGAGGACAGTGGGGGTGTTTTACACTTCACAGGGTGTATCAGACTGTGGGTCATGATATACACAGTGTGTCAGTGAGTGTGTTAAGATTAATCTGTGTTCTCTGTCAGAGTGTTAATATTCCTGAGGACAGTGGGGATGTTTTACAATTCACAGGGTGTATGTGACTGTGAGTCATGATATACACAGTGTGTCAGTGAGTGTGTTAATATTAATCTGTGTTCTCTGTCAGTGTGTTAATATTGCTGAGGACAGTGGGGATGTTTTACACTTCACAGGGTGTATCTGACTGTGGGTCATGATATGCACAGTGTGTCAGTGAGTGTGTTAATATTAATCTGTGTTCTCTGTCAGTGTGATAATATTCTTGAGGACAGTCGGGGTGTTTTACACTTCACAGGGTGCATCTGACTGTGGGTCATGATGTACACAGTGTGTCAGTGAGTGTGTTAATATTAATCTGTGTTCTCTGTCAGTGTGTTAATATTCCTGAGGACAGTGGGGGTGTTTTACACTTCACAGCGTGTATCTGACTGTGGGTCATGATATACACAGTGTGTCAGTGAGTGTGTTAATATTAATCTGTGTTCTCTGTCAGGTGTTCATATTACTGAGGACAGTGGGCGTTTTTTACACTTCACAGGGTTTATCTGACTGTGGGTCATGATATACACAGTGTGTCAGTGAGTGTGTTAATATTAATCTGTGTTCTCTGTCAGTGTGATAATATTGGTGACGACAGTGGTGGTGTTTTACACTTCACAGGGTGTATCTGACTGTGGGTCATGATATACACAGTGTGTCAGTGAGTGTGTTAATATTAATCTGTGTTCTCTGTCAGTGTGTTAATATTACTGAGGACAGTGGGGGTGTTTTACACTTCACAGGTTTTATCTGACTGTGGGTCATGATATACACAGTGTGTCAGTGAGTGTGTTAATATTAATCTGTGTTCTCTGTCAGTGTGATAATATTGGTGACGACAGTGGTGGTGTTTTACACTTCACAGGGTGTATCTGACTGTGGGTCATGATATACACAGTGTGTCAGTGAGTGTGTTCATATTAATCTGTGTTCTCTGTCAGTGTGTTAATATTCCTGAGGACAGTGGGGGTGTTTTACACTTCACAGGGTGTATCTGACTGTGGGTCATGATGTACACAGTGTGTCAGTGAGTGTGTTAATATTAATCTGTGTTCTCTGTCAGTGTGTTAATATTACTGAGGACAGTGGGGGTGTTTTACACTTCACAGGGTGTATCTGACTGTGGGTCATGATATACACAGTGTGTCAGTGAGTGTGTTAATATTAATCTGTGTTCTCTGTCAGTGTGTTAATATTCCTGAGGACAGTGGGGATGTTTTACACTTCACAGGGTGTATCTGACTGTGGGTCATGATATACACAGTGTGTCAGTGAGTGTGTTAATATTAATCTGTGTTCTCAGTCAGTGTGTTAATATTACCGAGGACAGTGGGGATGTTTTACACTTCACAGGGTCTATCTGACTGTGGGTCATGATATACACAGTGTGTCAGTGAGTGTGTTAATATTAATCTGTGTTCTCAGTCAGTGTGTTAATATTACTGAGGACAGTGGGGATGTTTTACACTTCACAGGGTTTATCTGACTGTGGGTCATGATATACACTGTGTGTCAGTGAGTGTGTTAATATTAATCTGTGTTCTCTGTCAGTGTGTTAATATTACTGAGGACAGTGGGGGTGTTTTACACTTCACAGGGTGTATCTGACTGTGGGTCATGATATACACAGTGTGTCAGTGAGAGTGTTAATATTAATCTGTGTTCTCTGTCAGTGTGTTAATATTGCTGAGGACAGTGGGTGTGTTTTACACTTCACAGGGTGTATCTGACTGTGGGTCATGATATACACAGTGTGTCAGTGAGTGTGTTAATATTAATCTGTGTTCTCTGTCAGTGTGTTAATATTACTGAGGACAGTGGGGGTGTTTTACACTTCACAGGGTGTATCTGACTGTGGGTCATGATATACACAGTGTGTCAGTGAGTGTGTTAATATTAATCTGTGTTCTCTGTCAGTGTGTTAATATTACTGAGGACAGTGGGGGTGTTTTACACTTCACAGGGTGTATCTGACTGTGGGTCATGATGTACACGGTGTGTCAGTGAGTGTGTTAATATTAATCTGTGTTCTCTGTCAGTGAGTTAATATTACTGAGGACAGTGGGGGTGTTTTACACTTCACAGGGTGTATCTGACTGTGGGTCATGATATACACAGTGTGTCAGTGAGTGTGTTAATATTAATCTGTGTTCTCTGTCAGTGTGTTAATATTACTGAGGACAGTGGGTGTGTTTTACACTTCACAGGGTGTATCTGACTGTGGGTCATGATATACACAGTGTGTCAGTGAGTGTGTTAATATTAATCTGTGTTCTCTGTCAGTGTGTTAATATTACTGAGGACAGTGGGGGTGTTTTACACTTCACAGGGTGTATCTGACTGTGGGTCATGATATACACAGTGTGTCAGTGAGTGTGTTAATATTAATCTGTGTTCTCTGTCAGTGTGTTAATATTACTGAGGACAGTGGGGATGTTTTACTCTTCACAGGGTGTATCTGACTGTGGGTCATGATATACACAGTGTGTCAGTGAGTGTGTTAATATTAATCTGTGTTCTCTGTCAGTGTGTTAATATTCCTGAGGACAGTGGGGGTGTTTTACACTTCACAGGGTGTATCGGACTGTGGGTCATGATATACACAGTGTGTCAGTGAGTGTGTTAATATTAATCTGTGTTCTCTGTCAGTGTGTTAATATTCCTGAGGACAGTGGGGGTGTTTTATACTTCACAGGGTGTATCTGACTGTGGGTCATGATGTACACAGTGTGTCAGTGAGTGTGTTAATATTAATCTGTGTTCTCTGTCAGTGTGTTAATATTACTGAGGACAGTGGGGGTGTTTTACACTTCACAGGGTGTATCTGACTGTGGGTCATGATGTACACGGTGTGTCAGTGAGTGTGTTAATATTAATCTGTGTTCTCTGTCAGTGTGTTAATATTACTGAGGACAGTGGGTTTGTTTTACACTTCACAGGGTGTATCTGACTGTGGGTCATGATATACACAGCGTGTCAGTGAGTGTGTTAATATTAATCTGTGTTCTCTGTCAGTGTGTTAATATTACTGAGGACAGTGGGGGTGTTTTACACTTCACAGGGTGTATCTGACTGTGGGTCATGATGTACACAGTGTGTCAGTGAGTGTGTTAATATTAATCTGTGTTCTCTGTCAGTGTGTTAATATTCCTGAGGACAGTGGGGGTGTTTTACACTTCACAGGGTGTATCTGACTGTGGGTCATGATATACACAGTGTGTCAGTGAGTGTGTTAATATTAATCTGTGTTCTCTGTCAGTGTGTTAATATTCCTGAGGACAGTGGGGGTGTTTTACACTTCACAGGGTGTATCTGACTGTGGGTCATGATATATACAGTGTGTCAGTGAGTGTGTTAATATTAATCTGTGTTCTCTGTCAGTGTGTTAATATTCCTGAGGACAGTGGGGGTGTTTTACACTTCACAGGGTTTATCTGACTGTGGGTCATGATGTACACAGTGTGTCAGTGAGTGTGTTAATATTAATCTGTGTTCTCTGTCAGTGTGTTAACATTAATGAGGACAGTGGGGGTGTTTTACACTTCACAGGGTTTATCTGACTGTGGGTCATGATGTACACAGTGTGTCAGTGAGTGTGTTAATATTAATCTGTGTTCTCTGTCAGTGTGTTAATATTACTGAGGACAGTGGGGGTGTTTTACACTTCACAGGGTGTATCTGACTGTGGGTCATGATATACACAGTGTGTCAGTGAGTGTGTTAATATTAATCTGTGTTCTCTGTCAGTGTGTTAATATTACTGAGGACATTGGGGGTGTTTTACACTTCACAGGGTGTATCTGACTCTGGGTCATGATATGCACAGTGTGTCAGTGAGTGTGTTAATATTAATCTGTGTTCTCTGTCAGTGTGTTAATATTACTGAGGACATTGGGGGTGTTTTACACTTCACAGGGTGTATCTGACTCTGGGTCATGATATACACAGTGTGTCAGTGAGTGTGTTAATATTAATCTGTGTTCTCTGTCAGTGTGTTAATATTACTGAGGACAGTGGGGGTGTTTTACACTTCACAGGGTGTATCTGACTGTGGGTCACGATATACACAGTGTGTCAGTGAGTGTGTTAATATTAATCTGTGTTCTCTGTCAGTGTGTTAATATTACTGAGGACAGGGGGGGTGTTTTACACTTCACAGGGTGTATATGACTGTGGGTCATGATATACACAGTGTGTCAGTGAGTGTGTTACTATTAATCTGAGTTCTCTGTCAGTGTGTTAATATTCCTGAGGACAGTGGGGGTGTTTTACACTTCACAGGGTGTATCTGACTGTGGGTCATGATATACACAGTGTGTCAGTGAGTGTGTTAATATTAATCTGTGTTCTCCGTCAGTGTGTTAATATTACTGAGGACAGTGGGGGTGTTTTACACTTCACAGGGTGTATCTGACTGTGGGTCATGATATACACAGTGTGTCAGTGAGTGTGTTAATATTAATCTGTGTTCTCTGTCAGTGTGTTAATATTGCTGAGGACAGTGGGGGTGTTTTACACTTCACAGGGTGTATCTGACTGTGGGTCATGATGTACACAGTGTGTCAGTGAGTGTGTTAATATTAATCTGTGTTCTCTGTCAGTGTGTTAATATTACTGAGGACAGTGGGGGTGCTTTACACTTCACAGGGTGTATCTGTCTGTGGGTCATGATATACACAGTGTGTCAGTGAGTGTGTTAATATTAATCTGTGTTCTCCGTCAGTGTGTTAATATTACTGAGGACAGTGGGGGTGTTTTACACTTCACAGGGTGTATCTGACTGTGGGTCATGATATACACAGTGTGTCAGTGAGTGTGTTAATATTAATCTGTGTTCTCTGTCAGTGTGTTAATATTGCTGAGGACAGTGGGGGTGTTTTACACTTCACAGGGTGTATCTGACTGTGGGTCATGATGTACACAGTGTGTCAGTGAGTGTGTTAATATTAATTTGTGTTCTCTGTCAGTGTGTTAATATTGCTGAGGACAGTGGGGGTGTTTTACACTTCACAGGGTGTATCTGACTGTGGGTCATAATATACACAGTGTGTCAGTGAGTGTGTTAATATTAATCTGTGTTCTCTGTCAGTGTGTTAATATTCCTGAGGACAGTGGGGGTGTTTTGCACTTCACAGGGTGTATCTGACTGTGGGTCATGATATACACAGTGTGTCAGTGAGTGTGTTAATATTAATCTGTGTTCTCTGTCAGTGTGTTAATATTCCTGAGGACAGTGGGGGTGTTTTACACTTCACAGGGTGGATCTGACTGTGGGTCATGATATACACAGTTTGTCAGTGAGTGTGTTAATATTAATCTATGTTCTCTGTCAGTGTGTTAATATTCCTGAGGACAGTGGGGATGTTTTACACTTCACAGGGTGTATCTGACTGTGGGTCATGATATACACAGTGTGTCAGTGAGTGTGTTAATATTAATCTCTGTTCTCTGTCAGTGTGTTAATATTCCTGAGGACAGTGGGGGTGTTTTACACTTCACAGGGTGTATCTGACTGTGGGTCATGATATACACAGTGTGTCAGTGAGTGTGTTAATATTAATCTGTGTTCTCTGTCAGTGTGTTAATATTCCTGAGGACAGTGGGGGTGTTTTACACTTCACAGGGTGTATCTGACTGTGGGTCATGATGTACACAGTGTGTCAGTGAGTCTGTTAATATTAATCTGTGTTCTCTGTCAGTGTGTTAATATTACTGAGGACAGTGGGGATGTTTTACACTTCACAGGGTGTATCTGACTGTGGGTCATGATATACACAGTGTGTCAGTGAGTGTGTTAATATTAATCTGTGTTCTCTGTCAGTGTGTTAATATTCCTGAGGACAGTGGGGGTGTTTTACACTTCACAGGGTGTATCTGACTGTGGGTCATGATATACACAGTGTGTCAGTGAGTGTGTTAATATTAATCTGTGTTCTCTGTCAGTGTGTTAATATTACTGAGGACAGTGGGGGTGTTTTACACTTCACAGGGTGTATCTGACTGTGGGTCATGATGTACACAGTGTGTCAGTGAGTGTGTTAATATTAATCTGTGTTCTCTGTCAGTGTGTTCATATTACTGAGGACAGTGGGGGTGTTTTACACTTCACAGGGTGTATCTGACTGTGGGTCATGATATACACAGTGTGTCAGTGAGTGTGTTAATATTAATCTGTGTTCTCTGTCAGTGTGTTAATATTACTGAGGACAGTGGGGATGTTTTACACTTCACAGGGTGTATCTGACTGTGGGTCATGATGTACACAGTGTGTCAGTGAGTGTGTTAATATTAATCTGTGTTCTCTGTCAGTGTGTTAATATTCCTGAGGACAGTGGGGGTGTTTTACACTTCACAGGGTGTATCTGACTGTGGGTCATGATATACACAGTGTGTCAGTGAGTGTGTTAATATTAATCTGTGTTCTCTGTCAGTGTGTTAATATTCCTGAGGACAGTGGGGATGTTTTACACTTCACAGGGTTTTTCTGACTGTGGGTCATGATATACACAGTGTGTCAGTGAGTGTGTTAATATTAATCTGTGTTCTCTGTCAGTGTGTTAATATTCCTTGAGGACAGTGGGGGTGTTTTACACTTCACAGGGTGTATCTGACTGTGGGTCATGATATACACAGTGTGTCAGTGAGTGTTTTAATATTAATCTGTGTTCTCTGTCAGTGTGTTAATATTCCTGAGGACAGTGGGGGTGTTTTACACTTCACAGGGTGCATCTGACTGTGGGTCATGATGTACACAGTGTGTCAGTGAGTGTGTTAATATTAATCTGTGTTCTCTGTCAGTGTGTTAACATTACTGAGGACAGTGGGGGTGTTTTACACTTCACAGGGTTTATCTGACTGTGGGTCATGATATACACAGTGTGTCAGTGAGTGTGTTAATATTAATCTGTGTTCTCTGTGAGGTGTTAATATTACTGAGGACAGTGGGGGTGTTTTACACTTCACAGGGTTTATCTGACTGTGGGTCATGATATACACAGTGTGTCAGTGAGTGTGTTAATATTAATCTGTGTTCTCTGTCAGTGTGTTAATATTACTGAGGACAGTGGGGGTGTTTTACACTTCACCGGGTGTATCTGACTATGGGTCATGATATACACAGTGTGTCAGTGAGTGTGTTAATATTAATCTGTGTTCTCTGTCAGTGTGTTAATATTACTGAGGACAGTGGGGATGTTTTACACTTCACAGGGTTTATCTGACTGTGGGTCATGATGTACACAGTGTGTCAGTGATTGTGTTAATATTAATCTGTGTTCTCTGTCAGTGTGTTAATATTACTGAGGACAGTGGGGGTGTTTTACACTTCACAGGGTGTATCTGACTGTGGGTCATGATGTACACAGTGTGTCAGTGAGTGTGTTAATATTAATCTGTGTTCTCTGTCAGTGTGTTAATATTCCTGAGGACAGTGGGGATGTTTTACACTTCACCGGGTGTATCTGACTATGGGTCATGATATACACAGTGTGTCAGTGAGTTTGTTAATATTAATCTGTGTTCTCTGTCAGTGTGTTAATATTATTAAGGACATTGGGGGTGGTTTACACTTCACAGGGTGTATCTGACTCTGGGTCATGATATACACAGTGTGTCAGTGAGTGTGTTAATATTAATCTGTGTTCTCTGTCAGTGTGTTAACATTACTGAGGACAGTGGGGGTGTTTTACACTTCACAGGGTTTATCTGACTGTGGGTCATGATATACACAGTGTGTCAGTGAGTGTGTTAATATTAATCTGTGTTCTCTGTGAGGTGTTAATATTACTGAGGACAGTGGGGGTGTTTTACACTTCACAGGGTTTATCTGACTGTGGGTCATGATATACACAGTGTGTCAGTGAGTGTGTTAATATTAATCTGTGTTCTCTGTCAGTGTGTTAATATTACTGAGGACAGTGGGGGTGTTTTACACTTCACCGGGTGTATCTGACTATGGGTCATGATATACACAGTGTGTCAGTGAGTGTGTTAATATTAATCTGTGTTCTCTGTCAGTGTGTTAATATTACTGAGGACAGTGGGGATGTTTTACACTTCACAGGGTTTATCTGACTGTGGGTCATGATGTACACAGTGTGTCAGTGATTGTGTTAATATTAATCTGTGTTCTCTGTCAGTGTGTTAATATTACTGAGGACAGTGGGGGTGTTTTACACTTCACAGGGTGTATCTGACTGTGGGTCATGATGTACACAGTGTGTCAGTGAGTGTGTTAATATTAATCTGTGTTCTCTGTCAGTGTGTTAATATTCCTGAGGACAGTGGGGATGTTTTACACTTCACCGGGTGTATCTGACTATGGGTCATGATATAAACAGTGTGTCAGTGAGTTTGTTAATATTAATCTGTGTTCTCTGTCAGTGTGTTAATATTACTGAGGACAGTGGGGGTGTTTTACACTTCACAGGGTGTATCTGACTGTGGGTCATGATATGCACAGTGTGTGAGTGAGTGTGTTAATATTAATCTGTGTTCTCTGTCAGTGTGTTAATATTACTGAGGACAGTGGGGGTGTTTTACACTTCACAGGGTGTATCTGACTGTGGGTCATGATATACACAGTGTGTCAGTGAGTGTGTTAAGAT
This sequence comes from Heterodontus francisci, assembly GCF_036365525.1. Lineage (NCBI taxonomy): Eukaryota > Metazoa > Chordata > Chondrichthyes > Heterodontiformes > Heterodontidae > Heterodontus > Heterodontus francisci. Next base: position 459,072 of record NW_027140423.1, on the reverse strand, counting down.
TAATCTGTGTTCTCTGTCAGTGTGTTAATATTACTGAGGACAGTGGGGATGTTTTACACTTCACAGGGTGTATCTGACTGTGGGTCATGATGTACACAGTGTGTCAGTGAGTGTGTTAATATTAATCTGTGTTCTCTGACAGTGTGTTAATATTATTAAGGACATTGGGGGTGGTTTACACTTCACAGGGTGTATCTGACTCTGGGTCATGATATACACAGTGTGTCAGTGAGTGTGTTAATATTAATCTGTGTTCTCTGTCAGTGTGTTAATATTACTGAGGACATTGGGGGTGTTGTACACTTCACAGGGTGTATCTGACTCTGGGTCATGATATACACAGTGTGTCAGTGAGTGTGTTAATATTAATCTGTAATCTCTGTCAGTGTGTTAATATTCATGAGGACAGTGGGGGTGTTTTACACTTCACAGGGTGTATCTGACTGTGGGTCATGATATACACAGTGTGTCAGTGAGTGTGTTAAGATTAATCTGTGTTCTCTGTCAGTGTGTTAATATTACTGAGGACAGTGGGGATGTTTTACACTTCACAGGGTGTATCTGACTGTGGCTCATGATGTACACAGTGTGTCAGTGAGTGTGTTAATATTAATCTGTGTTCTCTGTCAGTGTGTTAATATTATTAAGGACATTGGGGGTGGTTTACACTTCACAGGGTGTATCTGACTCTGGGTCATGATGTACACAGTGTGTCAGTGAGTGTGTTAATATTAATCTGTGTTCTCTGTCAGTGTGTTAACATTACTGAGGACAGTGGGGGTGTTTTACACTTCACAGGGTTTATCTGACTGTGGGTCATGATATACACAGTGTGTCAGTGAGTGTGTTAATATTAATCTGTGTTCTCTGTGAGGTGTTAATATTACTGAGGACAGTGGGGGTGTTTTACACTTCACAGGGTTTATCTGACTGTGGGTCATGATATACACAGTGTGTCAGTGAGTGTGTTAATATTAATCTGTGTTCTCTGTCAGTGTGTTAATATTACTGAGGACAGTGGGGGTGTTTTACACTTCACCGGGTGTATCTGACTATGGGTCATGATATACACAGTGTGTCAGTGAGTGTGTTAATATTAATCTGTGTTCTCTGTCAGTGTGTTAATATTACTGAGGACAGTGGGGATGTTTTACACTTCACAGGGTTTATCTGACTGTGGGTCATGATGTACACAGTGTGTCAGTGATTGTGTTAATATTAATCTGTGTTCTCTGTCAGTGTGTTAATATTACTGAGGACAGTGGGGGTGTTTTACACTTCACAGGGTGTATCTGACTGTGGGTCATGATGTACACAGTGTGTCAGTGAGTGTGTTAATATTAATCTGTGTTCTCTGTCAGTGTGTTAATATTCCTGAGGACAGTGGGGATGTTTTACACTTCACCGGGTGTATCTGACTATGGGTCATGATATAAACAGTGTGTCAGTGAGTTTGTTAATATTAATCTGTGTTCTCTGTCAGTGTGTTAATATTACTGAGGACAGTGGGGGTGTTTTACACTTCACAGGGTGTATCTGACTGTGGGTCATGATATGCACAGTGTGTGAGTGAGTGTGTTAATATTAATCTGTGTTCTCTGTCAGTGTGTTAATATTACTGAGGACAGTGGGGGTGTTTTACACTTCACAGGGTGTATCTGACTGTGGGTCATGATATACACAGTGTGTCAGTGAGTGTGTTAAGATTAATCTGTGTTCTCTGTCAGTGTGTTAATATTACTGAGGACAGTGGGGATGTTTTACACTTCACAGGGTGTATCTGACTGTGGGTCATGATGTACACAGTGTGTCAGTGAGTGTGTTAATATTAATCTGTGTTCTCTGTCAGTGTGTTAATATTATTAAGGACATTGGGGGTGGTTTACACTTCACAGGGTGTATCTGACTCTGGGTCATGATATACACAGTGTGTCAGTGAGTGTGTTAATATTAATCTGTGTTCTCTGTCAGTGTGTTAATATTACTGAGGACATTGGGGGTGTTGTACACTTCACAGGGTGTATCTGACTCTGGGTCATGATATACACAGTGTGTCAGTGAGTGTGTTAATATTAATCTGTAATCTCTGTCAGTGTGTTAATATTCATGAGGACAGTGGGGGTGTTTTACACTTCACAGGGTGTATCTGACTGTGGGTCATGATATACACAGTGTGTCAGTGAGTGTGTTAATATTAATCTGTGTTCTCTGTCAGTGTGTTAATATTACTGACGACAGTGGGGGTGTTTTACTCTTCACAGGGTTTATCTGACTGTGGGTCATGATATACACAGTGTGTCAGTGAGTGTGTTAATATTAATCTGTGTTCTCTGTCAGTGTGTTAATATTCCTTGAGGACAGTGGGGGTGTTTTACACTTCACAGGGTGTATCTGACTGTGGGTCATGATATACACAGTGTGTCAGTGAGTGTGTTATTATTAATCTGTGTTCTCTGTCAGTGTGTCAATATTACTGAGGACAGTGGGGGTGTTTTACACTTCACAGGGTTTATCTGACTGTGGGTCATGATGTACACAGTGTGTCAGTGAGTGTGTTAATATTAATCTGTGTTCTCTGTCAGTGTGTTAATATTACTGAGGACAGTGGGGGTGTTTTACACTTCACAGGGTGTATCTGACTGTGGGTCATGATATACACAGTGTGTCAGTGAGTGTGCTAATATTAATCTGTGTTCTCTGTCAGTGTGTTAATATTGCTGAGGACAGTGGGGGTGTTTTACACTTCACAGGGTGGATCTGACTGTGGCTCATGATGTACACAGTTTGTCAGTGAGTGTGTTAATATTAATCTGTGTTCTCTGTCAGTGTGTTAATATTCCTGAGGACAGTGGGGATGTTTTACACTTCACAGGGTGTATCTGACTGTGGGTCATGATATACACAGTGTGTCAGTGAGTGTGTTAATATTAATCTGTGTTCTCTGTCAGTGTGTTAATATTCCTGAGGACAGTGGGGGTGTTTTACACTTCACAGGGTGTATCTGACTGTGGGTCATGCTATACACAGTGTGTCAGTGAGTGTGTTAATATTAATCTGTTGTCTCTGTCAGTGTGTTAATATTCCTGAGGACAGTGGGGGTGTTTTACACTTCACAGGGTGTATCTGACTGTGGGTCATGATATACACAGTGTGTCAGTGAGTGTGTTAATATTAATCTGTGTTCTCTGTCAGTGTGTTAATATTACTGAGGACAGTGGGGGTGTTTTACACTTCACAGGGTGGATCTGACTGTGGGTCATGATATACACAGTGTGTCAGTGAGTGTGTTAATATTAATCTGTGTTCTCTGTCAATGTGTTAATATTGCTGAGGACAGTGGGGGTGTTTTACACTTCACAGGGTGGATCTGACTGTGGGTCATGATATACACAGTGTGTCAGTGAATGTGTTAATATTAATCTGTGTTCTCTGTCAGTGTGTTAATATTACTGAGGACAGTGGGGGTGTTTTACACTTCACAGGGTGTATCTGGCTGAGGGTCATGATGTACACAGTGTGTCAGTGAGTGTGTTAATATTAATCTGTGTTCTCTGTCAGTGTGTTAATATTGCTGAGGACAGTGGGGGTGTTTTACACTTCACAGGGTGTATCTGACTGTGGGTCATGATATACACAGTGTGTCAGTGAGTGTGTTAATATTAATCTGTGTTCTCAGTCAGTGTGTCAATATTGCTGAGGACAGTGGGGGTGTTTTACACTTCACAGGGTGGATCTGACTGTGGGTCATGATATACACAGTGTGTCAGTGAATGTGTTATTATTAATCTGTGTTCTCTGTCAGTGTGTTAATATTCCTGAGGACAGTGGGGGTGTTTTACACTTCACAGGGTGTATCTGACTGTGGGTCATGATATACACAGTGTGTCAGTGAGTGTGTTAATATTAATCTGTGTTCTCTGTCAGTGTGTTAATATTACTGAGGACAGTGGGGGTGTTTTACACTTCACAGGGTGTATCTGACTGTGGGTCATGATATACACAGTGTGTCAGTGAGTGTGTTAATATTAATCTGTGTTCTCTGTCAGTGTGTTAATATTCCTGAGGACAGTGGGGGTGTTTTACACTTCACAGGGTGTATCTGACTGTGGGTCTTGATATACACAGTGTGTCAGTGAGTGTGTTAATATTAATCTGTGTTCTCTGTCAGTGTGTTCATATTACTGAGGACAGTGAGGGTGTTTTGCACTTCACAGGGTGTATCTGACTGTGGGTCATGATATACACAGTGTGTCAGTGAGTGTGTTAATATTAATCTGTGTTCTCTGTCAGTGTGTTAATATTACTGAGGACAGTGGGGGTGTTTTACACTTCACAGGTTGTATCTGACTGTGGGTCATGATATACACAGTGTGTCAGTGAGTGTGTTAATATTAATCTGTGTTCTCTGTCAGTGTGTTAATATTACTGAGGACAGTGGGGGTGTTTTACACTTCACAGGGTGTATCTGACTGTGGGTCATGATATACACAGTGTGTCAGTGACTGTGTTAGTATTAATCTGTGTTCTCTGTCAGTGTGTTAATATTACTGAGGACAGTGGGGGTGTTTTACACTTCACAGGGTGTATCTGACAGTGGGTCATGATGTACACAGTGTGTCAGTGAGTGTGTTAATATTAATTTGTGTTCTCTGTCAGTGTGTTAATATTACTGTGGACAGTGGGGGTGTTTCACACTTCACAGGGTGTATCTGACTGTGGGTCATGATATACACAGTGTGTCAGTGAGTGTGTTAATATTAATTTGTGTTCTCTGTCAGTGTGTTAATATTACTGAGGACAGTGGGGGTGTTTCACACTTCACAGGGTTTATCTGACTGTGGGTCATGATATACACAGTGTGTCAGTGAATGTGTTAATATTAATCTGTGTACTCTGTCAGTGTGTTAATATTGCTGAGGACAGTGGGGGTGTTTTACACTTCACAGGGTGTATCTGGCTGTGGGTCATGATATACACAGTGTGTCAGTGAGTGTGTTAATATTAATCTGTGTTCTCTGTCAGTGTGTTAATATTGCTGAGGACAGTGGGGGTGTTTTACACTTCACAGGGTGTATCTGACTGTGGGTCATGATATACACAGTGTGTCAGTGAGTGTGTTAATATTAATCTGTGTTCTCTGTCAGTGTGTTAATATTACTGAGGACAGTGGGGGTGTTTTACACTTCACAGGGTGTATCTGACTGTGGGTCATGATATACACAGTGTGTCAGTGAGTGTGTTAATATTAATCTGTGTACTCTATCAGTGTGTTAATATTCCTGAGGACAGTGGGGGTGTTTTACACTTCACAGGGTGTATCTGACTGTGGGTCATGATATACACAGTGTGTCAGTGAGTGTGTTAATATTAATCTGTGTTCTCTGTCAGTGTGTTAATATTACTGAGGACAGTGGGGGTGTTTTACACTTCACAGGGTGTATCTGACTGTGGGTCATGATATACACAGTGTGTCAGTGAGTGTGTTAATATTAATCTGTGTTCACTGTCAGTGTGTTAATATTCCTGAGGACAGTGGGGGTGTTTTACACTTCACAGGGTGTATCTGGCTGTGGGTCATGATATACACAGTGTGTCAGTGAGTGTGTTTATATTAATCTGTGTTCTCTGTCAGTGTGTTAATATTCCTGAGGACAGTGGGGGTGTTTTACACTTCACAGGGTGTATCTGACTGTGGGTCATGATATACACAGTGTGTCAGTGAGTATGTTAATATTAATCTGTGTTCTCTGTCAGTGTGTTAATATTCCTGAGGACAGTGGGGGTGTTTTACACTTCACAGGGTGTATCTGACTGTGGGTCATGATATACACAGTGTGTCAGTGAGTGTGTTAATATTAATCTGTGTTCTCTGTCAGTGTGTTAATATTACTGAGGACAGTGGGGGTGTTTTACACTTCACAGGGTGTATCTGACTGTGGGTCATGATATACACAGTGTGTCAGTGAGTGTGTTAATATTAATCTGTGTTCTCTGTCAGTGTGTTAATATTACTGAGGACAGTGGGGGTGTTTTACACTTCACAGGGTTTATCTGACTGTGGGTCATGATATACACAGTGTGTCAGTGAGTGTGTTAATATTAAACTGTGTTCTCTGTCAGTGTGTTAATATTCCTGAGGACAGTGGGGATGTTTTACACTTCACATGGTGTATCTAACTGTGGGTCATGATATACACAGTGTATCAGTGAGTGTGTTAATATTAATCTGTGTTCTCTGTCAGTGTGTTAATATTACTGAGGACAGTGGGGGTGTTTTACACTTCACAAGGTGTATCTGGCTGCGGGTCATGATATACACAGTGTGTCAGTGAGTGTGTTAATATTAATCTGTGTTCTCTGTCAGTGTGTTAATATTACTGAGGACAGTGGGGGTGTTTTACACTTCACAGGGTGTATCTGACTGTGGGTCATGATATACACAGTGTGTCAGTGAGTGTGTTAATATTAATCTGTGTTCTCTGTCAGTGTGTTAATATTACTGAGGACAGTGGGGGTGTTTTACACTTCACAGGGTGTATCTGACTGTGGGTCATGATATACACAGTGTGTCAGTGAGTGTGTTAATATTAATCTGTGTTCTCTGTCAGTGTGTTAATATTCCTGAGGACTTTGGGGGTGTTTTACACTTCACAGGGTTTATCTGACTCTGGGTCATGATATACACAGTGTGTCAGTGAGTGTGTTAATATTAATCTGTGTTCTCTGTCAGTGTGTTAATATTCCTGAGGACAGTGGGGATGTTTTACACTTCACAGGGTGTATCTGACTGTGGGTCATGATATACACAGTGTGTCAGTGAGAGTGTTAATATTAATCTGTGTTCTCTGTCAGTGTGTTAATATTCCTGAGGACAGTGGGGGTGTTTTACACTTCACAGGCTGTATCTGACTGTGGGTCATGATGTACACAGTGTGTCAGTGAGTGTGTTAATATTAATCTGTCTTCTCTGTCAGTGTGTTAATATTACTGAGGACAGTGGGGGTGTTTTACACTTCACAGGGTGTATCTGACTGTGGGTCATGATGTACACAGTGTGTCAGTGAGTGTGTTAATATTAATCTGTGTTCTCTGTCAGTGTGTTAATATTACTGAGGACAGTGGGGGTGTTTTACACTTCACAGGGTGTATCTGACTGTGGGTCATGATGTACACAGTGTGTCAGTGAGTGTGTTAATATTAATCTGTCTTCTCTGTCAGTGTGTTAATATTACTGAGGACAGTGGGGGTGTTTTACACTTCACAGGGTGTATCTGACTGTGGGTCATGATGTACACACTGTGTCAGTGAGTGTGTTAATATTAATCTGTGTTCTCTGTCAGTGTGTTAATATTACTGAGGACAGTGGGGGTGTTTTACACTTCACAGGGTGTATCTGACACTGGGTCATGATGTACACAGTGTGTCAGTGAGTGTGTTAATATTAATCTGTGTTCTCTGTCAGTGTGTTAATATTACTGAGGACAGTGGGGGTGTTTTACACTTCACAGGGTGTATCTGACTGTGGGTCATGATGTACACAGTGTGTCAGTGAGTGTGTTAATATTAATCTGTGTTCTCTGTCAGTGTGTTAATATTCCTGAGGACAGTGGGGGTGTTTTACACTTCACAGGGTGTATCTGACTGTGGGTCATGATGTACACAGTGTGTCAGTGAGTGTGTTAATATTAATCTGTGTTCTCTGTCAGTGTGTTAATATTACTGAGGACAGTGGGGGTGTTTTACACTTCACAGGGTGTATCTGACTGTGGGTCATGATATACACAGTGTGTCAGTGAGTGTGTTAATATAAATCTGTGTTCTCTGTCAGTGTGTTAATATTACTGAGGACAGTGGGGGTGTTTTACACTTCACAGGGTGTATCTGACAGTGGGTCATGATGTACACAGTGTGTCAGTGAGTGTGTTAATATTAATTTGTGTTCTCTGTCAGTGTGTTAATATTACTGTGGACAGTGGGGGTGTTTCACACTTCACAGGGTGTATCTGACTGTGGGTCATGATATACACAGTGTGTCAGTGAGTGTGTTAATATTAATTTGTGTTCTCTGTCAGTGTGTTAATATTACTGAGGACAGTGGGGGTGTTTCACACTTCACAGGGTTTATCTGACTGTGGGTCATGATATACACAGTGTGTCAGTGAATGTGTTAATATTAATCTGTGTACTCTGTCAGTGTGTTAATATTGCTGAGGACAGTGGGGGTGTTTTACACTTCACAGGGTGTATCTGGCTGTGGGTCATGATATACACAGTGTGTCAGTGAGTGTGTTAATATTAATCTGTGTTCTCTGTCAGTGTGTTAATATTGCTGAGGACAGTGGGGGTGTTTTACACTTCACAGGGTGTATCTGACTGTGGGTCATGATATACACAGTGTGTCAGTGAGTGTGTTAATATTAATCTGTGTTCTCTGTCAGTGTGTTAATATTACTGAGGACAGTGGGGGTGTTTTACACTTCACAGGGTGTATCTGACTGTGGGTCATGATATACACAGTGTGTCAGTGAGTGTGTTAATATTAATCTGTGTACTCTATCAGTGTGTTAATATTCCTGAGGACAGTGGGGGTGTTTTACACTTCACAGGGTGTATCTGACTGTGGGTCATGATATACACAGTGTGTCAGTGAGTGTGTTAATATTAATCTGTGTTCTCTGTCAGTGTGTTAATATTACTGAGGACAGTGGGGGTGTTTTACACTTCACAGGGTGTATCTGACTGTGGGTCATGATATACACAGTGTGTCAGTGAGTGTGTTAATATTAATCTGTGTTCACTGTCAGTGTGTTAATATTCCTGAGGACAGTGGGGGTGTTTTACACTTCACAGGGTGTATCTGGCTGTGGGTCATGATATACACAGTGTGTCAGTGAGTGTGTTTATATTAATCTGTGTTCTCTGTCAGTGTGTTAATATTCCTGAGGACAGTGGGGGTGTTTTACACTTCACAGGGTGTATCTGACTGTGGGTCATGATATACACAGTGTGTCAGTGAGTATGTTAATATTAATCTGTGTTCTCTGTCAGTGTGTTAATATTCCTGAGGACAGTGGGGGTGTTTTACACTTCACAGGGTGTATCTGACTGTGGGTCATGATATACACAGTGTGTCAGTGAGTGTGTTAATATTAATCTGTGTTCTCTGTCAGTGTGTTGATATTACTGAGGACAGTGGGGGTGTTTTACACTTCACAGGGTGTATCTGACTGTGAGTCATGATATACACAGTGTGTCAGTGAGTGTGTTAATATTAATCTGTGTTCTCTGTCAGTGTGTTAATATTACTGAGGACAGTGGGGGTGTTTTACACTTCACAGGGTTTATCTGACTGTGGGTCATGATATACACAGTGTGTCAGTGAGTGTGTTAATATTAAACTGTGTTCTCTGTCAGTGTGTTAATATTCCTGAGGACAGTGGGGATGTTTTACACTTCACATGGTGTATCTAACTGTGGGTCATGATATACACAGTGTATCAGTGAGTGTGTTAATATTAATCTGTGTTCTCTGTCAGTGTGTTAATATTACTGAGGACAGTGGGGGTGTTTTACACTTCACAAGGTGTATCTGGCTGCGGGTCATGATATACACAGTGTGTCAGTGAGTGTGTTAATATTAATCTGTGTTCTCTGTCAGTGTGTTAATATTACTGAGGACAGTGGGGGTGTTTTACACTTCACAGGGTGTATCTGACTGTGGGTCATGATATACACAGTGTGTCAGTGAGTGTGTTAATATTAATCTGTGTTCTCTGTCAGTGTGTTAATATTACTGAGGACAGTGGGGGTGTTTTACACTTCACAGGGTGTATCTGACTGTGGGTCATGATATACACAGTGTGTCAGTGAGTGTGTTAATATTAATCTGTGTTCTCTGTCAGTGTGTTAATATTCCTGAGGACTTTGGGGGTGTTTTACACTTCACAGGGTTTATCTGACTCTGGGTCATGATATACACAGTGTGTCAGTGAGTGTGTTAATATTAATCTGTGTTCTCTGTCAGTGTGTTAATATTCCTGAGGACAGTGGGGATGTTTTACACTTCACAGGGTGTATCTGACTGTGGGTCATGATATACACAGTGTGTCAGTGAGAGTGTTAATATTAATCTGTGTTCTCTGTCAGTGTGTTAATATTCCTGAGGACAGTGGGGGTGTTTTACACTTCACAGGCTGTATCTGACTGTGGGTCATGATGTACACAGTGTGTCAGTGAGTGTGTTAATATTAATCTGTCTTCTCTGTCAGTGTGTTAATATTACTGAGGACAGTGGGGGTGTTTTACACTTCACAGGGTGTATCTGACTGTGGGTCATGATGTACACAGTGTGTCAGTGAGTGTGTTAATATTAATCTGTGTTCTCTGTCAGTGTGTTAATATTACTGAGGACAGTGGGGGTGTTTTACACTTCACAGGGTGTATCTGACTGTGGGTCATGATGTACACAGTGTGTCAGTGAGTGTGTTAATATTAATCTGTCTTCTCTGTCAGTGTGTTAATATTACTGAGGACAGTGGGGGTGTTTTACACTTCACAGGGTGTATCTGACTGTGGGTCATGATGTACACACTGTGTCAGTGAGTGTGTTAATATTAATCTGTGTTCTCTGTCAGTGTGTTAATATTACTGAGGACAGTGGGGGTGTTTTACACTTCACAGGGTGTATCTGACACTGGGTCATGATGTACACAGTGTGTCAGTGAGTGTGTTAATATTAATCTGTGTTCTCTGTCAGTGTGTTAATATTACTGAGGACAGTGGGGGTGTTTTACACTTCACAGGGTGTATCTGACTGTGGGTCATGATGTACACAGTGTGTCAGTGAGTGTGTTAATATTAATCTGTGTTCTCTGTCAGTGTGTTAATATTCCTGAGGACAGTGGGGGTGTTTTACACTTCACAGGGTGTATCTGACTGTGGGTCATGATGTACACAGTGTGTCAGTGAGTGTGTTAATATTAATCTGTGTTCTCTGTCAGTGTGTTAATATTACTGAGGACGGTGGGGGTGTTTTACACTTCACAGGGTGTATCTGACAGTGGGTCATGATGTACACAGTGTGTCAGTGAGTGTGTTAATATTAATCTGTGTTCTCTGTCAGTGTGTTAACATTACTGAGGACAGTGGGGGTGTTTTACACTTCACAGGGTGTATCTGACTGTGGGTCATGATGTACACAGTGTGTCAGTGAGTGTGTTAATATTAATCTGTGTTCTCTGTCAGTGTGTTAATATTACTGAGGACAGTGGGGCTGTTTTGCACTTCACAGGGTGTATCTGACTGTGGGTCATGATGTACACAGTGTGTCAGTGAGTGTGTTAATATTAATCTGTGTTCTCTGTCAGTGTGGTAATATTACTGAGGACAGTGAGGGTGTTTTACACTTCACAGGGTGTATCTGACTCTGGGTCATGATATGCACAGTGTGTCAGTGAGTGTGTTAATATTAATCTGTCTTCTCTGTCAGTGTGTTAATATTACTGAGGACAGTGGGGGTGTTTTACACTTCACAGGGTGTATCTGACTGTGGGTCATGATATACACAGTGTGTCAGTGAGTGTGTTAGTATTAATCTGTCTTCTCTGTCAGTGTGTTAATATTACTGAGGACAGTGGGGGTGTTTTACACTTCACAGGGTGTATCTGACTGTGGGTCATGATGTACACAGTGTGTCAGTGAGTGTGTTAATATTAATCTGTGTTCTCTGTCAGTGTGTTAATATTCCTGAGGACAGTGGGGGTGTTTTACACTGCACAGGGTGTATCTGACTGTGGGTCATGATATACACAGTGTGTCAGTGAGTATGTTAATATTAATCTATGTTCTCTGTCAGTGTGTTAATATTCCTGAGGACAGTGGGGGTGTTTTACACTTCACAGGGTGTATCTGACTGTGGGTCATGATATACACAGTGTGTCAGTGAGTGTGTTAATATTAATCTGTGTTCTCTGTCAGTGTGTTAATATTACTGAGGACAGTGGGGGTGTTTTACACTTCACAGGGTGTATCTGACTGTGGGTCATGATATACACAGTGTGTCAGTGAGTGTGTTAATATTAATCTGTGTTCTCTGTCAGTGTGTTAATATTACTGAGGACAGTGGGGGTGTTTTACACTTCACAGGGTTTATCTGACTGTGGGTCATGATATACACAGTGTGTCAGTGAGTGTGTTAATATTAAACTGTGTTCTCTGTCAGTGTGTTAATATTCCTGAGGAAGTGGGGATGTTTTACACTTCACATGGTGTATCTGACTGTGGGTCATGATATACACAGTGTGTCAGTGAGTGTGTTAATATTAATCTGTGTTCTCTGTCAGTGTGTTAATATTACTGAGGACAGAGGGGGTGTTTTACACTTCACAAGGTGTATCTGGCTGCGGGTCATGATATACACAGTGTGTCAGTGAGTGTGTTAATATTAATCTGTGTTCTCTGTCAGTGTGTTAATATTACTGAGGACAGTGGGGGTGTTTTACACTTCACAGGGTGTATCTGACTGTGGGTCATGATATACACAGTGTGTCAGTGAGTGTGTTAATATTAATCTGTGTTCTCTGTCAGTGTGTTAATATTACTGAGGACAGTGGGGGTGTTTTACACTTCACAGGGTGTATCTGACTGTGGGTCATGATATACACAGTGTGTCAGTGAGTGTGTTAATATTAATCTGTGTTCTCTGTCAGTGTGTTAATATTCCTGAGGACTTTGGGGGTGTTTTACACTTCACAGGGTTTATCTGACTCTGGGTCATGATATACACAGTGTGTCAGTGAGTGTGTTAATATTAATCTGTGTTCTCTGTCAGTGTGTTAATATTCCTGAGGACAGTGGGGATGTTTTACACTTCACAGGGTGTATCTGACTGTGGGTCATGATATACACAGTGTGTCAGTGAGAGTGTTAATATTAATCTGTGTTCTCTGTCAGTGTGTTAATATTCCTGAGGACAGTGGGGGTGTTTTACACTTCACAGGCTGTATCTGACTGTGGGTCATGATGTACACAGTGTGTCAGTGAGTGTGTTAATATTAATCTGTCTTCTCTGTCAGTGTGTTAATATTACTGAGGACAGTGGGGGTGTTTTACACTTCACAGGGTGTATCTGACTGTGGGTCATGATGTACACAGTGTGTCAGTGAGTGTGTTAATATTAATCTGTGTTCTCTGTCAGTGTGTTAATATTACTGAGGACAGTGGGGGTGTTTTACACTTCACAGGGTGTATCTGACTGTGGGTCATGATATACACAGTGTGTCAGTGAGTGTGTTAATATTAATCTGTCTTCTCTGTCAGTGTGTTAATATTACTGAGGACAGTGGGGGTGTTTTACACTTCACAGGGTGTATCTGACTGTGGGTCATGATGTACACAGTGTGTCAGTGAGTGTGTTAATATTAATCTGTGTTCTCTGTCAGTGTGTTAATATTCCTGAGGACAGTGGGGGTGTTTTACACTGCACAGGGTGTATCTGAATGTGGGTCATGATGTACACAGTGTGTCAGTGAGTGTGTTAATATTAATCTGTGTTCTCTGTCAGTGTGTTAATATTCCTGAGGACAGTGGGGGTGTTTTACACTGCACAGGGTGTATCTGAATGTGGTTCATGATGTACACAGTGTGTCAGTGAGTGTGTTAATATTAATCTGTGTTCTCTGTCAGTGTGTTAATATTCCTGAGGACAGTGGGGGTGTTTTACACTTCACAGGGTGTATCAGACTGTGGGTCATGATGTACACAGTGTGTCAGTGAGTGTGTTAATATTAATCTGTGTTCTCTGTCAGTGTGTTAATATTACTGAGGACAGTGGGGGTGTTTTACTCTTCACAGGGTGTATCTGACTGTGGGTCATGATGTACACAGTGTGTCAGTGAGTGTGTTAATATTAATCTGTGTTCTCTGTCAGTGTGTTAATATTACTGAGGACAGTGAGGGTGTTTAACACTTCACAGGGTGTATCTGACTCTGGGTCATGATATACACAGTGTGTCAGTGAGTGTGTTAATATTAATCTGTGTTCTCTGTCAGTGTGTTAATATTCCTGAGGACTTTGGGGGTGTTTTACACTTCACAGGGTGTATCTGACTGTGGGTCATGATATACACAGTGTGTCAGTGAGTGTGTTAATATTAATCTGTGTTCTCTGTCAGTGTGTTAATATTACTGAGGACAATGGGGGTGTTTTACACTTCACAGGGGTTATCTGACTGTGGGTCATGATGTACACAGTGTGTCAGTGAGTGTGTTAATATTAATCTGTGTTCTCTGTCAGTGTGTTAATATTACTGAGGACAGTGGGGGTGTTTTACACTTCACAGGGTGTATCTGACTGTGGGTCATGATATACACAGTGTGTCAGTGAGTGTGTTAATATTAATCTGTGTTCTGTGTCAGTGTGTTAATATTACTGAGGACAGTGGGGATGTTTTACACTTCACAGGGTGTATCTGACTCTGCGTCATGATATACACAGTGTGTCAGTGAGTGTGTTAATATTAATCTGTGTTCTCTGTCAGTGTGTTAATATTCCTGAGGACAGTGGGGATGTTTTACACTTCACAGGGTGTATCTGACTGTGGGTCATGATGTACACAGAGTGTCAGTGAGTGTGTTAATATTAATCTGTGTTCTCTGTCAGTGTGTTAATATTACTGAGGACAGTGGGGATGTTTTACACTTCACAGGGTGTATCTGACTGTGGGTCATGATATACACAGTGTGTCAGTGAGTGTGTTAATATTAATCTGTGTTCTCTGTCAGTGTGTTAATATTCCTGAGGACAGTGGGGGTGTTTTACACTTCACAGGGTGTATCTGACTGTGGGTCATGATATACACAGTGTGTCAGTGAGTGTGTTAATATTAATCTGTGTTCTCTGTCAGTGTGTTAATATTCCTGAGGACAGTGGGGGTGTTTTACACTTCACAGGGTGGATCTGACTGTGGGTCATGATGTACACAGTGTGTCAGTGAGTGTGTTAATATTAATCTGTGTTCTCTGTCAGTGTGTGAATATTACTGAGGACAGTGGGGGTGTTTTACACTTCACAGGGTGTATCTGACTGTGGGTCATGATATACACAGTGTGTCAGTGAGTGTGTTAATATTAATCTGTGTTCTCTGTCAGTGTGTTAATATTACTGAGGACAGTGGGGGTGTTTTACACTTCACAGGGTGTATCTGACTGTGGGTCATGATGTACACAGTGTGTCAGTGAGTGTGTTAATATTAATCTGTGTTCTCTGTCGGTGTGTTAATATTACTGAGGACAGTGAGGGTGTTTAACACTTCACAGGGTGTATCTGACTCTGGGTCATGATATACACAGTGTGTCAGTGAGTGTGTTAATATTAATCTGTCTTCTCTGTCAGTGTGTTAATATTCCTGAGGACTTTGGGGGTGTTTTACACTTCACAGGGTGTATCTGACTGTGGGTCATGATATACACAGTGTGTCAGTGAGTGTGTTAATATTAATCTGTGTTCTCTGTCAGTGTGTTAATATTACTGAGGACAATGGGGGTGTTTTACACTTCACAGGGGTTATCTGACTGTGGGTCATGATGTACACAGTGTGTCAGTGAGTGTGTTAATATTAATCTGTGTTCTCTGTCAGTGTGTTAATATTACTGAGGACAGTGGGGGTGTTTTACACTTCACAGGGTGTATCTGACTGTGGGTCATGATATACACAGTGTGTCAGTGAGTGTGTTAATATTAATCTGTGTTCTCTGTCAGTGTGTTAATATTACTGAGGACAGTGGGGATGTTTTACACTTCACAGGGTGTATCTGACTCTGGGTCATGATATACACAGTGTGTCAGTGAGTGTGTTAATATTAATCTGTGTTCTCTGTCAGTGTGTTAATATTCCTGAGGACAGTGGGGATGTTTTACACTTCACAGGGTGTATCTGACTGTGGGTCATGATGTACACAGTGTGTCAGTGAGTGTGTTAATATTAATCTGTGTTCTCTGTCAGTGTGTTAATATTACTGAGGACAGTGGGGATGTTTTACACTTCACAGGGTGTATCTGACTGTGGGTCATGATATACACAGTGTGTCAGTGAGTGTGTTAATATTAATCTGTGTTCTCTGTCAGTGTGTTAATATTCCTGAGGACAGTGGGGGTGTTTTACACTTCACAGGGTGTATCTGACTGTGGGTCATGATATACACAGTGTGTCAGTGAGTGTGTTAATATTAATCTGTGTTCTCTGTCAGTGTGTTAATATTCCTGAGGACAGTGGGGGTGTTTTACACTTCACAGGGTGTATAATACTGTGGGTCATGATGTACACAGTGTGTCAGTGAGTGTGTTAATATTAATCTGTGTTCTCTGTCAGTGTGTTAATATTACTGAGGACAGTGGGGATGTTTTACACTTCACCGGGTGTATCTGACTCTGGGTCATGATATACACAGTGTGTCAGTGAGTGTGTTAATATTAATCTGTGTTCTCTGTCAGTGTGTTAATATTGCTGAGGACAGTGGGGGTGTTTTACACTTCACAGTGTGTATCTGACTGTGGGTCATGATATACACAGTGTGTCAGTGAGTGTGTTAATATTAATCTGTGTTCTCTGTCAGTGTGTTAATATTCCTGAGGACAGTGGGGGTGTTTTACACTTCACAGGGTGTATCTGACTGTGGGTCATGATATACACAGTGTGTCAGTGAGTGTGTTAATATTAATCTGTGTTCTCTGTCAGTGTGTTAATATTCCTGAGGACAGTGGGGGTGTTTTACACTTCACAGGGTGTATCTGACTGTGGGTCATGATATACACAGTGCGTCAGTGATTGTGTTAATATTAATCTGTATTCTCTGTCAGTGTGTTAATATTCCTGCCGACAGTGGGAATGTTTTACACTTCACAGGGTGTATCTGACTGTGGGTCATGATGTACACAGTGTGTCAGTGAGTGTGTTAATATTAATCTGTGTTCTCTGTCGGTGTGTTAATATTGCTGAGGACAGTGGGGTGTTTTACACTTCACAGGGTGTATCTGACTGTGGGTCATGATAGACACAGTGTGTCAGTGAGTGTGTTAATATTAATCTGTGTTCTCTGTCAGTGTGTTAATATTCCTGAGGACAGTGGGGGTGTTTTACACTTCACAGGGTGTATCTGACTGTGGGTCATGATATACACAGTGTGTCAGTGAGTGTGTTAATATTAATCTGTGTTCTCTGTCAGTGTGTTAATATTACTGAGGACAGTGGGGGTGTTTTACACTTCACAGGGTGTATCTGACTGTGGGTCATGATATACACAGTGTGTCAGTGAGTGTGTTAATATTAATCTGTGCTCTCTGTCAGTGTGTTAATATTACTGAGGACAGTGGGGGTGTTTTACACTTCACAGGGTGTATCTGACTCTGGGTCATGATATACACAGTGTGTCAGTGAGTGTGTTAATATTAATCTGTGTTCTCTGTCAGTGTGTTAATACTACTGAGGACAGTGGGGGTGTTTTACACTTCACAGGGTTTATCTGACTGTGGGTCATGATGTACACAGTGTGTCAGTGAGTGTGTTAATATTAATCTGTGTTCTCTGTCAGTGTGTTAATATTCCTGAGGACAGTGGGGGTGTTTTACACTTCACAGGGTTTATCTGACTGTGGGTCATGATGTACACAGTGTGTCAGTGAGTGTGTTAATATTAATCTGTGTTCTCTGTCAGTCTGTTAATATTACTGAGGACAGTGGGGGTGTTTTACACTTCACAGGGTTTATCTGACTGTGGGTCATGATATACACAGTGTGTCAGTGAGTGTGTTAATATTAATCTGTGTTCTCTGTCAGTGTGTTAATATTCCTGAGGACAGTGGGGATGTTTTACACTTCACCGGGTGTATCTGACTGTGGGTGATGATATACACAGTGTGTCAGTGAGTGTGTTAATATTAATCTGTGTTCTCTGTCAGTGTGTTAATATTCCTGAGGACATTGGGGATGTTTTACACTTCACAGGGTGTATCTGACTCTGGGTCATGATATACACAGTGTGTCAGTGAGTGTGTCAATATTAATCTGTGTTCTCTGTCAGTGTGTTAATATTCCTGAGGACAGTGGGGTGTTTTACACTTCACAGGGTTTATCTGACTGTGGGTCATGATGTACACAGTGTGTCAGTGAGTGTGTTAATATTAATCTGTGTTCTCTGTCAGTCTGTTAATATTACTGAGGACAGTGGGGGTGTTTTACACTTCACAGGGTTTATCTGACTGTGGGTCATGATATACACAGTGTGTCAGTGAGTGTGTTAATATTAATCTGTGTTCTCTGTCAGTGTGTTAATATTCCTGAGGACAGTGGGGATGTTTTACACTTCACCGGGTGTATCTGACTGTGGGTGATGATATACACAGTGTGTCAGTGAGTGTGTTAATATTAATCTGTGTTCTCTGTCAGTGTGTTAATATTCCTGAGGACATTGGGGATGTTTTACACTTCACAGGGTGTATCTGACTCTGGGTCATGATATACACAGTGTGTCAGTGAGTGTGTCAATATTAATCTGTGTTCTCTGTCAGTGTGTTAATATTCCTGAGGACAGTGGGGTGTTTTACACTTCACAGGGTGTATCTGATTGTGGGTCATGATATACACAGTGTGTCAGTGAGTGTGTTAATATTAATCTGTGTTCTCTGTCAGTGTGTTAATATTCCTGAGGACAGTGGGGGTGTTTTACACTTCACAGGGTGTATCTGACTGTGGGTCATGATATACACAGTGGTTCAGTGAGTGTGTTAATATTAATCTGTGTTCTCTGTCAGTGTGTTAATATTCCTGAGGACAGTGGGGGTGTTTTACACTTCACAGGGTGTATCTGACTGTGGGTCATGATGTACACAGTGTGTCAGTGAGTGTGTTAATATTAATCTGTGTTCTCTGTCAGTGTGTTAATGTTCCTGAGGACAGTGGGGTGTTTTACACTTCACCGGGTGTATCTGACTGTGGGTCATGATATACACAGTGTGTCAGTGAGTGTGTTAATATTAATCTGTGTTCTCTGTTAGTGTGTTAATATTGCTGAGGACAGTGGGGGTGTTTTACACTTCACAGGGTGTATCTGACTGTGGGTCATGATGTACACAGTGTGTCAGTGAGTGTGTTAATATTAATCTGTGTTCTCTGTCAGTGTGTTAATATTACTGAGGACAGTGGGGGTGTTTTACACTTCACAGGGTGTATCTGACTGTGGGTCATGATATACACAGTGTGTCAGTGAGTGTGTTAATATTAATCTGTGTTCTCTGTCAGTGTGTTAATATTACTGAGGACAGTGGGGGTGTTTTACACTTCACAGGGTGTATCTGACTGTGGGTCATGATATACACAGTGTGTCAGTGAGTGTGTTAATATTAATCTGTGTTCTCTGTCAGTGTGTTAATATTACTGAGGACAGTGGGGGTGTTTTACACTTCACCGGGTGTATCTGACTGTGGGTCATGATATACACAGTGTGTCAGTGAGTGTGTTAATATTAATCTGTGTTCTCTGTCAGTGTGTTAATATTACTGAGGACAGTGGGGGTGTTTTACACTTCACAGGGTGTATCTGACTGTGGGTCATGATGTACACAGTGTGTCAGTGAGTGTGTTAATATTAATCTGTGTTCTCTGTCAGTGTGTTAATATTACTGAGGACAGTGGGGGTGCTTTACACTTCACAGGGTGTATCTGACTGTGGGTCATGATATACACAGTGTGTCAGTGAGTGTGTTAATATTAATCTGTGATCTCTGTCAGTGTGTTAATATTACTGAGGACAGTGGGGGTGTTTTACACTTCACAGGGTGTATCTGACTGTGGGTCATGATATACACAGTGTGTCAGTGAGTGTGTTAATATTAATCTGTGTTCTCTGTCAGTGTGTTAATGTTCCTGAGGACAGTGGGGTGTTTTACACTTCACCGGGTGTATCTGACTGTGGGTCATGATATACACAGTGTGTCAGTGAGTGTGTTAATATTAATCTGTGTTCTCTGTCAGTGTGTTAATATTGCTGAGGACAGTGGGGGTGTTTTACACTTCACAGGGTGTATCTGACTGTGGGTCATGATATACACAGTGTGTCAGTGAGTGTGTTAATATTAATCTGTGTTCTCTGTCAGTGTGTTAATATTACTGAGGACAGTGGGGGTGTTTTACACTTCACAGGGTGTATCTGACTGTGGGTCATGATATACACAGTGTGTCAGTGAGTGTGTTAATATTAATCAGTGTTCTCTGTCTGTGTGTTAATATTACTGAGGACAGTGGGGGTGTTTTACACTTCACCGGGTGTATCTGACTGTGGGTCATGATATACACAGTGTGTCAGTGAGTGTGTTAATATTAATCTGTGTTCTCTGTCAGTGTGTTAATATTACTGAGGACAGTGGGGGTGTTTTACACTTCACAGGGTGTATCTGACTGTGGGTCATGATGTACACAGTGTGTCAGTGAGTGTGTTAATATTAATCTGTCTTCTCTGTCAGTGTGTTAATATTACTGAGGACAGTGGGGGTGTTTTACACTTCACCAGGTGTATCTGACTGTGGGTCATGATATACACAGTGTGTCAGTGAGTGTGTTAATATTAATCTGTGTTCTCTGTCAGTGTGTTAACATTCCTGAGGACAGTGGGGGTGTTTTACACTTCACAGGGTGTATCTGACTGTGGGTCATGATATACACAGTGTGTCAGTGAGTGTGTTAATATTAATCTGTGTTCTCTGTCAGTGTGTTAATATTACTGAGGACAGTGGGGGTGTTTTACACTTCACAGGGTGTATCTGACTGTGGGTCATGATATCCACAGTGTGTCAGTGAGTGTGTTAATATTAATCTGTGTTCTCTGTCAGTGTGTTAATATTCCTGAGGAAAGTGGGAAAGTTTTACACTTCACAGGGTTTATCTGACTGTGGGTCATGATATACACAGTGTGTCAGTGAGTGTGTTAATATTAATCTGTGTTCTCTGTCAGTGTGTTAATATTCCTGAGGACAGTGGGAAAGTTTTGCACTTCACAGGGTTTATCTGACTGTGGGTCATGATGTACACAGTGTGTCAGTGAGTGTGTTAATATTAATCTGTGTTCTCTGTCAGTGTGTTAATATTCCTGAGGACAGTGGGAAAGTTTTACACTTCACAGGGTTTATCTGACTGTGGGTCATGATATACACAGTGTGTCAGTGAGTGTGTTAATATTAATCTGTGTTCTCCGTCAGTGTGTTAACATTCCTGAGGACAGTGGGGGTGTTTTACACTTCACAGGGTGCATCTGACTGTGGGTCATGATTTACACAGTGTGTCAGTGAGTGTGTTAATATTAATCTTTGTTCTCTGTCAGTGTGTTAATACTCCTGAGGACAGTGGGGGTGTTTTACACTTCACAGGGTGTATCTGACTGTGGGTCATGATATACACAGTGTGTCAGTGAGTGTGTTAATATTAATCTTTGTTCTCTGTCAGTGTGTTAATATTACTGAGGACAGTGCGGATGTTTTACACTTCACAGGGTGTATCTGACTGTGGGTCATGATGTGCACAGTGTGTCAGTGAGTGTGTTAATATTAATCTGTGTTCTCTGTCAGTGTGTTAATATTACTGAGGACAGTGGGGATGTTTTACACTTCACAGGGTGTATCTGACTGTGGGCCATGATATACACAGTGTGTCAGTGAGTGTGTTAATATTAATCTGTGTTCTCCGTCAGTGTGTTAACATTCCTGAGGACAGTGGGGGTGTTTTACACTTCACAGGGTGCATCTGACTGTGGGTCATGATATACACAGTGTGTCAGTGAGTGTGTTAATATTAATCTGTGTTCTCTGTCAGTGTGTTAATATTGCTGAGGACAGTGGGGGTGTTTTACACTTCACAGTGTGTATCTGACTGTGGGTCATGATATACACAGTGTGTCAGTGAGTGTGTTAATATTAATCTGTGTTCTCTGTCAGTGTGTTAATATTCCTGAGGACAGTGGGGGTGTTTTACACTTCACAGGGTGTATCTGACTGTGGGTCATGATATACACAGTGTGTCAGTGAGTGTGTTAATATTAATCTGTGTTCTCTGTCAGTGTGTTAATATTCCTGAGGACAGTGGGGGTGTTTTACCATTCACAGGGTGTATCTGACTGTGGGTCATGATATACACAGTGTGTCAGTGAGTGTGTTAATATTAATCTGTGTTCTCTGTCAGTGTGTTAATATTCCTGAGGACAGTGGGGGTGTTTTACACTTCACAGGGTGGATCTGACTGTGGGTCATGATATACACAGTGTGTCAGTGAGTGTGTTAATATTAATCTGTGTTCTCTGTCAGTGTGTTAATATTCCTGAGGACAGTGGGGGTGTTTTACACTTCACAGGGTGTATCTGACTGTGGGTCATGATATACACAGTGTGTCAGTGAGTGTGTTAATATTAATCTGTGTTCTCTGTCAGTGTGTTAATATTCCTGAGGACAGTGGGGGTGTTTTACACTTCACAGGGTGTATCTGACTGTGGGTCATGATATACACAGTGTGTCAGTGAGTGTGTTAATATTAATCTGTGTTCTCTGTCAGTGTGTTAATATTCCTGAGGACAGTGGGGGTGTTTTACACTTCACAGGGTGTATCTGACTGTGGGTCATGATATACACAGTGTGTCAGTGAGTGTGTTAATATTAATCTGTGTTCTCTGTCAGTGTGTTAATATTACTGAGGACAGTGGGGGTGTTTTACACTTCACAGGGTGTATCTGACTGTGGGTCATGATATACACAGTGTGTCAGTGAGTGTGTTAATATTAATCTGTGCTCTCTGTCAGTGTGTTAATATTACTGAGGACAGTGGGGGTGTTTTACACTTCACAGGGTGTATCTGACTCTGGGTCATGATATACACAGTGTGTCAGTGAGTGTGTTAATATTAATCTGTGTTCTCTGTCAGTGTGTTAATACTACTGAGGACAGTGGGGGTGTTTTACACTTCACAGGGTTTATCTGACTGTGGGTCATGATGTACACAGTGTGTCAGTGAGTGTGTTAATATTAATCTGTGTTCTCTGTCAGTGTGTTAATATTCCTGAGGACAGTGGGGGTGTTTTACACTTCACAGGGTTTATCTGACTGTGGGTCATGATGTACACAGTGTGTCAGTGAGTGTGTTAATATTAATCTGTGTTCTCTGTCAGTGTGTTAATGTTCCTGAGGACAGTGGGGATGTTTTACACTTCACCGGGTGTATCTGACTGTGGGTGATGATATACACAGTGTGTCAGTGAGTGTGTTAATATTAATCTGTGTTCTCTGTCAGTGTGTTAATATTCCTGAGGACATTGGGGATGTTTTACACTTCACAGGGTGTATCTGACTCTGGGTCATGATATACACAGTGTGTCAGTGAGTGTGTCAATATTAATCTGTGTTCTCTGTCAGTGTGTTAATATTCCTGAGGACAGTGGGGGTGTTTTACACTTCACAGGGTGTATCTGACTGTGGGGCATGATATACACAGTGTGTCAGTGAGTGTGTTAATATTAATCTGTGTTCTCTGTCAGTGTGTTAATATTCCTGAGGACAGTGGGGGTGTTTTACACTTCACAGGGTGTATCTGACTGTGGGTCATGATATACACAGTGTGTCAGTGAGTGTGTTAATATTAATCTGTGTTCTCTGTCAGTGTGTTAATATTCCTGAGGACAGTGGGGGTGTTTTACACTTCACAGGGTGTATCTGACTGTGGGTCATGATGTACACAGTGTGTCAGTGAGTGTGTTAATATTAATCTGTGTTCTCTGTCAGTGTGTTAATGTTCCTGAGGACAGTGGGGTGTTTTACACTTCACCAGGTGTATCTGACTGTGGGTCATGATATACACAGTGTGTCAGTGAGTGTGTTAATATTAATCTGTGTTCTCTGTCAGTGTGTTAATATTGCTGAGGACAGTGGGGGTGTTTTACACTTCACAGGGTGTATCTGACTGTGTGTCATGATGTACACAGTGTGTCAGTGAGTGTGTTAATATTAATCTGTGTTCTCTGTCAGTGTGTTAATATTACTGAGGACAGTGGGGGTGTTTTACACTTCACAGGGTGTATCTGACTGTGGGTCATGATATACACAGTGTGTCAGTGAGTGTGTTAATATTAATCTGTGTTCTCTGTCAGTGTGTTAATATTACTGAGGACAGTGGGGGTGTTTTACACTTCACAGGGTGTATCTGACTGTGGGTCATGATATACACAGTGTGTCAGTGAGTGTGTTAATATTAATCTGTGTTCTCTGTCAGTGTGTTAATATTATTGAGGACAGTGGGGGTGTTTTACACTTCACCGGGTGTATCTGACTGTGGGTCATGATGTACACAGTGTGTCAGTGATTGTGTTAATATTAATCTGTGTTCTCTGTCAGTGTGTTAATATTACTGAGGACAGTGGGGGTGTTTTACACTTCACAGGGTGTATCTGACTGTGGGTCATGATATACACAGTGTGTCAGTGAGTGTGTTAATATTAATCTGTGTTCTCTGTCAGTGTGTTAATATTACTGAGGACAGTGGGGGTGTTTTACACTTCACAGGGTGTATCTGACTGTGGGTCATGATATACACAGTGTGTCAGTGAGTGTGTTAATATTAATCTGTGTTCTCTGTCAGTGTGTTAATGTTCCTGAGGACAGTGGGGTGTTTACACTTCACCGGGTGTATCTGACTGTGGGTCATGATATACACAGTGTGTCAGTGAGTGTGTTAATATTAATCTGTGTTCTCTGTCAGTGTGTTAATATTGCTGAGGACAGTGGGGGTGTTTTACACTTCACAGGGTGTATCTGACTGTGGGTCATGATGTACACAGTGTGTCTGTGAGTGTGTTAATATTAATCTGTGTTCTCTGTCAGTGTGTTAATATTACTGAGGACAGTGGGGGTGTTTTACACTTCACAGGGTGTATCTGACTGTGGGTCATGATATACACAGTGTGTCAGTGAGTGTGTTAATATTAATCTGTGTTCCCTGTCAGTGTGTTAATATTACTGAGGACAGTGGGGGTGTTTTACACTTCACAGGGTGTATCTGACTGTGGGTCATGATATACACAGTGTGTCAGTGAGTGTGTTAATATTAATCTGTGTTCTCTGTCAGTGTGTTAATATTACTGAGGACAGTGGGGGTGTTTTACACTTCACCGGGTGTATCTGACTGTGGGTCATGATATACACAGTGTGTCAGTGAGTGTGTTAATATTATTCTGTGTTCTCTGTCAGTGTGTTAATATTACTGAGGACAGTGGGGGTGTTTTACACTTCACAGGGTGTATCTGACTGTGTGTCATGATGTACACAGTGTGTCAGTGAGTGTGTTAATATTAATCTGTGTTCTCTGTCAGTGTGTTAATATTCCTGAGGACAGTGGGAAAGTTTTACACTTCACAGGGTTTATCTGACTGTGGGTCATGATGTACACAGTGTGTCAGTGAGTGTGTTAATATTAATCTGTGTTCTCTGTCAGTGTGTTAATATTCCTGAGGACAGTGGGAAAGTTTTACACTTCACAGGGTGCATCTGACTGTGGGTCATGATATACACAGTGTGTCAGTGAGTGTGTTAATATTAATCTGTGTTCTCCGTCAGTGTGTTAACATTCCTGAGGACAGTGGGGGTGTTTTACACTTCACAGGGTGCATCTGACTGTGGGTCATGATTTACACAGTGTGTCAGTGAGTGTGTTAATATTAATCTT
Organism: Heterodontus francisci; assembly: GCF_036365525.1. Classification (NCBI taxonomy): domain Eukaryota; kingdom Metazoa; phylum Chordata; class Chondrichthyes; order Heterodontiformes; family Heterodontidae; genus Heterodontus; species Heterodontus francisci. The sequence continues at coordinate 433,332 of NW_027140423.1, read as the reverse complement.
TGTTCTCTGTCAGTGTGTTAATACTCCTGAGGACAGTGGGGGTGTTTTACACTTCACAGGGTGTATCTGACTGTGGGTCATGATATACATAGTGTGTCAGTGAGTGTGTTAATATTAATCTTTGTTCTCTGTCAGTGTGTTAATATTACTGAGGACAGTGCGGATGTTTTACACTTCACAGGGTGTATCTGACTGTGGGTCATGATGTACACAGTGTGTCAGTGAGTGTGTTAATATTAATCTGTGTTCTCTGTCAGTGTGTTAATATTACTGAGGACAGTGGGGATGTTTTACACTTCACAGCGTTTATCTGACTGTGGGTCATGATGTACACAATGTGTCAGTGAGTGTGTTAATATTAATCTGTGTTCTCTGTCAGTGTGTTAACATTCCTGAGGACAGTGGGGGTGTTTTACACTTCACCGGGTGTATCTGACTGTGGGTCATGATGTACACAATGTGTCAGTGAGTGTGTTAATATTAATCTGTGTTCTCTGTCAGTGTGTTAATATTACTGAAGACAGCGGGGGTGTTTTACACTTCACAGTTTGTATCTAACTGTGGGTCATGATGTGCACAGTGTGTCAGTGAGTGTGTTAATATTAATCTGTGTTCTCTGTCAGTGTGTTAATATTCCTGAGGACAGTGGGGGTGTTTTACACTTCACAGGGTTTATCTGACTGTGGGTCATGATGTACACAGTGTGTCAGTGAGTGTGTTAATATTAATCTGTGTTCTCTGTCAGTGTGTTAATATTACTGAGGACAGTGGGGGTGTTTTACACTTCACCGGGTGTATCTGACTGTGGGTCATGATGTACACAATGTGTCAGTGAGTGTGTTAATATTAATCTGTGTTCTCTGTCAGTGTGTTAATGTTCCTGAGGACAGTGGGGTGTTTTACACTTCACCGGGTGTATCTGACTGTGGGTCATGATATACACAGTGTGTCAGTGAGTGTGTTAATATTAATCTGTGTTCTCTGTCAGTGTGTTAATATTGCTGAGGACAGTGGGGGTGTTTTACACTTCACAGGGTGTATCTGACTGTGGGTCATGATGTACACAGTGTGTCTGTGAGTGTGTTAATATTAATCTGTGTTCTCTGTCAGTGTGTTAATATTACTGAGGACAGTGGGGGTGTTTTACACTTCACAGGGTGTATCTGACTGTGGGTCATGATATACACAGTGTGTCAGTGAGTGTGTTAATATTAATCTGTGTTCCCTGTCAGTGTGTTAATATTACTGAGGACAGTGGGGGTGTTTTACACTTCACAGGGTGTATCTGACTGTGGGTCATGATATACACAGTGTGTCAGTGAGTGTGTTAATATTAATCTGTGTTCTCTGTCAGTGTGTTAATATTACTGAGGACAGTGGGGGTGTTTTACACTTCACCGGGTGTATCTGACTGTGGGTCATGATATACACAGTGTGTCAGTGAGTGTGTTAATATTAATCTGTGTTCTCTGTCAGTGTGTTAATATTACTGAGGACAGTGGGGGTGTTTTACACTTCACAGGGTGTATCTGACTGTGGGTCATGATGTACACAGTGTGTCAGTGAGTGTGTTAATATTAATCTGTGTTCTCTGTCAGTGTGTTAATATTACTGAGGACAGTGGGGGTGTTTTACACTTCACCAGGTGTATCTGACTGTGGGTCATGATATACACAGTGTGTCAGTGAGTGTGTTAATATTAATCTGTGTTCTCTGTCAGTGTGTTAACATTCCTGAGGACAGTGGGGGTGTTTTACACTTCACAGGGTGTATCTGACTGCGGGTCATGATATACAGAGTGTGTCAGTGAGTGTGTTAATATTAATCTGTGTTCTCTGTCAGTGTGTTAATATTACTGAGGACAGTGGGGGTGTTTTACACTTCACAGGGTGTATCTGACTGTGGGTCATGATATACACAGTGTGTCAGTGAGTGTGTTAATATTAATCTGTGTTCTCTGTCAGTGTGTTAATATTCCTGAGGAAAGTGGGAAAGTTTTACACTTCACAGGGTTTATCTGACTGTGGGTCATGATATACACAGTGTGTCAGTGAGTGTGTTAATATTAATCTGTGTTCTCTGTCAGTGTGTTAATATTCCTGAGGACAGTGGGAAAGTTTTACACTTCACAGGGTTTATCTGACTGTGGGTCATGATGTACACAGTGTGTCAGTGAGTGTGTTAATATTAATCTGTGTTCTCTGTCAGTGTGTTAATGTTCCTGAGGACAGTGGGAAAGTTTTACACTTCACAGGGTGCATCTGACTGTGGGTCATGATATACACAGTGTGTCAGTGAGTGTGTTAATATTAATCTGTGTTCTCCGTCAGTGTGTTAACATTCCTGAGGACAGTGGGGGTGTTTTACACTTCACAGGGTGCATCTGACTGTGGGTCATGATTTACACAGTGTGTCAGTGAGTGTGTTAATATTAATCTTTGTTGTCTGTCAGTGTGTTAATACTCCTGAGGACAGTGGGGGTGTTTTACACTTCACAGGGTGTATCTGACTGTGGGTCATGATATACACAGTGTGTCAGTGAGTGTGTTAATATTAATCTTTGTTCTCTGTCAGTGTGTTAATATTACTGAGGACAGTGCGGATGTTTTACACTTCACAGGGTGTATCTGACTGTGGGTCATGATGTACACAGTGTGTCAGTGAGTGTGTTAATATTAATCTGTGTTCTCTGTCAGTGTGTTAATATTACTGAGGACAGTGGGGATGTTTTACACTTCACAGCGTTTATCTGACTGTGGGTCATGATGTACACAATGTGTCAGTGAGTGTGTTAATATTAATCTGTGTTCTCTGTCAGTGTGTTAACATTCCTGAGGACAGTGGGGGTGTTTTACACTTCACCGGGTGTATCTGACTGTGGGTCATGATGTACACAATGTGTCAGTGAGTGTGTTAATATTAATCTGTGTTCTCTGTCAGTGTGTTAATATTACTGAAGACAGCGGGGGTGTTTTACACTTCACAGTTTGTATCTAACTGTGGGTCATGATGTACACAGTGTGTCAGTGAGTGTGTTAATATTAATCTGTGTTCTCTGTCAGTGTGTTAATATTCCTGAGGACAGTGGGGGTGTTTTACACTTCACAGGGTATATCTGACTGTGGGTCATGATGTACACAGTGTGTCAGTGAGTGTGTTAATATTAATCTGTGTTCTCTGTCAGTGTGTTAATATTACTGAGGACAGTGGGGGTGTTTGACACTTCACAGGGTGTATCTGACTGTGGGTCATGATGTACACAGTGTGTCAGTGAGAGTGTTAATATTAATTTGTGTTCTCTGTCAGAGTGTTAATATTACTGAGGACATTGGGGGTGTTTTACACTTCACAGGATGTATCTGACTGTGGGTCATGATATACACAGTGTGTCAGTGAGTGTGTTAATATTAATCTGTGTTCTCTGTCAGTGTGTTAATATTACTGAGGACAGTGGGGGTGTTTTACACTTCACAGGGTGTATCTGACTGTGGGTCATGATATACACAGTGTGTCAGTGAGTGTGTTAATATTAATCTGTGTTCTCTGTCAGTGTGTTAATATTACTGAGGACAGTGGGAATGTTTTAGACTTCACAGGGTTTATCTGACTGTGGGTCATGATATACACAGTGTGTCAGTGAGTGTGTTAACATTAATCTGTGTTCTCTGTCAGTGTGTTAATATTACTGAGGACAGTGGGAATGTTTTACACTTCACAGGGTGTATCTGACTTTGGGTCATGATATACAGAGTGTGTCAGTGAGTGTGTTAATATTAATCTGTGTTCTCTGTCAGTGTGTTAATATTACTGAGGACAGTGGGAATGTTTTACACTTCACAGGGTGTATCTGACTGTGGGTCATGATATACAGAGTGTGTCAGTGAGTGTGTTAATATTAATCTGTGTTCTCTGTCAGTGTGTTAATATTACTGAGGACAGTGGGGGTGTTTTACACTTCACAGGTTGTATCTGGCTGTGGGTCATGATATACACAGTGTGTCAGTGAGTGTGTTAATATTAATCTGTGTTCTCTGTCAGTGTGTTAATATTCCTGAGGACAGTGGGGGTGTTTTACACTTCACAGGGTGTATCTGACTTTGGGTCATGATTTACACAGTGTGTCAGTGAGTGTGTTAATATTAATCTGTGTTCTCTGTCAGTGTGTTAATATTCCTGAGGACAGTGGGGATGTTTTACACTTCACAGGGTGTATCTGACTGTGGGTCATGATGTACACAGTGTGTCAGTGAGTGTGTTAATATTAATCTGTGTTCTCTGTCAGTGTGTTAATATTGCTGAGGACTGTGGGGGTGTTTTGCACTTCACAGGGTGTATCTGACTGTGGGTCATGATATACACAGTGTGTTAGTGAGTGTGTTAATATTAATCTGTGTTCTCTGTCAGTGTGTTAATATTACTGAGGACAGTGGGGGTGTTTTACAATTCACAGGGTGTATCTGACTGTGAGTCATGATGTACAAAGTGTGTCAGTGAGTGTGTTAATATTAATCTGTGTTCTCTGTCAGTGTGTTAATATTCCTGAGGACAGTGGGGATGTTTTACACTTCACAGGGTTTATCTGAATGTGGGTCATGATATACACAGTGTGTCAGTGAGTGTGTTAATATTAATCTGTGTTCTCTGTCAGTGTGTTAATATTCCTGAGGACAGTGGGGATGTTTTACACTTCACAGGGTTTATCTGACTGTGGGTCATGATATACACAGTGTGTCAGTGAGTGTGTTAATATTAATCTGTGTTCTCTGTCAGTGTGTTAATATTCCTGAGGATAGTGGGGATGTTTTACACTTCACAGGGTTTATCTGACTGTGGGTCATGATATACACAGTGTGTCAGTGAGTGTGTTAATATTAATCTGTGTTCTCTGTCAGTGTGTTAATATTCCTGAGGACAGTGGGGATGCTTTACACTTCACAGGGTGTATCTGACTGTGGGTCATGATATACACAGTGTGTCAGTGAGTGTGTTAATATTAATCTGTGTTCTCTGTCAGTGTGTTAATATTACTGAGGACAGTGGGGGTGTTTTACACTTCACAGGGTGTATCTGACTGTGGGTCATGATGTACACAGTGTGTCAGTGAGAGTGTTAATATTAATTTGTGTTCTCTGTCAGAGTGTTAATATTACTGAGGACAGTGGGGGTGTTTTACACTTCACAGGATGTATCTGACTGTGCGTCATGATATACACAGTGTGTCAGTGAGTGTGTTAATATTAATCTGAGTTCTCTGTCAATGTGTTAATATTACTGAGGACAGTGGGGGTGTTTTACACTTCACAGGGTGTATCTGACTGTGGGTCATGATATACACAGTGTGTCAGTGAGTGTGTTAATATTAATCTGTGTTCTCTGTCAGTGTGTTAATATTACTGAGGACAGTGGGAATGTTTTAGACTTCACAGGGTTTATCTGACTGTGGGTCATGATATACACAGTGTGTCAGTGAGTGTGTTAATATTAATCTGTGTTCTCTGTCAGTGTGTTAATATTACTGAGGACAGTGGGAATGTTTTACACTTCACAGGGTGTATCTGACTGTGGGTCATGATATACAGAGTGTGTCAGTGAGTGTGTTAATATTAATCTGTGTTCTCTGTCAGTGTGTTAATATTACTGAGGACAGTGGGAATGTTTTACACTTCACAGGGTGTATCTGACTGTGGGTCATGATATACAGAGTGTGTCAGTGAGTGTGTTAATATTAATCTGTGTTCTCTGTCAGTGTGTTAATATTACTGAGGACAGTGGGGGTTTTTTACACTTCACAGGTTGTATCTGGCTGTGGGTCATGTTATACACATTGTGTCAGTGAGTGTGTTAATATTAATCTGTGTTCTCTGTCAGTGTGTGAATATTCCTGAGGACATTGGGGGTGTTTTACACTTCACAGGGTGTATCTGACTTTGGGTCATGATTTACACAGTGTGTCAGTGAGTGTGTTAATATTAATCTGTGTTCTCTGTCAGTGTGTTAATATTACTGAGGACAGTGGGGATGTTTTACACTTCACAGGGTGTATCTGACTGTGGTCATGATGTACACAGTGTGTCAGTGAGTGTGTTAATATTAATCTGTGTTCTCTGTCAGTGTGTTAATATTGCTGAGGACTGTGGGGGTGTTTTACACTTCACAGGGTGTATCTGACTGTGGGTCATGATATACACAGTGTGTTAGTGAGTGTGTTAATATTAATCTGTGTTCTCTGTCAGTGCGTTAATATGACTGAGGACAGTGGGGGTGTTTTACACTTCACAGGGTGTATCTGACTGTGAGTCATGATGTACAAAGTGTGTCAGTGAGTGTGTTAATATTAATCTGTGTTCTCTGTCAGTGTGTTAATATTCCTGAGGACAGTGGGGATGTTTTACACTTCACAGGGTTTATCTGAATGTGGGTCATGATATACACAGTGTGTCAGTGAGTGTGTTAATATTAATCTGTGTTCTCTGTCAGTGTGTTAATATTCCTGAGGACAGTGGGGATGCTTTACACTTCACAGGGTTTATCTGACTGTGGGTCATGATATACACAGTGTGTCAGTGAGTGTGTTAATATTAATCTGTGTTCTCTGTCAGTGTGTTAATATTCCTGAGGACAGTGGGGGTGTTTTACACTTCACAGGGTTTATCTGACTGTGGGTCATGATATACACAGTGTGTCAGTGAGTTTGTTAATATTAATCTGTGTACTCTGTCAGTGTGTTAATATTGCTGAGGACAGTGGGGGTGTTTTACACTTCACAGGGTTTATCTGACTGTGGGTCATGATGTACACAGTGTGTCAGTGAGTGTGTTAATATTAATCTGTGTTCTCTGTCAGTGTGTTAATATTCCTGAGGACAGTGGGGATGCTTTACACTTCACAGGGTGTATCTGACTGTGGGTCATGATGTACACAGTGTGTCAGTGAGTTGTTAATATTAATCTGTGTTCTCTGTCAGTGTGTTAATATTCCTGAGGACAGTGGGGATGTTTTACACTTCACCGGGTGTATCTGACTGTGGGTCATGATGTACACAGTGTGTCAGTGAGTGTGTTAATATTAATCTGTGTTCTCTGTCAGTGTGTTAATATTACTGAGGACAGTGGGGGTGTTTTACACTTCACAGGGTGTATCTGACTGTGGGTCATGATATACACAGTGTGTCAGTGAGTGTGTTAATATTAATCTGTGTTCTCTGTCACTGTGCTAATATTACTGAGGACAGTGGGGGTGTTTTACACTTCACAGGGTGTATCTGACTGTGGGCCATGATGTACACAGTGTGTCAGTGAGAGCGTTAATATTAATCTGTGTTCTCTGTCAGTCTGTTACTATTCCTGAGGACAGTGGGGGTGTTTTACACTTCACCGGGTGTATCTGACTGTGGGTCATGATATACACAGTGTGTCAGTGAGTGTGTTAATATTAATCTGTGTTCTCTGTCAGTGTGTTAATATTACTGAGGACAGTGGGGGTGTTTTACACTTCACAGGGTGTATCTGACTGTGGGTCATGATATACACAGTGTGTCAGTGAGTGTGTTAATATTAATCTGTGTTCTCTGTCAGTGTGTTAATATTACTGAGGACAGTGGGGCGTTTTGCACTTCACAGGGTGTATCTGACTGTGGGTCATGATGTACACAGTGTGTCAGTGAGTGTGTTAATATTAATCTGTGTTCTCTGTCAGGTGTTAATATTACTGAGGACAGTGGGGGTGTTTTACACTTCACAGGGCGTATCTGACTGTGAGTCATGATGTACAAATAGTGTCAGTGAGTGTGTTAATATTAATCTGTGTTCTCTGAACGTGTGTTAATATTCCTGAGGACAGTGGGGGTGTTTTACACTTCACAGGGTTTATCTGACTGTGGGTCATGATACACACAGTGTGTCAGTGAGTGTGTTAATATTAATCTGTGTTCTCTGTCAGTGTGTTAATATTCCTGAGGACAGTGGGGATGTTTTACACTTCACAGGGTTTATCTGACTGTGGGTCATGATATACACAGTGTGTCAGTGAGTGTGTTAATATTAATCTGTGTTCTCTGTCAGTGTGTTAATATTCCTGAGGACAGTGGGGATGCTTTACACTTCACAGGCTGTATCTGACTGTGGGTCATGATATACACAGTGTGTCAGTGAGTGTGTTAATATTAATCTGTGTTCTCTGTCAGTGTGTTAATATTACTGAGGACAGTGTGGGTGTTTTACACTTCACAGGGTGTATCTGACTGTGGTTCATGATATACACAGTGTGTCAGTGAGTGTGTTAATATTAATCTGTGTTCTCTGTCAGTGTGTTAATATTACTGAGGACAGTGGGGGTGTTTTACACTTCACAGGGTGTATCTGACTGTGAGTCATGATGTACAAAGTGTGTCAGTGAGTGTGTTAATATTAATCTGTGTTCTCTGTCAGTGTGTTAATATTCCTGAGGACAGTGGGGATGTTTTACACTTCACAGGGTTTATCTGACTGTGGGTCATGATATACACAATGTGTCAGTGAGTGTGTTAATATTACTCTGTGTTCTCTGTCAGTGTGTTAATATTCCTGAGGACATTGGGGATGCTTTACACTTCACAGGGTGTATCTGACTGTGGGTCATGATGTACACAGTGTGTCAGTGAGTGTGTTAATATTAATCTGTGTTCTCTGTCAGTGTGTTAATATTCCTGAGGACAGTGGGGGTGTTTTACACTTCACAGGGTTTATCTGACTGTGGGTCATGATATACACAGTGTGTCAGTGAGTTTGTTAATATTAATCTGTGTACTCTGTCAGTGTGTTAATATTGCTGAGGACAGTGGGGGTGTTTTACACTTCACAGGGTTTATCTGACTGTGGGTCATGATGTACACAGTGTGTCAGTGAGTGTGTTAATATTAATCTGTGTTCTCTGTCAGTGTGTTAATATTCCTGAGGACAGTGGGGATGCTTTACACTTCACAGGGTGTATCTGACTGTGGGTCATGATGTACACAGTGTGTCAGTGAGTGTGTTAATATTAATCTGTGTTCTCTGTCAGTGTGTTAATATTCCTGAGGACAGTGGGGATGTTTTACACTTCACCGGGTGTATCTGACTGTGGGTCATGATGTACACAGTGTGTCAGTGAGTGTGTTAATATTAATCTGTGTTCTCTGTCAGTGTGTTAATATTACTGAGGACAGTGGGGGTGTTTTACACTTCACAGGGTGTATCTGACTGTGGGTCATGATATACACAGTGTGTCAGTGAGTGTGTTAATATTAATCTGTGTTCTCTGTCAGTGTGCTAATATTACTGAGGACAGTGGGGGTGTTTTACACTTCACAGGGTGTATCTGACTGTGGGTCATGATGTACACAGTGTGTCAGTGAGAGCGTTAATATTAATCTGTGTTCTCTGTCAGTCTGTTACTATTCCTGAGGACAGTGGGGGTGTTTTACACTTCACCGGGTGTATCTGACTGTGGGTCATGATATACACAGTGTGTCAGTGAGTGTGTTAATATTAATCTGTGTTCTCTGTCAGTGTGTTAATATTACTGAGGACAGTGGGGGTGTTTTACACTTCACAGGGTGTATCTGACTGTGGGTCATGATATACACAGTGTGTCAGTGAGTGTGTTAATATTAATCTGTGTTCTCTGTCAGTGTGTTAATATTACTGAGGACAGTGGGGGTGTTTTACACTTCACAGGGTGTATCTGACTGTGGGTCATGATATACACAGTGTGTCAGTGAGTGTGTTAATATTAATCTGTGTTCTCTGTCAGTGTGTTAATATTACTGAGGACAGTGGGGCGTTTTGCACTTCACAGGGTGTATCTGACTGTGGGTCATGACATACACAGTGTGTCAGTGAGTGTGTTAATATTAATCTGTGTTCTCTGTCAGGTGTTAATATTACTGAGGACAGTGGGGGTGTTTTACACTTCACAGGGCGTATCTGACTGTGAGTCATGATGTACAAATAGTGTCAGTGAGTGTGTTAATATTAATCTGTGTTCTCTGAACGTGTGTTAATATTCCTGAGGACAGTGGGGGTGTTTTACACTTCACAGGGTTTATCTGACTGTGGGTCATGATACACACAGTGTGTCAGTGAGTGTGTTAATATTAATCTGTGTTCTCTGTCAGTGTGTTAATATTACTGAGGACAGTGGGGGTGATTTACACTTCACAGGGTTTATCTGACTGTGGGTCATGATGTGCACAGTGTGTCAGTGAGTGTGTTAATATTAATCTGTGTTCTCTGTCAGTGTGTTAATATTCCTGAGGACAGTGGGGGTGTTTTACACTTCACAGGGTTTATCTGACTGTGGGTCATGATATACACAGTGTGTCAGTGAGTGTGTTAATATTAATCTGTGTTCTCTGTCAGTGTGTTAATATTACTGAGGACAGTGGGGGTGTTTTACACTTCACAGGGTGTATCTGACTGTGGGTCATGATGTACACAGTGTGTCAGTGAGTGTGTTAATATTAATCTGTGTTCTCTGTCAGTGTGTTAATATTACTGAGGACAGTGGGGGTGTTTTACACTTCACAGGGTGTATCTGACTGTGGGTCATGATATACACAGTGTGTCAGTGAGTGTGTTAATATTAATCTGTGTACTCTATAAGTGTGTTAATATTACTGAGGACAGTGGGGGTGTTTTACACTTCACAGGGTGTATCTGACTGTGGGTCATGATGTACACAGTGTGTCAGTGAGTGTGATAACATTAATCTGTGTTCTCTGTCAGTGTGTTAATATTACTGAGGACAGTGGGGATGTTTTACACTTCACAGGGTGTATCTGACTGTGGGTCATGATATACACAGTGTGTCAGTGAGTGTGTTAATATTAATCTGTGTTCTCTGAACGTGTGTTAATATTCCTGAGGACAGTGGGGGTGTTTTACACTTCACAGGGTTTATCTGACTGTGGGTCATGATACACACAGTGTGTCAGTGAGTGTGTTAATATTAATCTGTGTTCTCTGTCAGTGTGTTAATATTACTGAGGACAGTGGGGGTGAATTACACTTCACAGGGTTTATCTGACTGTGGGTCATGATGTACACAGTGTGTCAGTGAGTGTGTTAATATTAATCTGTGTTCTCTGTCAGTGTGTTAATATTCCTGAGGACAGTGGGGGTGTTTTACACTTCACAGGGTTTATCTGACTGTGGGTCATGATATACACAGTGTGTCAGTGAGTGTGTTAATATTAATCTGTGTTCTCTGTCAGTGTGTTAATATTACTGAGGACAGTGGGGGTGTTTTACACTTCACAGGGTGTATCTGACTGTGGGTCATGATGTACACAGTGTGTCAGTGAGTGTGTTAATATTAATCTGTGTTCTCTGTCAGTGTGTTAATATTACTGAGGACAGTGGTGGTGTTTTACACTTCATAGGGTGTATCTGACTGTGGGTCATGATATACACAGTGTGTCAGTGAGTGTGTTAATATTAATCTGTGTACTCTGTAAGTGTGTTAATATTACTGAGGACAGTGGGGGTGTTTTACACTTCACAGGGTGTATCTGACTGTGGGTCATGATGTACACAGTGTGTCAGTGAGTGTGTTAATATTAATCTGTGTTCTCTGTCAGTGTGTTAATATTCCTGAGGACAGTGGGGTGTTTTACACTTCACAGGGGGTATCTGACTGTGGGTCATGATGTACACAGTGTGTCAGTGAGTGTGTTAATATTAATCTGTGTTCTCTGTCAGTGTGTTAATATTGCTGAGGACAGTGGGGATGTTTTACACTTCACAGGGTGTATCTGACTGTGGGTCATGATGTACACAGTGTGTCAGTGAGTGTGTTAATATTAATCTGTGTACTCTGTCAGTGTGTTAATATTGCTGAGGACAGTGGGGGTGTTTTACACTTCACCGGGTGTATCTGACTGTGGGTCATGATGTACACAGTGTGTCAGTGAGTGTGTTAATATTAATCTGTGTTCTCTGTCAGTGTGTTAATATTACTGAGGACAGTGGGGGTGTTTTACACTTCACAGTTTGTATCTAACTGTGGGTCATGATATACACAGTGTGTCAGTGAGTGTGTTAATATTAATCTGTGTTCTCTGTCAGTGTGTTAATATTACTGAGGACAGTGGGGGTGTTTTACACTTCACAGGGTGTATCTGACTGTGGGTCATGATATACACAGTGTGTCAGTGAGTGTGTTAATATTAATCTGTGTTCTCTGTCAGTGTGTTAATATTACTGAGGACAGTGGGGGTGTTTTACACTTCACAGGGTGTATCTGACTGTGGGTCATGATATACACAGTGTGTCAGTGAGTGTGTTAATATTAATCTGTGTTCTCTGTCAGTGTGTTAATATTACTGAGGACAGTGGGGGTGTTTTACACTTCACAGGGTGTATCTGACTGTGGGTCATGATATACACAGTGTGTCAGTGAGTGTGTTAATATTAATCTGTGTTCTCTGTCAGTGTGTTAATATTACTGAGGACAGTGGGGCGTTTTGCACTTCACAGGGTGTATCTGACTGTGGGTCATGACATACACAGTGTGTCAGTGAGTGTGTTAATATTAATCTGTGTTCTCTGTCAGGTGTTAATATTACTGAGGACAGTGGGGGTGTTTTACACTTCACAGGGTGTATCTGACTGTGAGTCATGATGTACAAATAGTGTCAGTGAGTGTGTTAATATTAATCTGTGTTCTCTGAACGTGTGTTAATATTCCTGAGGACAGTGGGGGTGTTTTACACTTCACAGGGTTTATCTGACTGTGGGTCATGATACACACAGTGTGTCAGTGAGTGTGTTAATATTAATCTGTGTTCTCTGTCAGTGTGTTAATATTACTGAGGACAGTGGGGGTGATTTACACTTCACAGGGTTTATCTGACTGTGGGTCATGATGTGCACAGTGTGTCAGTGAGTGTGTTAATATTAATCTGTGTTCTCTGTCAGTGTGTTAATATTCCTGAGGACAGTGGGGGTGTTTTACACTTCACAGGGTTTATCTGACTGTTCTTTCTTTTTCTTTTGGGCCTCCTTATCTCGAGAGACAATGGATACGCGCCTGGAGGTGGTCAGTGGTTTGTGAAGCAGCGCCTGGAGTGGCTATAAAGGCCAATTCTGGAGTGACAGGCTCTTCCACAGGTGCTGCAGAGAAATTTGTTTGTTGGGGCTGTTGCACAGTTGGCTCTCCCCTTGCGCCTCTGTCTTTTTTCCTGCCAACTACTAAGTCTCTTCGACTCGCCACAATTTAGCCCTGTCTTTATGGCTGCCCGCCAGCTCTGGCGAATGCTGGCAACTGACTCCCACGACTTGTGATCAATGTCACACGATTTCATGTCGCGTTTGCAGACGTCTTTATAACGGAGACATGGACGGCCGGTGGGTCTGATACCAGTGGCGAGCTCGCTGTACAATGTGTCTTTGGGGATCCTGCCATCTTCCATGCGGCTCACATGGCCAAGCCATCTCAAGCGCCGCTGACTCAGTAGTGTGTATAAGCTGGGGATGTTGGCCGCTTCAAGGACTTCTGTGTTGGAGATATAGTCCTGCCACCTGATGCCAAGTATTCTCCGAAGGCAGCGAAGATGGAATGAATTGAGACGTCGCTCTTGGCTGGCATACGTTGTCCAGGCCTCGCTGCCGTAGAGCAAGGTACTGAGGACACAGGCCTGATACACTCGGACTTTTGTGTTCCGTGTCAGTGCGCCATTTTCCCACACTCTCTTGGCCAGTCTGGACATAGCAGTGGAAGCCTTACCCATGCGCTTGTTGATTTCTGCATCTAGAGACAGGTTACTGGTGATAGTTGAGCCTAGGTAGGTGAACTCTTGAACCACTTCCAGAGCGTGGTCGCCAATATTGATGGATGGAGCATTTCTGACATCCTGCCCCATGATGTTCGTTTTCTTGAGGCTGATGGTTAGGCCAAATTCATTGCAGGCAGACGCAAACCTGTCGATGAGACTCTGCAGGCATTCTTCAGTGTGAGATGTTAAAGCAGCATCGTCAGCAAAGAGGAGTTCTCTGATGAGGACTTTCCGTACTTTGGACTTCGCTCTTAGACGGGCAAGGTTGAACAACCTGCCCCCTGATCTTGTGTGGAGGAAAATTCCTTCTTCAGAGGATTTGAACGCATGCGAAAGCAGCAGGGAGAAGAAAATCCCAAAAAGTGTGGGTGCGAGAACACAGCCCTGTTTCACACCACTCAGGATAGGAAAGGGCTCTGATGAGGAGCCACCATGTTGAATTGTGCCTTTCATATTGTCATGGAATGAGGTGATGATACTTAGTAGCTTTGGTGGACATCCAATCTTTTCTAGTAGTCTGAAGAGACCACGTCTGCTGACGAGGTCAAAGGCTTTGGTGAGATCAATGAAAGCAATGTAGAGGGGCATCTGTTGTTCACGGCATTTCTCCTGTATCTGACGAAGGGAGAACAGCATGTCAATAGTCGATCTCTCTGCACGAAAGCCACACTGTGCCTCAGGGTAGACGCGCTCGGCCAGCTTCTGGAGCCTGTTCAGAGCGACTCGAGCAAAGACTTTCCCCACTATGCTGAGCAGGGAGATTCCACGGTAGTTGTTGCAGTCGCCGCGGTCACCTTTGTTTTTATAGAGGGTGATGATGTTGGCATCGCGCATGTCCTGGGGTACTGCTCCCTCATCCCAGCACAGGCATAGCAGTTCATGTAATGCTGAGAGTATAGCAGGCTTGGCACTCTTGATTATTTCAGGGGTAATGCTGTCCTTCCCAGGGGCTTTTCCGCTGGCTAGGGAATCAATGGCATCACCGAGTTCCGATTTGGTTGGCTGTATGTCCAGCTCATCCATGACTGGTAGAGGCTGGGCTGCATTGAGGGCAGTCTCAGTGACAGCATTCTCCCTGGAGTACAGTTCTAGGTAGTGCTCAACCCAGCGGTCCATCTGTTTGCGTTGGTCAGTGATTATGTCCCCCGATTTAGATTTGAGGGGGGTGATCTTCTTGATGGTTGGCCCAAGAGCTCTCTTCATGCCATCATACATTCCTCTGATGTTTCCGGTGTCTGAGGCCAGCTGAATATGACTGCATAGGTGTTGCCAGTAGTCGTTTGCGCAACGCCTAGCTGTTCTTTGTGCAGTACTTCTGGCTGCTTTAAGTGCTGCGGATGTTAAATCGCTGGGGGCTTTCTTGTAGTTCAAAAGTGCAATGCGCTTAGCGGCTATGACAGGTTCCAGCTCTTCATTATGAGATTGAAACCAGTCTGCATTTCTCTTCGCACTTTTGCCGTAGGTGGTCAAAGCTGACTCATAGATGGCGTCTCTGATGTGGGCCCACTTGGTCTCAGCATCCCCTGTGGGAGTGTTTTGAAGGGCTGTTACAAGTGAATTTAGAAATTTTTGTAACAGCTGTGGGTGAGAAATTCTGCTCGTGTTGATGCGCGGGTGGCCCTTCTGCTTGGAATGATGCAACTTCTTTGGTCTGAGTCTAACCTTGCTGCACACCAGGGAGTGGTCGGTGTCGCAGTCCGCACTGTGGAAGCTGCGTGTGATTTGAACACTGTTTAAGGCGGCTCGCCTTGTGACAATGAGGTCTAGCTGGTGCCAACGACGTGATCTTGGGTGCCTCCATGAAACCTGGTGACAGGGTTTAGTGTGAAAGAACGAGTTGGTGATGCAGAGGTTATGATAGGTACACAACTCAAGCAGTCTCTGCCCGTTCTCATTCATCCTTCCAACGCCATAGCGCCCAAGGCAGGAGGGCCATGAGTCATGGTCGGCCCCAACCCTGGCATTAAAGTCCCCCAGCAGGAATAGGTGTTCGGTGTTGGGGATGCTGCTAATGATGTTATGGAGTTGTTCATAGAACTGGTCTTTAGCTTCAGGTGCGGAACAGAGTGTTGGAGCATAGATGCTGAGTAGGTGTACTGGACCAGAGGTGGTGAGCAGTCGGATGGACAGTATGCGTTCCGAGCCATTTGAGGGAGGCTCTATCATGCTGAGCAAGGAGTTTCTGATGGCGAAGCCCACTCCATGCTGTCTTGGTTCTTCAGGATCCCTGCCCTGCCAGAAGAAGGTGTAGTCTTGCTCTGCTAGAGAGCCACTCGCGGGGAGGCGAGTCTCCTGAAGTGCTGCAATGTCCACATTGAGTCTACTGAGCTCGTTGTTAATGATGGCGGTCTTCCGAGAATCGTTGATTTGTGTAAGGTCTTCCGACAGGCCAGGACACATAGTTCTGACGTTCCAGCTTGCAAAGCGAAGGGCTGGTACCTTCTTTCCTTTTTTCATGTTGTTTGGTGCGGTGTGTCAGTCCACCTTTCGGGCAATGACCCTGAGCTCCAAGCACCCATTGAAGCAGGCAGACTGTGGCGGGACAGAACCTTATTGACCGGGGGCTGCCCGGTTTGAGGCGGGCGGTAGCTGTCCAGTGAGGTGCAATGACCTCTCCCACCGACAAAGGCAACCCGTGGCGCCCAGTTTCTACGCCAATTTATCTGGACTTATAACCCGTAACTGCTGCCTTCCGTGGGTCATGATATACACAGTGTGTCAGTGAGTGTGTTAATATTAATCTGTGTTCTCGGTCAGTGTGTTAATATTACTGAGGACAGTGGGGGTGTTTTACACTTCACAGGGTGTATCTGACTGTGGGTCATGATGTACACAGTGTGTCAGTGAGTGTGTTAATATTAATCTGTGTTCTCTGTCAGTGTGTTAATATTACTGAGGACAGTGGGGGTGTTTTACACTTCACAGGGTGTATCTGAATGTGGGTCATGATATACACAGTGTGTCAGTGAGTGTGTTAATATTAATCTGTGTACTCTATAAGTGTGTTAATATTACTGAGGACAGTGGGGGTGTTTTACACTTCACAGGGTGTATCTGACTGTGGGTCATGATGTACACAGTGTGTCAGTGAGTGTGATAACATTAATCTGTGTTCTCTGTCAGTGTGTTAATATTACTGAGGACAGTGGGGATGTTTTACACTTCACAGGGTGTATCTGACTGTGGGTCATGATATACACAGTGTGTCAGTGAGTGTGTTAATATTAATCTGTGTTCTCTGAACGTGTGTTAATATTCCTGAGGACAGTGGGGGTGTTTTACACTTCACAGGGTTTATCTGACTGTGGGTCATGATACACACAGTGTGTCAGTGAGTGTGTTAATATTAATCTGTGTTCTCTGTCAGTGTGTTAATATTACTGAGGACAGTGGGGGTGAATTACACTTCACAGGGTTTATCTGACTGTGGGTCATGATGTACACAGTGTGTCAGTGAGTGTGTTAATATTAATCTGTGTTCTCTGTCAGTGTGTTAATATTCCTGAGGACAGTGGGGGTGTTTTACACTTCACAGGGTTTATCTGACTGTGGGTCATGATATACACAGTGTGTCAGTGAGTGTGTTAATATTAATCTGTGTTCTCTGTCAGTGTGTTAATATTACTGAGGACAGTGGGGGTGTTTTACACTTCACAGGGTGTATCTGACTGTGGGTCATGATGTACACAGTGTGTCAGTGAGTGTGTTAATATTAATCTGTGTTCTCTGTCAGTGTGTTAATATTACTGAGGACAGTGGTGGTGTTTTACACTTCATAGGGTGTATCTGACTGTGGGTCATGATATACACAGTGTGTCAGTGAGTGTGTTAATATTAATCTGTGTACTCTGTAAGTGTGTTAATATTACTGAGGACAGTGGGGGTGTTTTACACTTCACAGGGTGTATCTGACTGTGGGTCATGATGTACACAGTGTGTCAGTGAGTGTGTTAATATTAATCTGTGTTCTCTGTCAGTGTGTTAATATTCCTGAGGACAGTGGGGTGTTTTACACTTCACAGGGGGTATCTGACTGTGGGTCATGATGTACACAGTGTGTCAGTGAGTGTGTTAATATTAATCTGTGTTCTCTGTCAGTGTGTTAATATTGCTGAGGACAGTGGGGATGTTTTACACTTCACAGGGTGTATCTGACTGTGGGTCATGATGTACACAGTGTGTCAGTGAGTGTGTTAATATTAATCTGTGTACTCTGTCAGTGTGTTAATATTGCTGAGGACAGTGGGGGTGTTTTACACTTCACCGGGTGTATCTGACTGTGGGTCATGATGTACACAGTGTGTCAGTGAGTGTGTTAATATTAATCTGTGTTCTCTGTCAGTGTGTTAATATTACTGAGGACAGTGGGGGTGTTTTACACTTCACAGTTTGTATCTAACTGTGGGTCATGATATACACAGTGTGTCAGTGAGTGTGTTAATATTAATCTGTGTTCTCTGTCAGTGTGTTAATATTCCTGAGGACAGTGGGGGTGTTTTACACTTCACAGGGTTTATCTGACTGTGGGTCATGATGTACACAGTGTGTCTGTGAGTGTGTTAATATTAATCTGTGTTCTCTGTCAGTGTGTTAATATTACTGAGGACAGTGGGGGTGTTTTACACTTCACAGTTTGTATCTAACTGTGGGTCATGATATACACAGTGTGTCAGTGAGTGTGTTAATATTAATCTGTGTTCTCTGTCAGTGTGTTAATATTACTGAGGACAGTGGGGATGTTTTACACTTCACAGGGTGTATCTGACTGTGAGTCATGATATACACAGTGTGTCAGTGAGTGTGTTAATATTAATCTGTGTTCTCTGTCAGTGTGTTAATATTACTGAGGACAGTGGTGGTGTTTTACACTTCATAGGGTGTATCTGACTGTGGGTCATGATATACACAGTGTGTCAGTGAGTGTGTTAATATTAATCTGTGTACTCTGTAAGTGTGTTAATATTACTGAGGACAGTGGGGGTGTTTTACACTTCACAGGGTGTATCTGACTGTGGGTCATGATGTACACAGTGTGTCAGTGAGTGTGTTAATATTAATCTGTGTTCTCTGTCAGTGTGTTAATATTCCTGAGGACAGTGGGGTGTTTTACACTTCACAGGGGGTATCTGACTGTGGGTCATGATGTACACAGTGTGTCAGTGAGTGTGTTAATATTAATCTGTGTTCTCTGTCAGTGTGTTAATATTGCTGAGGACAGTGGGGATGTTTTACACTTCACAGGGTGTATCTGACTGTGGGTCATGATGTACACAGTGTGTCAGTGAGTGTGTTAATATTAATCTGTGTACTCTGTCAGTGTGTTAATATTGCTGAGGACAGTGGGGGTGTTTTACACTTCACCGGGTGTATCTGACTGTGGGTCATGATGTACACAGTGTGTCAGTGAATGTGTTAATATTAATCTGTGTTCTCTGTCAGTGTGTTAATATTACTGAGGACAGTGGGGGTGTTTTACACTTCACAGTTTGTATCTAACTGTGGGTCATGATATACACAGTGTGTCAGTGAGTGTGTTGATATTAATCTGTGTTCTCTGTCAGTGTGTTAATATTCCTGAGGACAGTGGGGGTGTTTTACACTTCACAGGGTTTATCTGACTGTGGGTCATGATGTACACAGTGTGTCAGTGAGTGTGTTAATATTAATCTGTGTTCTCTGTCAGTGTGTTAATATTACTGAGGACAGTGGGGGTGTTTTACACTTCACAGTTTGTATCTAACTGTGGGTCATGATATACACAGTGTGTCAGTGAGTGTGTTAATATTAATCTGTGTTCTCTGTCAGTGTGTTAATATTACTGAGGACAGTGGGGATGTTTTACACTTCACAGGGTGTATCTGACTGTGAGTCATGATATACACAGTGTGTCAGTGAGTGTGTTAATATTAATCTGTGTTCTCTGTCAGTGTGTTAATATTACTGAGGACAGTGGGGGTGATTTACACTTCACAGGGTTTATCTGACTGTGGGTTATGATATACACAGTGTGTCAGTGAGTGTGTTAATATTAATCTGTGTTCCCTGTCAGTGTGTTAATATTCCTGAGGACAGTGGGGGTGTTTTACACTTCACAGGATGTATCTGACTGTGGGTCATGATATACACAGTGTGTCAGTGAGTGTGCTAATATTAATCTGTGTTCTCTGTCAGTGTGTTAATATTCCTGAGGACAGTGGGGTTGTTTTACACTTCACAGGGTTTATCAGACTGTGGGTCATGATATACACAGTGTGTCAGTGAGTGTGTTAATATTAATCTGTGTTCTCTGTCAGTGTGCTAATATTACTGAGGACAGTGGGGGTGTTTTACACTTCACAGGGTGTATCTGACTGTGAGTCATGATGTACACAGTGTGTCAGTGAGTGTGTTAATATTAATCTGTGTTCTCTGTCAGTGTGTTAATATTCCTGAGGACAGTGGGGGTGTTTTACACTTCACAGGGTTTATCTGACTGTGGGTCATGATATACACAGTGTGTCAGTGAGTGTGTTAATATTAATCTGTGTTCTCTGTCAGTATGTTAATATTACTGAGGACAGTGGGGGTGTTTTACACTTCACAGGGTGTATCTGACTGTGGGTCATGATGTACACAGTGTGTCAGTGAGTGTGTTAATATTAATCTGTGTTCTCTGTCAGTGTGTTAATATTACTGAGGACAGTGGGAGTGTTTTACACTTCACAGGGTGTATCTGACTGTGGGTCATGATATACACAGTGTGTCAGTGAGTGTGTTAATATTAATCTGTGTACTCTGTAAGTGTGTTAATATTACTGAGGACAGTGGGGGTGTTTTACACTTCACAGGGCGTATCTGACTGTGGGTCATGATGTACACAGTGTGTCAGTGAGTGTGTTAATATTAATCTGTGTTCTCTGTCAGTGTGTTAATATTACTGAGGACAGTGGGGATGTTTTACACTTCACAGGGTGTATCTGACTGTGGGTCATGATATACACAGTGTGTCAGTGAGTGTGTTAATATTAATCTGTGTTCTCTGTCAGTGTGTTAATATTCCTGAGGACAGTGGGGAGTTTTACACTTCACAGGGGGTATCTGACTGTGGGTCATGATGTACACAGTGTGTCAGTGAGTGTGTTAATATTAATCTGTGTTCTCTGTCAGTGTGTTAATATTGCTGAGGACAGTGGGGGTGTTTTACACTTCACCGGGTGTATCTGACTGTGGGTAATGATATACACAGTGTGTCAGTGAGTGTGTTTATATTAATCTGTGTTCTCTGTCAGTTGTTAACATTACTGAGGACAGTGGGGGTGTTTTACACTTCGCAGTTTGTATCTAACTGTGGGTCATGATATGCACAGTGTGTCAGTGAGTGTGTTAATATTAATCTGTGTTCTCTGTCAGTGTGTTAATATTCCTGAGGACAGTGGGGGTGTTTTACACTTCACAGGGTGTATCTGACTGTGGGTCATGATGTACACAGTGTGTCAGTGAGTGTGTTAATATTAATCTGTGTTCTCTGTCAGTGTGTTAATATTACTGAGGACATTGGGGGTGTTTTACACTTCACAGTTTGTATCTAACTGTGTGTCATGATATACACAGTGTGTCAGTGAGTGTGTTAATATTAATCTGTGTTCTCTGTCAGTGTGTTAATATTCCTGAGGACAGTGGGGGTGTTTTACACTTCACAGGGTGTATCTGACTGTGGGTCATGATATACACAGTGTGTCAGTGAGTGTGTTAATATTAATCTGTGTTCTCTGTCAGTGTGTTAATATTCCTGAGGACAGTGGGGGTGTTTTACACTTCACAGGGTTTATCTGACTGTGGGTCATGATATACACAGTGTGTCAGTGAGTG
This sequence comes from Heterodontus francisci, assembly GCF_036365525.1. Classification (NCBI taxonomy): domain Eukaryota; kingdom Metazoa; phylum Chordata; class Chondrichthyes; order Heterodontiformes; family Heterodontidae; genus Heterodontus; species Heterodontus francisci. The sequence continues at coordinate 411,692 of NW_027140423.1, read as the reverse complement.
TGTTAATATTAATCTGTGTTCTCTGTCAGTGTGTTAATATTACTGAGGATAGTGGGGGTGTTTTACACTTCACAGGGTGTATCTGACTGTGAGTCACGATGTACACAGTGTGTCAGTGAGTGTGTTAATATTAATCTGTGTTCTCTGTCAGTGTGTTAATATTCCTGAGGACAGTGGGGATGCTTTACACTTCACAGGGTGTATCTGACTGTGGGTCATGATGTACACAGTGTGTCAGTGAGTGTGTTAATATTAATCTGTGTTCTCTGTCAGTGTGTTATTATTCCTGAGGACAGTGGGGGTGTTTTACACTTCACAGGGTTTATCTGACTGTGGGTCATGATATACACAGTGTGTCAGTGAGTGTGTTAATATTAATCTGTGTTCTCTGTCAGTATGTTAATATTACTGAGGACAGTGGGGGTGTTTTACACTTCACAGGGTGTATCTGACTGTGAGTCATGATGTACAAAGTGTGTCAGTGAGTGTGTTAATATTAATCTGTGTTCTCTGTCAGTGTGTTAATATTCCTGAGGACAGTGGGGATGTTTTACACTTCACAGGGTTTATCTGACAGTGGGTCATGATATACACAGTGTGTCAGTGAGTGTGTTAATATTAATCTGTGTTCTCTGTCAGTGTGTTAATATTACTGAGGACAGTGGGGGTGTTTTACACTTCACAGGGTGTATCTGACTGTGGGTCATGATATACACAGTGTGTCAGTGAGAGTGTTAATATTAATCTGTGTTCTCTGTCAGTGTGTTAATATTGCTGAGGACAGTGGGGGTGTTTTACACTTCACAGGGTGTATCTGACTGTGGGTCATGATGTACACAGTGTGTCAGTGAGCGTGTTAATATTAATCTGTGTTCTCTGTCAGTGTGTTAATATTACTGAGGACAGTGGAGGTGTTTTACACTTCACAGGGTTTATCTGACTGTGGGTCATGATATACACAGTGTGTCAGTGAGTGTGTTAATATTAATCTGTGTTCTCTGTCAGTGTGTTAATATTCCTTAGGACAGTGAGGGTGTTTTACACTTCACAGGGTGTATCTGACTGTGGGTCATGATATACAGAGTGTGTCAGTGAGTGTGTTAATATTAATCTGTGTTCTCTGTCAGAGTGTTAATATTACTGAGGACAGTGGGGGTGTTTTACACTTCACAGGGTGTATCTGACTGTGGGTCATGATATACACAGTGTGTCAGTGAGTGTGTTAATATTAATCTGTGTTCTCTGTCAGTGTGTTAATATTACTGAGGACAGTGGGGGTGTTTTACACTTCACAGGGTGTATCTGACTGTGGGTCATGACATACACAGTGTGTCAGTGAGTGTGTTAATATTAATCTGTGTTCTCTGTCAGTGTGTTAATATTACTGAGGACAGTGGGGGTGTTTTACACTTCACAGGGTGTATCTGACTGTGGGTCATGATATACACAGTGTGTCAGTGAGTGTGTTAATATTAATCTGTGTTCTCTGTCAGTGTGTTAATATTCCTGAGGACAGTGGGGGTGTTTTACACTTCACAGAGTGTATCTGACTGTGGTTCATGATGTACACAGTGTGTCAGTGAGTGTGTTAATATTACTCTGTGTTCTCTGTCAGTGTGTTAATATTACTGAGGACAGTGGGGGTGTTTTACACTTCACAGGGTGTATCTGACTGTGGGTCATGATATACACAGTGTGTCAGTGAGTGTGTTAATATTAATCTGTGTTCTATGTCAGTGTGTTAATATTCCTGAGGACAGTGGGGGTGTTTTACACTTCACAGAGTGTATCTGACTGTGGTTCATGATGTACACAGTGTGTCAGTGAGTGTGTTAATATTACTCTGTGTTCTCTGTCAGTGTGTTAATATTACTGAGGACAGTGGGGATGTTTTACACTTCACCGGGTGTATCTGACTGTGGGTCATGATATACACAGTGTGTCAGTGAGTGTGTTAATATTAATCTGTGTTCTCTGTCCCTGTGTTAATATTACTGAGGACAGTGGGGATGTTTTGCACTTCACAGGGTGTATCTGACTGTGGGTCATGATATACACAGTGTGTCAGTGAGTGTGTTAATATTAATCTGTGTTCTCTGTCAGTGTGTTAATATTACTGAGGACAGTGGGGGTGTTTTACACTTCACAGGGTGTATCTGACTGTGGGTCATGACATACACAGTGTGTCAGTGAGTGTGTTAATATTAATCTGTGTTCTCTGTCAGTGTGTTAATATTACTGAGGACAGTGGGGGTGTTTTACACTTCACAGGGTGTATCTGACTGTGGGTCATGATATACACAGTGTGTCAGTGAGTGTGTTAATATTAATCTGTGTTCTCTGTCAGTGTGTTAATATTCCTGAGGACAGTGGGGGTGTTTTACACTTCACAGAGTGTATCTGACTGTGGTTCATGATGTACACAGTGTGTCAGTGAGTGTGTTAATATTACTCTGTGTTCTCTGTCAGTGTGTTAATATTACTGAGGACAGTGGGGGTGTTTTACACTTCACAGGGTGTATCTGACTGTGGGTCATGATATACACAGTGTGTCAGTGAGTGTGTTAATATTAATCTGTGTTCTATGTCAGTGTGTTAATATTCCTGAGGACAGTGGGGGTGTTTTACACTTCACAGAGTGTATCTGACTGTGGTTCATGATGTACACAGTGTGTCAGTGAGTGTGTTAATATTACTCTGTGTTCTCTGTCAGTGTGTTAATATTACTGAGGACAGTGGGGATGTTTTACACTTCACCGGGTGTATCTGACTGTGGGTCATGATATACACAGTGTGTCAGTGAGTGTGTTAATATTAATCTGTGTTCTCTGTCCCTGTGTTAATATTACTGAGGACAGTGGGGATGTTTTGCACTTCACAGGGTGTATCTGACTGTGGGTCATGATATACACAGTGTGTCAGTGAGTGTGTTAATATTAATCTGTGTTCTCTGTCAGTGTGTTAATATTACTGAGGACAGTGGGGGTGTTTTACACTTCACAGGGTGTATCTGACTGTGGGTCATGATATACACAGTGTGTCAGTGAGTGTGTTAATATTAATCTGTGTTCTCTGTCAGTGTGCTAATATTAGTGAGGACAGTGGGGGTGTTTTACACTTCACAGGGTGTATCTGACTGTGGGTCATGATATACACAGTGTGTCAGTGTGTGTGTTAATATTAATCTGTGTTCTCTGTCAGTGTGTTAATATTACTGAGGACAGTGGGGGTGTTTTACACTTCACAGGGTGCATCTGGCTGTGGGTCATGATGTACATAGTGTGTCAGTGAGTGTGTTAATATTACTCTGTGTTCTTGTCAGTGTGTTAATATTACTGAGGACAGTGGGGGTGTTTTACACTTCACAGGGTGCATCTGGCTGTGGGTCATGATATACACAGTGTGTCAGTGAGAGTGTTAATATTAATCTGTGTTCTCTGTCAGTGTGTTAATATACCTGAGGAAAGTGGGGATGTTTTACACTTCACAGGGTTTATCTGACTGTGGGTCATGATATACACAGTGTGTCAGTGAGTGTGTTAATATTAATCTGTGTTCTCTGTCAGTGTGTTAATATTACTGAGGACAGTGGGGGTGTTTTACACTTCACAGTTTGTATCCAACTGTGGGTCATGATGTACACAGTGTGTCACTGAGTGTGCTAATATTAATCTGTGTTCTCTGTCAGTGTGTTAATATTCCTGAGGACAGTGGGGGTGTTTTACACTTCACAGGGTGTATCTGACTGTGGGTCATGATATACACAGTGTGTCAGTGAGTGTGTTAATATTAATCTGTGTTCTCTGTCAGTGTGTTAATATTACTGAGGACAGTGGGGGTGTTTTACACTTCACAGGGTGTATCCGACTGTGGGTCATGATGTACACAGTGTGTCAGTGAGTGTGTTAATATTAATCTGTGTTCTCTGTCAGTGTGTTAATATTACTGAGGACAGTGGGGATGTTTTACACTTCACAGGGTTTATCTGACTGTGGGTCATGATGTACACAGTGTGTCAGTGAGTGTGTTAATATTAATCTGTGTTCTCTGTCAGTGTGTTAATATTACTGAGGACAGTGGGGGTGTTTTACACTTCACAGGGTGTATCTGACTGTGGGTCATGATATACACAGTGTGTCAGTGAGTGTGTTAATATTAATCTGTGTTCTCTGTCAGTGTGTTAATATTCCTGAGGACAGTGGGGGTGTTTTACACTTCACAGGGTGTATCTGACTGTGGGTCATGATGTACACAGTGTGTCAGTGAGTGTGTTAATATTAATCTGTGTTCTCTGTCAGTGTGTTAATATTACTGAGGACAGTGGGGGTGTTTTACACTTCACAGGGTTTATCTGACTGTGGGTCATGATATACACAGTGTGTCAGTGAGTGTGTTAATATTAATCTGTGTTCTCTGTCAGTGTGTTAATATTCCTGAGGACAGTGGGGGTGTTTTACACTTCACAGGGTGTATCTGACTGTGAGTCATGATATACAGAGTGTGTCAGTGAGTGTGTTAATATTAATCTGTGTTCTCTGTCAGTGTGTTAATATTCCTGAGGACAGTGGGGATGTTTTACACTTCACCGGGTGTACCTGACTGTGGGTCATGATATACACAGTGTGTCAGTGAGTGTGTTAATATTAATCTGTGTTCTCTGTCAGTGTGTTAATATTACTGAGGACAGTGGGGGTGTTTTACACTTCACAGGGTGTATCTGACTGTGGGTCATGATGTACACAGTGTGCAGGAGGGTGCTAATATTAATCTGTGTTCTCTGTCAGTGTGCTAATATTCCTGTGGACAGTGGGGGTGTTTTACACTTCACAGGGTGCATCTGGCTGTGGGTCATGATATACACAGTGTGTCAGTTAGTGTGTTAATATTAATCTGTGTTCTCTGTCAGTGTGTTAATATTCCTGAGGACAGTGGGGGTGTTTTACACTTCACAGGGTGTATCTGACTGTGGGTCATGACATACACAGTGTGTCAGTGAGTGTGTTAATATTAATCTGTGTTCTCTGTCAGTGTGTTAATATTACTGAGGACAGTGGGGGTGTTTTACACTTCACAGGGTGCATCTGGCTGTGGGTCATGATATACACAGTGTGTCAGTGAGTGTGTTAATATTAATCTGTGTTCTCTGTCAGTGTGTTAATATACCTGAGGACAGTGGGGATGTTTTACACTTCACAGGGTTTATCTGACTGTGGGTCATGATACACACAGTGTGTCAGTGAGTGTGTTAATATTAATCTGTGTTCTCTGTCAGTGTGTTAATATTACTGAGGACAGTGGGGGTGTTTTACACTTCACAGTTTGTATCCAACTGTGGGTCATGATGTACACAGTGTGTCAGTGAGTGTGTTAATATTAATCTGTGTTCTCTGTCAGTGTGTTAATATTCCTGAGGACAGTGGGGGTGTTTTACACTTCACAGGGTGTATCTGACTGTGGATCATGATATACACAGTGTGTCAGTGAGTGTGTTAATATTAATCTGTGTTCTCTGTCAGTGTGTTAATATTACTGAGGACAGTGGGGGTGCTTTACACTTCACAGGGTGTATCCGACTCTGGGTCATGATGTACACAGTGTGTCAGTGAGTGTGTTAATATTAATCTGTGTTCTCTGTCAGTGTGTTAATATTACTGAGGACAGTGGGGATGTTTTACACTTCACAGGGTTTATCTGACTGTGGGTCATGATGTACACAGTGTGTCAGTGAGTGTGTTAATATTAATCTGTGTTCTCTGTCAGTGTGTTAATATTACTGAGGACAGTGGGGGTGTTTTACACTTCACAGGGTGTATATGACTGTGGGTCATGATATACACAGTGTGTCAGTGAGTGTGTTAATATTAATCTGTGTTCTCTGTCAGTGTGTTAATATTCCTGAGGACAGTGGGGGTGTTTTACACTTCACAGGGTGTATCTGACTGTGGGTCATGATGTACACAGTGTGTCAGTGAGTGTGTTAATATTAATCTGTGTTCTCTGTCAGTGTGTTAATATTACTGAGGACAGTGGGGGTGTTTTACACTTCACAGGGTTTATCTGACTGTGGGTCATGATATACACAGTGTGTCAGTGAGTGTGTTAATATTAATCTGTGTTCTCTGTCAGTGTGTTAATATTACTGAGGACAATGGGGGTGTTTTACACTTCACAGTTTGTATCCAACTGTGGGTCATGATGTACACAGTGTGCCACTGAGTGTGTTAATATTAATCTGTGTTCTCTGTCAGTGTGTTAATATTCCTGAGGACAGTGGGGGTGTTTTACACTTCACAGGGTGTATCTGACTGAGGGTCATGATTTACACAGTGTGTCAGTGAGTGTGTTAATATTAATCTGTGTTCTCTGTCAGTGTGTTAATATTACTGAGGACAGTGGGGGTGTTTTACACTTCACAGGGTGTATCCGACTGTGGGTCATGATGTACACAGTGTGTCAGTGAGTGTGTTAATATTAATCTGTGTTCTCTGTCAGTGTGTTAATATTACTGAGGACAGTGGGGATGTTTTACACTTCACAGGGTTTATCTGACTGTGGGTCATGATGTACACAGTGTGTCAGTGAGTGTGTTAATATTAATCTGTGTTCTCTGTCAGTGTGTTAATATTACTGAGGACAGTGGGGGTGTTTTACACTTCACAGGGTGTATCTGACTGTGGGTCATGATATACACAGTGTGTCAGTGAGTGTGTTAATATTAATCTGTGTTCTGTGTCAGTGTGTTAATATTCCTGAGGACAGTGGGGGTGTTTTACACTTCACAGGGTGTATCTGACTGTGGGTCATGATGTACACAGTGTGTCAGTGAGTGTGTTAATATTAATCTGTGTTCTCTGTCAGTGTGTTAATATTGCTGAGGACAGTGGGGGTGTTTTACACTTCACAGGGTTTATCTGACTGTGGGTCATGATATACACAGTGTGTCAGTGAGTGTGTTAATATTAATCTGTGTTCTCTGTCAGTGTGTTAATATTCCTGAGGACAGTGGGGGTGTTTTACACTTCACAGGGTGTATCTGACTGTGAGTCATGATATACAGAGTGTGTCAGTGAGTGTGTTAATATTAATCTGTGTTCTCTGTCAGTGTGTTAATATTCCTGAGGACAGTGGGGATGTTTTACACTTCACCGGGTGTACCTGACTGTGGGTCATGATATACACAGTGTGTCAGTGAGTGTGTTAATATTAATCTGTGTTCTCTGTCAGTGTGTTAATATTACTGAGGACAGTGGGGGTGTTTTACACTTCACAGGGTGTATCTGACTGTGGGTCATGATGTACACAGTGTGCAGGAGGGTGCTAATATTAATCTGTGTTCTCTGTCAGTGTGCTAATATTCCTGTGGACAGTGGGGGTGTTTTACACTTCACAGGGTGCATCTGGCTGTGGGTCATGATATACACAGTGTGTCAGTTAGTGTGTTAATATTAATCTGTGTTCTCTGTCAGTGTGTTAATATTCCTGAGGACAGTGGGGGTGTTTTACACTTCACAGGGTGTATCTGACTGTGGGTCATGATGTACACAGTGTGTCAGTGAGTGTGTTAATATTACTCTGTGTTCTCCGTCAGTGTGTTAATATTACTGAGGACAGTGGGGGTGTTTTACACTTCACAGGGTGCATCTGGCTGTGGGTCATGATATACACAGTGTGTCAGTGAGTGTGTTAATATTAATCTGTGTTCTCTGTCAGTGTGTTAATATACCTGAGGACAGTGGGGATGTTTTTCACTTCACAGGGTGTATCTGACTGTGAGTCATGATGTACAAAGTGTGTCAGTGAGTGTGTTAATATTAATCTGTGTTCTCTGTCAGTGTGTTAATATTCCTGAGGACAGTGGGGATGTTTTACACTTCACAGGGTTTATCTGAATGTGGGTCATGATATACACAGTGTGTCAGTGAGTGTGTTAATATTAATCTGTGTTCTCTGTCAGTGTGTTAATATTCCTGAGGACAGTGGGGATGCTTTACACTTCACAGGGTTTATCTGACTGTGGGTCATGATATACACAGTGTGTCAGTGAGTGTGTTAATATTAATCTGTGTTCTCTGTCCGTGTGTTAATATTCCTGATGACAGTGGGGATGTTTTACACTTCACAGGGTTTATCTGACTGTGGGTCATGATATACACAGTGTGTCAGTGAGTGTGTTAATATTAATCTGTGTTCTCTGTCAGTGTGTTAATATTCCTGAGGACAGTGGGGATGCTTTACACTTCACAGGGTGTATCTGACTGTGGGTCATGATATACACAGTGTGTCAGTGAGTGTGTTAATATTAATCTGTGTTCTCTGTCAGTGCGTTAATATTCCTGAGGACAGTGGGGGTGTTTTACACTTCACAGGGTGTATCTGACTGTGGGTCATGATGTACACAGTGTGTCAGTGAGTGTGTTAATATTAATCTGTGTTCTCTGTCAGTGTGTTAATATTACTGAGGACAGTGGGGGTGTTTTACACTTCACAGGGTGCATCTGACTGTGAGTCATGATGTACAAAGTGTGTCAGTGAGTGTGTTAATATTAATCTGTGTTCTCTGTCAGTGTGTTAATATTCCTGAGGACAGTGGGGATGTTTTACACTTCACAGGGTTTATCTGACTGTGGGTCATGATATACACAGTGTGTCAGTGAGTGTGTTAATATTACTCTGTGTTCTCTGTCAGTGTGTTAATATTCCTGAGGACAGTGGGGATGATTTACACTTCACAGGGTGTATCTGACTGTGGGTCATGATGTACACAGTGTGTCAGTGAGTGTGTTAATATTAATCTGTGTTCTCTGTCAGTGTGTTAATATTCCTGAGGACAGTGGGGGTGTTTTACACTTCACAGGGTTTATCTGACTGTGGGTCATGATATACACAGTGTGTCAGTGAGTTTGTTAATATTAATCTGTGTACTCTGTCAGTGTGTTAATATTGCTGAGGACAGTGGGGGTGTTTTACACTTCACAGGGTTTATCTGACTGTGGGTCATGATACACACAGTGAGTCAGTGAGTGTGTTAATATTAATCTGTGTTCTCTGTCAGTGTGTTAATATTACTGAGGACAGTGGGGGTGTTTTACACTTCACAGTTTGTATCCAACTGTGGGTCATGATGTACACAGTGTGTCAGTGAGTGTGTTAATATTAATCTGTGTTCTCTGTCAGTGTGTTAATATTCCTGAGGACAGTGGGGGTGTTTTACACTTCACAGGGTGTATCTGACTGTGGGTCATGATATACACAGTGTGTCAGTGAGTGTGTTAATATTAATCTGTGTTCTCTGTCAGTGTGTTAATATTACTGAGGACAGTGGGGGTGCTTTACACTTCACAGGGTGTATCCGACTGTGGGTCATGATGTACACAGTGTGTCAGTGAGTGTGTTAATATTAATCTGTGTTCTCTGTCAGTGTGTTAATATTACTGAGGACAGTGGGGATGTTTTACACTTCACAGGGTTTATCTGACTGTGGGTCATGATGTACACAGTGTGTCAGTGAGTGTGTTAATATTAATCTGTGTTCTCTGTCAGTGTGTTAATATTACTGAGGACAGTGGGGGTGTTTTACACTTCACAGGGTGTATCTGACTGTGAGTCATGATGTACAAAGTGTGTCAGTGAGTGTGTTAATATTAATCTGTGTTCTCTGTCAGTGTGTTAATATTCCTGAGGACAGTGGGGATGTTTTACACTTCACAGGGTTTATCTGACTGTGGGTCATGATGTACACAGTGTGTCAGTGAGTGTGTTAATATTAATCTGTGTTCTCTGTCAGTGTGTTAATATTCCTGAGGACAGTGGGGATGCTTTACACTTCACAGGGTTTATCTGACTGTGGGTCATGATATACACAGTGTGTCAGTGAGTGTGTTAATATTAATCTGTGTTCTCTGTCCGTGTGTTAATATTCCTGAGGACAGTGGGGATGTTTTACACTTCACAGGGTTTATCTGACTGTGGGTCATGATATACACAGTGTGTCAGTGAGTGTGTTAATATTAATCTGTGTTCTCTGTCAGTGTGTTAATATTCCTGAGGACAGTGGGGATGCTTTACACTTCACAGGGTGTATCTGACTGTGGGTCATGATATACACAGTGTGTCAGTGAGTGTGTTAATATTAATCTGTGTTCTCTGTCAGTGCGTTAATATTCCTGAGGACAGTGGGGGTGTTTTACACTTCACAGGGTGTATCTGACTGTGGGTCATGATATACACAGTGTGTCAGTGAGTGTGTTAATATTAATCTGTGTTCTCTGTCAGTGTGTTAATATTACTGAGGACAGTGGGGGTGTTTTACACTTCACAGGGTGCATCTGACTGTGAGTCATGATGTACAAAGTGTGTCAGTGAGTGTGTTAATATTAATCTGTGTTCTCTGTCAGTGTGTTAATATTCCTGAGGACAGTGGGGATGTTTTACAATTCACAGGGTTTATCTGACTGTGGGTCATGATATACACAGTGTGTCAGTGAGTGTGTTAATATTACTCTGTGTTCTCTGTCAGTGTGTTAATATTCCTGAGGACAGTGGGGATGATTTACACTTCACAGGGTGTATCTGACTGTGGGTCATGATGTACACAGTGTGTCAGTGAGTGTGTTAATATTAATCTGTGTTCTCTGTCAGTGTGTTAATATTCCTGAGGACAGTGGGGGTGTTTTACACTTCACAGGGTTTATCTGACTGTGGGTCATGATATACACAGTGTGTCAGTGAGTTTGTTAATATTAATCTGTGTACTCTGTCAGTGTGTTAATATTGCTGAGGACAGTGGGGGTGTTTTACACTTCACAGGGTTTATCTGACTGTGGGTCATGATACACACAGTGTGTCAGTGAGTGTGTTAATATTAATCTGTGTTCTCTGTCAGTGTGTTAATATTACTGAGGACAGTGGGGGTGTTTTACACTTCACAGTTTGTATCCAACTGTGGGTCATGATGTACACAGTGTGTCAGTGAGTGTGTTAATATTAATCTGTGTTCTCTGTCAGTGTGTTAATATTCCTGAGGACAGTGGGGGTGTTTTACACTTCACAGGGTGTATCTGACTGTGGGTCATGATATACACAGTGTGTCTGTGAGTGTGTTAATATTAATCTGTGTTCTCTGTCAGTGTGTTAATATTACTGAGGACAGTGGGGGTGCTTTACACTTCACAGGGTGTATCCGACTGTGGGTCATGATGTACACAGTGTGTCAGTGAGTGTGTTAATATTAATCTGTGTTCTCTGTCAGTGTGTTAATATTACTGAGGACAGTGGGGATGTTTTACACTTCACAGGGTTTATCTGACTGTGGGTCATGATGTACACAGTGTGTCAGTGAGTGTGTTAATATTAATCTGTGTTCTCTGTCAGTGTGTTAATATTACTGAGGACAGTGGGGGTGTTTTACACTTCACAGGGTTTATCTGACTGTGGGTCATGATATACACAGTGTGTCAGTGAGTGTGTTAATATTAATCTGTGTTCTCTGTCAGTGTGTTAATATTACTGAGGACAGTGGGGGTGTTTTACACTTCACAGTTTGTATCCAACTGTGGGTCATGATGTACACAGTGTGTCAGTGAGTGTGTTAATATTAATCTGTGTTCTCTGTCAGTGTGTTAATATTCCTGAGGACAGTGGGGGTGTTTTACACTTCACAGGGTGTATCTGACTGTGGGTCATGATATACACAGTGTGTCAGTGAGTGTGTTAATATTAATCTGTGTTCTCTGTCAGTGTGTTAATATTACTGAGGACAGTGGGGGTGCTTTACACTTCACAGGGTGTATCCGACTGTGGGTCATGATGTACACAGTGTGTCAGTGAGTGTGTTAATATTAATCTGTGTTCTCTGTCAGTGTGTTAATATTACTGAGGACAGTGGGGATGTTTTACACTTCACAGGGTTTATCTGACTGTGGGTCATGATGTACACAGTGTGTCAGTGAGTGTGTTAATATTAATCTGTGTTCTCTGTCAGTGTGTTAATATTAAATAGGACAGTGGGGGTGTTTTACACTTCACAGGGTGTATCTGACAGTGGGTCATGATATACACAGTGTGTCAGTGAGTGTGTTAATATTAATCTGTGTTCTCTGTCAGTGTGTTAATATTCCTGAGGACAGTGGGGGTGTTTTACACTTCACAGGGTGTATCTGACTGTGGGTCATGATGTACACAGTGTGTCAGTGAGTGTGTTAATATTAATCTGTGTTCTCTGTCAGTGTGTTAATATTACTGAGGACAGTGGGGGTGTTTTACACTTCACAGGGTTTATCTGACTGTGGGTCATGATATACACAGTGTGTCAGTGAGTGTGTTAATATTAATCTGTGTTCTCTGTCAGTGTGTTAATATTACTGAGGACAGTGGGGGTGTTTTACACTTCACAGTTTGTATCCAACTGTGGGTCATGATGTACACAGTGTGCCACTGAGTGTGTTAATATTAATCTGTGTTCTCTGTCAGTGTGTTAATATTCCTGAGGACAGTGGGGGTGTTTTACACTTCACAGGGTGTATCTGACTGTGGGTCATGATGTACACAGTGTGTCAGTGAGTGTGTTAATATTAATCTGTGTTCTCTGTCAGTGTGTTAATATTACTGAGGACAGTGGGGGTGTTTTACACTTCACAGGGTGTATCCGACTGTGGGTCATGATGTACACAGTGTGTCAGTGAGTGTGTTAATATTAATCTGTGTTCTCTGTCAGTGTGTTAATATTACTGAGGACAGTGGGGATGTTTTACACTTCACAGGGTTTATCTGACTGTGGGTCATGATGTACACAGTGTGTCAGTGAGTGTGTTAATATTAATCTGTGTTCTCTGTCAGTGTGTTAATATTACTGAGGACAGTGGGGGTGTTTTACACTTCACAGGGTGTATCTGACTGTGGGTCATGATATACACAGTGTGTCAGTGAGTGTGTTAATATTAATCTGTGTTCTGTGTCAGTGTGTTAATATTCCTGAGGACAGTGGGGGTGTTTTACACTTCACAGGGTGTATCTGACTGTGGGTCATGATGTACACAGTGTGTCAGTGAGTGTGTTAATATTAATCTGTGTTCTCTGTCAGTGTGTTAATATTACTGAGGACAGTGGGGGTGTTTTACACTTCACAGGGTTTATCTGACTGTGGGTCATGATATACACAATGTGTCAGTGAGTGTGTTAATATTAATCTGTGTTCTCTGTCAGTGTGTTAATATTCCTGAGGACAGTGGGGGTGTTTTACACTTCACAGGGTGTATCTGACTGTGAGTCATGATATACAGAGTGTGTCAGTGAGTGTGTTAATATTAATCTGTGTTCTCTGTCAGTGTGTTAATATTCCTGAGGACAGTGGGGATGTTTTACACTTCACCGGGTGTACCTGACTGTGGGTCATGATATACACAGTGTGTCAGTGAGTGTGTTAATATTAATCTGTGTTCTCTGTCAGTGTGTTAATATTACTGAGGACAGTGGGGGTGTTTTACACTTCACAGGGTGTATCTGACTGTGGGTCATGATGTACACAGTGTGCAGGAGGGTGCTAATATTAATTTGTGTTCTCTGTCAGTGTGCTAATATTCCTGTGGACAGTGGGGGTGTTTTACACTTCACAGGGTGCATCTGGCTGTGGGTCATGATATACACAGTGTGTCAGTTAGTGTGTTAATATTAATCTGTGTTCTCTGTCAGTGTGTTAATATTCCTGAGGACAGTGGGGGTGTTTTACACTTCACAGGGTGTATCTGACTGTGGGTCATGATGTACACAGTGTGTCAGTGAGTGTGTTAATATTACTCTGTGTTCTCCGTCAGTGTGTTAATATTACTGAGGACAGTGGGGGTGTTTTACACTTCACAGGGTGCATCTGGCTGTGGGTCATGATATACACAGTGTGTCAGTGAGTGTGTTAATATTAATCTGTGTTCTCTGTCAGTGTGTTAATATTCCTGAGGACAGTGGGGATGCTTTACACTTCACAGGGTGTATCTGACTGTGGGTCATGATATACACAGTGTGTCAGTGAGTGTGTTAATATTAATCTGTGTTCTCTGTCAGTGCGTTAATATTCCTGAGGACAGTGGGGGTGTTTTACACTTCACAGGGTGTATCTGACTGTGGGTCATGATATACACAGTGTGTCAGTGAGTGTGTTAATATTAATCTGTGTTCTCTGTCAGTGTGTTAATATTACTGAGGACAGTGGGGGTGTTTTACACTTCACAGGGTGCATCTGACTGTGAGTCATGATGTACAAAGTGTGTCAGTGAGTGTGTTAATATTAATCTGTGTTCTCTGTCAGTGTGTTAATATTCCTGAGGACAGTGGGGATGTTTTACACTTCACAGGGTTTATCTGACTGTGGGTCATGATATACACAGTGTGTCAGTGAGTGTGTTAATATTACTCTGTGTTCTCTGTCAGTGTGTTAATATTCCTGAGGACAGTGGGGATGATTTACACTTCACAGGGTGTATCTGACTGTGGGTCATGATGTACACAGTGTGTCAGTGAGTGTGTTAATATTAATCTGTGTTCTCTGTCAGTGTGTTAATATTACTGAGGACAGTGGGGGTGTTTTACACTTCACAGGGTTTATCTGACTGTGGGTCATGATATACACAGTGTGTCAGTGAGTTTGTTAATATTAATCTGTGTACTCTGTCAGTGTGTTAATATTCCTGAGGACAGTGGGGGTGTTTTACACTTCACAGGGTGTATCTGACTGTGGGTCATGATATACACAGTGTGTCAGTGAGTGTGTTAATATTAATCTGTGTTCTCTGTCAGTGTGTTAATATTACTGAGGACAGTGGGGGTGCTTTACACTTCACAGGGTGTATCCGACTGTGGGTCATGATGTACACAGTGTGTCAGTGAGTGTGTTAATATTAATCTGTGTTCTCTGTCAGTGTGTTAATATTACTGAGGACAGTGGGGATGTTTTACACTTCACAGGGATTATCTGACTGTGGGTCATGATGTACACAGTGTGTCAGTGAGTGTGTTAATATTAATCTGTGTTCTCTGTCAGTGTGTTAATATTACTGAGGACAGTGGGGGTGTTTTACACTTCACAGGGTTTATCTGACTGTGGGTCATGATATACACAGTGTGTCAGTGAGTGTGTTAATATTAATCTGTGTTCTCTGTCAGTGTGTTAATATTACTGAGGACAGTGGGGGTGTTTTACACTTCACAGTTTGTATCCAACTGTGGGTCATGATGTACACAGTGTGTCAGTGAGTGTGTTAATATTAATCTGTGTTCTCTGTTGTGTGTTAATATTCCTGAGGACAGTGGGGGTGTTTTACACTTCACAGGGTGTATCTGACTGTGGGTCATGATATACACAGTGTGTCAGTGAGTGTGTTAATATTAATCTGTGTTCTCTGTCAGTGTGTTAATATTACTGAGGACAGTGGGGGTGCTTTACACTTCACAGGGTGTATCCGACTGTGGGTCATGATGTACACAGTGTGTCAGTGAGTGTGTTAATATTAATCTGTGTTCTCTGTCAGTGTGTTAATATTACTGAGGACAGTGGGGATGTTTTACACTTCACAGGGTTTATCTGACTGTGGGTCATGATGTACACAGTGTGTCAGTGAGTGTGTTAATATTAATCTGTGTTCTCTGTCAGTGTGTTAATATTACTGAGGACAGTGGGGGTGTTTTACACTTCACAGGGTGTATCTGACTGTGGGTCATGATATACACAGTGTGTCAGTGAGTGTGTTAATATTAATCTGTGTTCTCTGTCAGTGTGTTAATATTCCTGAGGACAGTGGGGGTGTTTTACACTTCACAGGGTGTATCTGACTGTGGGTCATGATGTACACAGTGTGTCAGTGAGTGTGTTAATATTAATCTGTGTTCTCTGTCAGTGTGTTAATATTACTGAGGACAGTGGGGGTGTTTTACACTTCACAGGGTTTATCTGACTGTGGGTCATGATATACACAGTGTGTCAGTGAGTGTGTTAATATTAATCTGTGTTCTCTGTCAGTGTGTTAATATTACTGAGGACAGTGGGGGTGTTTTACACTTCACAGTTTGTATCCAACTGTGGGTCATGATGTACACAGTGTGCCACTGAGTGTGTTAATATTAATCTGTGTTCTCTGTCAGTGTGTTAATATTCCTGAGGACAGTGGGGGTGTTTTACACTTCACAGGGTGTATCTGACTGTGGGTCATGATGTACACAGTGTGTCAGTGAGTGTGTTAATATTAATCTGTGTTCTCTGTCAGTGTGTTAATATTACTGAGGACAGTGGGGGTGTTTTACACTTCACAGGGTGTATCCGACTGTGGGTCATGATGTACACAGTGTGTCAGTGAGTGTGTTAATATTAATCTGTGTTCTCTGTCAGTGTGTTAATATTACTGAGGACAGTGGGGATGTTTTACACTTCACAGGGTTTATCTGACTGTGGGTCATGATGTACACAGTGTGTCAGTGAGTGTGTTAATATTAATCTGTGTTCTCTGTCAGTGTGTTAATATTACTGAGGACAGTGGGGGTGTTTTACACTTCACAGGGTGTATCTGACTGTGGGTCATGATATACACAGTGTGTCAGTGAGTGTGTTAATATTAATCTGTGTTCTGTGTCAGTGTGTTAATATTCCTGAGGACAGTGGGGGTGTTTTACACTTCACAGGGTGTATCTGACTGTGGGTCATGATGTACACAGTGTGTCAGTGAGTGTGTTAATATTAATCTGTGTTCTCTGTCAGTGTGTTAATATTACTGAGGACAGTGGGGGTGTTTTACACTTCACAGGGTTTATCTGACTGTGGGTCATGATATACACAGTGTGTCAGTGAGTGTGTTAATATTAATCTGTGTTCTCTGTCAGTGTGTTAATATTCCTGAGGACAGTGGGGGTGTTTTACACTTCACAGGGTGTATCTGACTGTGAGTCATGATGTACAAAGTGTGTCAGTGAGTGTGTTAATATTAATCTGTGTTCTCTGTCAGTGTGTTAATATTCCTGAGGACAGTGGGGATGTTTTACACTTCACAGGGTTTATCTGACTGTGGGTCATGATGTACACAGTGTGTCAGTGAGTGTGTTAATATTAATCTGTGTTCTCTGTCAGTGTGTTAATATTACTGAGGACAGTGGGGGTGTTTTACACTTCACAGTTTGTATCCAACTGTGGGTCATGATGTACACAGTGTGTCAGTGAGTGTGTTAATATTAATCTGTGTTCTCTGTCAGTGTGTTAATATTCCTGAGGACAGTGGGGGTGTTTTACACTTCACAGGGTGTATCTGACTGTGGGTCATGATATACACAGTGTGTCAGTGAGTGTGTTAATATTAATCTGTGTTCTCTGTCAGTGTGTTAATATTACTGAGGACAGTGGGGATGTTTTACACTTCACAGGGTTTATCTGACTGTGGGTCATGATGTACACAGTGTGTCAGTGAGTGTGTTAATATTAATCTGTGTTCTCTGTCAGTGTGTTAATATTACTGAGGACAGTGGGGGTGTTTTACACTTCACAGGGTGTATCTGACTGTGAGTCATGATGTACAAAGTGTGTCAGTGAGTGTGTTAATATTAATCTGTGTTCTCTGTCAGTGTGTTAATATTCCTGAGGACAGTGGGGATGTTTTACACTTCACAGGGTTTATCTGACTGTGGGTCATGATGTACACAGTGTGTCAGTGAGTGTGTTAATATTAATCTGTGTTCTCTGTCAGTGTGTTAATATTCCTGAGGACAGTGGGGATGCTTTACACTTCACAGGGTTTATCTGACTGTGGGTCATGATATACACAGTGTGTCAGTGAGTGTGTTAATATTAATCTGTGTTCTCTGTCCGTGTGTTAATATTCCTGAGGACAGTGGGGATGTTTTACACTTCACAGGGTGTATCTGACTGTGGGTCATGATATACACAGTGTGTCAGTGAGTGTGTTAATATTAATCTGTGTTCTCTGTCAGTGTGTTAATATTACTGAGGACAGTGGGGGTGTTTTACACTTCACAGGGTGCATCTGACTGTGAGTCATGATGTACAAAGTGTGTCAGTGAGTGTGTTAATATTAATCTGTGTTCTCTGTCAGTGTGTTAATATTCCTGAGGACGGTGGGGATGTTTTACACTTCACAGGGTTTATCTGACTGTGGGTCATGATATACACAGTGTGTCAGTGAGTGTGTTAATATTACTCTGTGTTCTCTGTCAGTGTGTTAATATTCCTGAGGACAGTGGGGATGATTTACACTTCACAGGGTGTATCTGACTGTGGGTCATGATGTACACAGTGTGTCAGTGAGTGTGTTAATATTAATCTGTGTTCTCTGTCAGTGTGTTAATATTCCTGAGGACAGTGGGGGTGTTTTACACTTCACAGGGTTTATCTGACTGTGGGTCATGATATACACAGTGTGTCAGTGAGTTTGTTAATATTAATCTGTGTACTCTGTCAGTGTGTTAATATTGCTGAGGACAGTGGGGGTGTTTTACACTTCACAGGGTTTATCTGACTGTGGGTCATGATACACACAGTGTGTCAGTGAGTGTGTTAATATTAATCTGTGTTCTCTGTCAGTGTGTTAATATTACTGAGGACAGTGGGGGTGTTTTACACTTCACAGTTTGTATCCAACTGTGGGTCATGATGTACACAGTGTGTCAGTGAGTGTGTTAATATTAATCTGTGTTCTCTGTCAGTGTGTTAATATTCCTGAGGACAGTGGGGGTGTTTTACACTTCACAGGGTGTATCTGACTGTGGGTCATGATATACACAGTGTGTCAGTGAGTGTGTTAATATTAATCTGTGTTCTCTGTCAGTGTGTTAATATTACTGAGGACAGTGGGGGTGCTTTACACTTCACAGGGTGTATCCGACTGTGGGTCATGATGTACACAGTGTGTCAGTGAGTGTGTTAATATTAATCTGTGTTCTCTGTCAGTGTGTTAATATTACTGAGGACAGTGGGGATGTTTTACACTTCACAGGGTTTATCTGACTGTGGGTCATGATGTACACAGTGTGTCAGTGAGTGTGTTAATATTAATCTGTGTTCTCTGTCAGTGTGTTAATATTACTGAGGACAGTGGGGGTGTTTTACACTTCACAGGGTGTATCTGACTGTGAGTCATGATGTACAAAGTGTGTCAGTGAGTGTGTTAATATTAATCTGTGTTCTCTGTCAGTGTGTTAATATTCCTGAGGACAGTGGGGATGTTTTACACTTCACAGGGTTTATCTGACTGTGGGTCATGATGTACACAGTGTGTCAGTGAGTGTGTTAATATTAATCTGTGTTCTCTGTCAGTGTGTTAATATTCCTGAGGACAGTGGGGATGCTTTACACTTCACAGGGTTTATCTGACTGTGGGTCATGATATACACAGTGTGTCAGTGAGTGTGTTAATATTAATCTGTGTTCTCTGTCCGTGTGTTAATATTCCTGAGGACAGTGGGGATGTTTTACACTTCACAGGGTGTATCTGACTGTGGGTCATGATATACACAGTGTGTCAGTGAGTGTATTAATATTAATCTGTGTTCTCTGTCAGTGTGTTAATATTACTGAGGACAGTGGGGGTGTTTTACACTTCACAGGGTGCATCTGACTGTGAGTCATGATGTACAAAGTGTGTCAGTGAGTGTGTTAATATTAATCTGTGTTCTCTGTCAGTGTGTTAATATTCCTGAGGACAGTGGGGATGTTTTACACTTCACAGGGTTTATCTGACTGTGGGTCATGATATACACAGTGTGTCAGTGAGTGTGTTAATATTACTCTGTGTTCTCTGTCAGTGTGTTAATATTCCTGAGGACAGTGGGGATGATTTACACTTCACAGGGTGTATCTGACTGTGGGTCATGATGTACACAGTGTGTCAGTGAGTGTGTTAATATTAATCTGTGTTCTCTGTCAGTGTGTTAATATTCCTGAGGACAGTGGGGGTGTTTTACACTTCACAGGGTTTATCTGACTGTGGGTCATGATATACACAGTGTGTCAGTGAGTTTGTTAATATTAATCTGTGTACTCTGTCAGTGTGTTAATATTGCTGAGGACAGTGGGGGTGTTTTACACTTCACAGGGTTTATCTGACTGTGGGTCATGATACACACAGTGTGTCAGTGAGTGTGTTAATATTAATCTGTGTTCTCTGTCAGTGTGTTAATATTACTGAGGACAGTGGGGGTGTTTTACACTTCACAGTTTGTATCCAACTGTGGGTCATGATGTACACAGTGTGTCAGTGAGTGTGATAATATTAATCTGTGTTCTCTGTCAGTGTGTTAATATTCCTGAGGACAGTGGGGGTGTTTTACACTTCACAGGGTGTATCTGACTGTGGGTCATGATATACACAGTGTGTCAGTGAGTGTGTTAATATTAATCTGTGTTCTCTGTCAGTGTGTTAATATTACTGAGGACATTGGGGGTGCTTTACACTTCACAGGGTGTATCCGACTGTGGGTCATGATGTACACAGTGTGTCAGTGAGTGTGTTAATATTAATCTGTGTTCTCTGTCAGTGTGATAATATTACTGAGGACAGTGGGGATGTTTTACACATCACAGGGTTTATCTGACTGTGGGTCATGATGTACACAGTGTGTCAGTGAGTGTGTTAATATTAATCTGTGTTCTCTGTCAGTGTGTTAATATTACTGAGGACAGTGGGGGTGTTTTACACTTCACAGGGTGTATCTGACTGTGGGTCATGATATACACAGTGTGTCAGTGAGTGTGTTAATATTAATCTGTGTTCTCTGTCAGTGTGTTAATATTCCTGAGGACAGTGGGGGTGTTTTACACTTCACAGGGTGTATCTGACTGTGGGTCATGATGTACACAGTGTGTCAGTGAGTGTGTTAATATTAATCTGTGTTCTCTGTCAGTGTGTTAATATTCCTGAGGACAGTGGGGGTGTTTTACACTTCACAGGGTGTATCTGACTGTGGGTCATGATGTACACAGTGTGTCAGTGAGTGTGTTAATATTAATCTGTGTTCTCTGTCAGTGTGTTAATATTACTGAGGACAGTGGGGGTGTTTTACACTTCACAGGGTTTATCTGACTGTGGGTCATGATATACACAGTGTGTCAGTGAGTGTGTTAATATTAATCTGTGTTCTCTGTCAGTGTGTTAATATTCCTGAGGACAGTGGGGGTGTTTTACACTTCACAGGGTGTATCTGACTGTGAGTCATGATATACAGAGTGTGTCAGTGAGTGTGTTAATATTAATCTGTGTTCTCTGTCAGTGTGTTAATATTACTGAGGACAGTGGGGGTGCTTTACACTTCACAGGGTGTATCCGACTGTGGGTCATGATGTACACAGTGTGTCAGTGAGTGTGTTAATATTAATCTGTGTTCTCTGTCAGTGTGTTAATATTACTGAGGACAGTGGGGATGTTTTACACTTCACAGGGTTTATCTGACTGTGGGTCATGATGTACACAGTGTGTCAGTGAGTGTGTTAATATTAATCTGTGTTCTCTGTCAGTGTGTTAATATTACTGAGGACAGTGGGGGTGTTTTACACTTCACAGGGTGTATCTGACTGTGAGTCATGATGTACAAAGTGTGTCAGTGAGTGTGTTAATATTAATCTGTGTTCTCTGTCAGTGTGTTAATATTCCTGAGGACAGTGGGGATGTTTTACACTTCACAGGGTTTATCTGACTGTGGGTCATGATGTACACAGTGTGTCAGTGAGTGTGTTAATATTAATCTGTGTTCTCTGTCAGTGTGTTAATATTCCTGAGGACAGTGGGGATGCTTTACACTTCACAGGGTTTATCTGACTGTGGGTCATGATATACACAGTGTGTCAGTGAGTGTGTTAATATTAATCTGTGTTCTCTGTCCGTGTGTTAATATTCCTGAGGACAGTGGGGATGTTTTACACTTCACAGGGTGTATCTGACTGTGGGTCATGATATACACAGTGTGTCAGTGAGTGTGTTAATATTAATCTGTGTTCTCTGTCAGTGTGTTAATATTACTGAGGACAGTGGGGGTGTTTTACACTTCACAGGGTGCATCTGACTGTGAGTCATGATGTACAAAGTGTGTCAGTGAGTGTGTTAATATTAATCTGTGTTCTCTGTCAGTGTGTTAATATTCCTGAGGACAGTGGGGATGTTTTACACTTCACAGGGTTTATCTGACTGTGGGTCATGATATACACAGTGTGTCAGTGAGTGTGTTAATATTACTCTGTGTTCTCTGTCAGTGTGTTAATATTCCTGAGGACAGTGGGGATGATTTACACTTCACAGGGTGTATCTGACTGTGGGTCATGATGTACACAGTGTGTCAGTGAGTGTGTTAATATTAATCTGTGTTCTCTGTCAGTGTGTTAATATTCCTGAGGACAGTGGGGGTGTTTTACACTTCACAGGGTTTATCTGACTGTGGGTCATGATATACACAGTGTGTCAGTGAGTTTGTTAATATTAATCTGTGTACTCTGTCAGTGTGTTAATATTGCTGAGGATAGTGGGGGTGTTTTACACTTCACAGGGTTTATCTGACTGTGGGTCATGATACACACAGTGTGTCAGTGAGTGTGTTAATATTAATCTGTGTTCTCTGTCAGTGTGTTAATATTACTGAGGACAGTGGGGGTGTTTTACACTTCACAGTTTGTATCCAACTGTGGGTCATGATGTACACAGTGTGTCAGTGAGTGTGATAATATTAATCTGTGTTCTCTGTCAGTGTGTTAATATTCCTGAGGACAGTGGGGGTGTTTTACACTTCACAGGGTGTATCTGACTGTGGGTCATGATATACACAGTGTGTCAGTGAGTGTGTTAATATTAATCTGTGTTCTCTGTCAGTGTGTTAATATTACTGAGGACATTGGGGGTGCTTTACACTTCACAGGGTGTATCCGACTGTGGGTCATGATGTACACAGTGTGTCAGTGAGTGTGTTAATATTAATCTGTGTTCTCTGTCAGTGTGTTAATATTACTGAGGACAGTGGGGATGTTTTACACATCACAGGGTTTATCTGACTGTGGGTCATGATGTACACAGTGTGTCAGTGAGTGTGTTAATATTAATCTGTGTTCTCTGTCAGTGTGTTAATATTACTGAGGACAGTGGGGGTGTTTTACACTTCACAGGGTGTATCTGACTGTGGGTCATGATATACACAGTGTGTCAGTGAGTGTGTTAATATTAATCTGTGTTCTCTGTCAGTGTGTTAATATTCCTGAGGACAGTGGGGGTGTTTTACACTTCACAGGGTGTATCTGACTGTGGGTCATGATGTACACAGTGTGTCAGTGAGTGTGTTAATATTAATCTGTGTTCTCTGTCAGTGTGTTAATATTACTGAGGACAGTGGGGATGTTTTACACTTCACAGGGTTTATCTGACTGTGGGTCATGATGTACACAGTGTGTCAGTGAGTGTGTTAATATTAATCTGTGTTCTCTGTCAGTGTGTTAATATTACTGAGGACAGTGGGGGTGTTTTACACTTCACATGGTGTATCTGACTGTGGGTCATGATATACACAGTGTGTCAGTGAGTGTGTTAATATTAATCTGTGTTCTCTGTCAGTGTGTTAATATTCCTGAGGACAGTGGGGGTGTTTTACACTTCACAGGGTGTATCTGACTGTGGGTCATGATGTACACAGTGTGTCAGTGAGTGTGTTAATATTAATCTGTGTTCTCTGTCAGTGTGTTAATATTACTGAGGACAGTGGGGGTGTTTTACACTTCACAGGGTTTATCTGACTGTGGGTCATGATATACACAGTGTGTCAGTGAGTGTGTTAATATTAATCTGTGTTCTCTGTCAGTGTGTTAATATTCCTGAGGACAGTGGGGGTGTTTTACACTTCACAGGGTGTATCTGACTGTGAGTCATGATATACAGAGTGTGTCAGTGAGTGTGTTAATATTAATCTGTGTTCTCTGTCAGTGTGTTAATATTCCTGAGGACAGTGGGGATGTTTTACACTTCACCGGGTGTACCTGACTGTGGGTCATGATATACACAGTGTGTCAGTGAGTGTGTTAATATTAATCTGTGTTCTCTGTCAGTGTGTTAATATTACTGAGGACAGTGGGGGTGTTTTACACTTCACAGGGTGTATCTGACTGTGGGTCATGATGTACACAGTGTGCAGGAGGGTGCTAATATTAATCTGTGTTCTCTGTCAGTGTGCTAATATTCCTGTGGACAGTGGGGGTGTTTTACACTTCACAGGGTGCATCTGGCTGTGGGTCATGATATACACAGTGTGTCAGTTAGTGTGTTAATATTAATCTGTGTTCTCTGTCAGTGTGTTAATATTCCTGAGGACAGTGGGGGTGTTTTACACTTCACAGGGTGTATCTGACTGTGGGTCATGATGTACACAGTGTGTCAGTGAGTGTGTTAATATTACTCTGTGTTCTCTGTCAGTGTGTTAATATTACTGAGGACAGTGGGGGTGTTTTACACTTCACAGGGTGCATCTGGCTGTGGGTCATGATATACACAGTGTGTCAGTGAGTGTGTTAATATTAATCTGTGTTCTCTGTCAGTGTGTTAATATACCTGAGGACAGTGGGGGTGTTTTACACTTCACAGGGTTTATCTGACTGTGGGTCATGATATGCACAGTGTGTCAGTGAGTGTGTTAATATTAATCTGTGTTCTCTGTCAGTGTGTTAATATTACTGAGGACAGTGGGGGTGTTTTACACTTCACAGTTTGTATCCAACTGTGGGTCATGATGTACACAGTGTGCCACTGAGTGTGTTAATATTAATCTGTGTTCTCTGTCAGTGTGTTAATATTCCTGAGGACAGTGGGGGTGTTTTACACTTCACAGGGTGTATCTGACTGAGGGTCATGATTTACACAGTGTGTCAGTGAGTGTGTTAATATTAATCTGTGTTCTCTGTCAGTGTGTTAATATTACTGAGGACAGTGGGGGTGTTTTACACTTCACAGGGTGTATCCGACTGTGGGTCATGATGTACACAGTGTGTCAGTGAGTGTGTTAATATTAATCTGTGTTCTCTGTCAGTGTGTTAATATTACTGAGGACAGTGGGGATGTTTTACACTTCACAGGGTTTATCTGACTGTGGGTCATGATGTACACAGTGTGTCAGTGAGTGTGTTAATATTAATCTGTGTTCTCTGTCAGTGTGTTAATATTACTGAGGACAGTGGGGGTGTTTTACACTTCACAGGGTGTATCTGACTGTGGGTCATGATATACACAGTGTGTCAGTGAGTGTGTTAATATTAATCTGTGTTCTGTGTCAGTGTGTTAATATTCCTGAGGACAGTGGGGATGTTTTACACTTCACAGGGTGTATCTGACTGTGGGTCATGATGTACACAGTGTGTCAGTGAGTGTGTTAATATTAATCTGTGTTCTCTGTCAGTGTGTTAATATTACTGAGGACAGTGGGGGTGTTTTACACTTCACAGGGTTTATCTGACTGTGGGTCATGATATACACAGTGTGTCAGTGAGTGTGTTAATATTAATCTGTGTTCTCTGTCAGTGTGTTAATATTCCTGAGGACAGTGGGGGTGTTTTACACTTCACAGGGTGTATCTGACTGTGAGTCATGATATACAGAGTGTGTCAGTGAGTGTGTTAATATTAATCTGTGTTCTCTGTCAGTGTGTTAATATTCCTGAGGACAGTGGGGATGTTTTACACTTCACCGGGTGTACCTGACTGTGGGTCATGATATACACAGTGTGTCAGTGAGTGTGTTAATATTAATCTGTGTTCTCTGTCAGTGTGTTAATATTACTGAGGACAGTGGGGGTGTTTTACACTTCACAGGGTGTATCTGACTGTGGGTCATGATGTACACAGTGTGCAGGAGGGTGCTAATATTAATCTGTGTTCTCTGTCAGTGTGCTAATATTCCTGTGGACAGTGGGGGTGTTTTACACTTCACAGGGTGCATCTGGCTGTGGGTCATGATATACACAGTGTGTCAGTTAGTGTGTTAATATTAATCTGTGTTCTCTGTCAGTGTGTTAATATTCCTGAGGACAGTGGGGGTGTTTTACACTTCACAGGGTGTATCTGACTGTGGGTCATGATGTACACAGTGTGTCAGTGAGTGTGTTAATATTACTCTGTGTTCTCCGTCAGTGTGTTAATATTACTGAGGACAGTGGGGGTGTTTTACACTTCACAGGGTGCATCTGGCTGTGGGTCATGATATACACAGTGTGTCAGTGAGTGTGTTAATATTAATCTGTGTTCTCTGTCAGTGTGTTAATATACCTGAGGACAGTGGGGATGTTTTACACTTCACAGGGTTTATCTGACTGTGGGTCATGATATACACAGTGTGTCAGTGAGTGTGTTAATATTAATCTGTGTTCTCTGTCAGTGTGTTAATATTACTGAGGACAGTGGGGGTGTTTTACACTTCACAGTTTGTATCCAACTGTGGGTCATGATGTACACAGTGTGTCAGTGAGTGTGTTAATATTAATCTGTGTTCTCTGTCAGTGTGTTAATATTCCTGAGGACAGTGGGGGTGTTTTACACTTCACAGGGTGTATCTGACTGTGGGTCATGATATACACAGTGTGTCAGTGAGTGTGTTAATATTAATCTGTGTTCTCTGTCAGTGTGTTAATATTACTGAGGACAGTGGGGGTGCTTTACACTTCACAGGGTGTATCCGACTGTGGGTCATGATGTACACAGTGTGTCAGTGAGTGTGTTAATATTAATCTGTGTTCTCTGTCAGTGTGTTAATATTACTGAGGACAGTGGGGATGTTTTACACTTCACAGGGTTTATCTGACTGTGGGTCATGATGTACACAGTGTGTCAGTGAGTGTGTTAATATTAATCTGTGTTCTCTGTCAGTGTGTTAATATTACTGAGGACAGTGGGGGTGTTTTTCACTTCACAGGGTGTATCTGACTGTGGGTCATGATATACACAGTGTGTCAGTGAGTGTGTTAATATTAATCTGTGTTCTCTGTCAGTGTGTTAATATTACTGAGGACAGTGGGGGTGTTTTACACTTCACAGGGTGTATCTGACTGTGGGTCATGATGTACACAGTGTGTCAGTGAGTGTGTTAATATTAATCTGTGTTCTCTGTCAGTGTGTTAATATTACTGAGGACAGTGGGGGTGTTTTACACTTCACAGGGTTTATCTGACTGTGGGTCATGATATACACAGTGTGTCAGTGAGTGTGTTAATATTAATCTGTGTTCTCTGTCAGTGTGTTAATATTACTGAGGACAGTGGGAATGTTTTACACTTCACAGGGTGTATCTGACTGTGGGTCATGATATACAGAGTGTGTCAGTGAGTGTGTTAATATTAATCTGTGTTCTCTGTCAGTGTGTTAATATTACTGAGGACAGTGGGAATGTTTTACACTTCACAGGGTGTATCTGACTGTGGGTCATGATATACAGAGTGTGTCAGTGAGTGTGTTAATATTAATCTGTGTTCTCTGTCAGTGTGTTAATATTACTGAGGACAGTGGGGGTGTTTTACTCTTCACAGGTTGTATCTGGCTGTGGGTCATGATATACACAGTGTGTCAGTGAGTGTGTTAATATTAATCTGTGTTCTCTGTCAGTGTGTTAATATTCCTGAGGACAGTGGGGGTGTTTTACACTTCACAGGGTGTATCTGACTTTGGGTCATGATTTTCACAGTGTGTCAGTGAGTGTGTTAATATTAATCTGTGTTCTCTGTCAGTGTGTTAATATTCCTGAGGACAGTGGGGATGCTTTACACTTCACAGGGTTTATCTGACTGTGGGTCATGATATACACAGTGTGTCACTGAGTGTGTTAATATTAATCTGTGTTCTCTGTCCGTGTGTTAATATTCCTGAGGACAGTGGGGATGTTTTACACTTCACAGGGTTTATCTGACTGTGGGTCATGATATACACAGTGTGTCAGTGAGTGTGTTAATATTAATCTGTGTTCTCTGTCAGTGTGTTAATATTCCTGAGGACAGTGGGGATGCTTTACACTTCACAGGGTGTATCTGACTGTGGGTCATGATATACACAGTGTGTCAGTGAGTGTGTTAATATTAATCTGTGTTCTCTGTCAGTGCGTTAATATTCCTGAGGACAGTGGGGGTGTTTTACACTTCACAGGGTGTATCTGACTGTGGGTCATGATATACACAGTGTGTCAGTGAGTGTGTTAATATTAATCTGTGTTCTCTGTCAGTGTGTTAATATTACTGAGGACAGTGGGGGTGTTTTACACTTCACAGGGTGCATCTGACTGTGAGTCATGATGTACAAAGTGTGTCAGTGAGTGTGTTAATATTAATCTGTGTTCTCTGTCAGTGTGTTAATATTCCTGAGGACAGTGGGGGTGTTTTACACTTCACAGGGTGTATCTGACTGTGGGTCATGATGTACACAGTGTGTCAGTGAGTGTGTTAATATTAATCTGTGTACTCTGTCAGTGTGTTAATATTGCTGAGGACAGTGGGGGTGTTTTACACTTCACAGGGTTTATCTGACTGTGGGTCATGATACACACAGTGTGTCAGTGAGTGTGTTAATATTAATCTGTGTTCTCTGTCATTGTGTTAATATTACTGAGGACAGTGGGGGTGTTTTACACTTCACAGTTTGTATCCAACTGTGGGTCATGATGTACACAGTGTGTCAGTGAGTGTGTTAATATTAATCTGTGTTCTCTGTCAGTGTGTTAATATTCCTGAGGACAGTGGGGGTGTTTTACACTTCACAGGGTATATCTGACTGTGGGTCATGATGGACACAGTGTGTCAGTGAGTGTGTTAATATTAATCTGTGTTCTCTGTCAGTGTGTTAATATTACTGAGGACAGTGGGGGTGTTTTACACTTCACAGGGTGTATCTGACTGTGGGTCATGATGTACACAGTGTGTCAGTGAGAGCGTTAATATTAATCTGTGTACTCTGTCAGTGTGTTACTATTCCTGAGGACAGTGGGGGTGTTTTACACTTCACCGGGTGTATCTGTCTGTGGGTCATGATATACACAGTGTGTCAGTGAGTGTGTTAATATTAATCTGTGTTCTCTGTCAGTGTGTTAATATTACTGAGGACAGTGGGGGTGTTTTACACTTCACAGGGTGTATCTGACTGTGGGTCATGATATACACAGTGTGTCAGTGAGTGTGTTAATATTAATCTGTGTTCTCTGTCAGTGTGTTACTATTACTGAGGACAGTGGGGGTGTTTTACACTTCACAGGGTGTATCTGACTGTGGGTCATGATATACACAGTGTGTCAGTGAGTGTGTTAATATTAATCTCTGTTCTCTGTCAGTGTGTTAATATTACTGAGGACAGTGGGGGTGTTTTGCACTTCACAGGGTGTATCTGACTGTGGGTCATGACATACACAGTGTGTAAGTGAGAGTGTTAATATTAATCTGTGTTCTCTGTCAGGTGTTAATATTACTGAGGACAGTGGGGGTGTTTTACACTTCACAGGGTGTATCTGACTGTGAGTCATGATGTACAAAGTGTGTCAGTGAGTGTGTTAATATTAATCTGTGTTCTCTGAACGTGTGTTAATATTCCTGAGGAAAGTGGGGGTGTTTTACACTTCACAGGTTTTATCTGACTGTGGGTCATGATATACACAGTGTGTCAGTGAGTGTGTTAATATTAATCTGTTATCTCTGTCAGTGTGTTAATATTACTGAGGACAGTGGGGGTGTTTTACACTTCACAGGTTGTATCTGACTGTGGGTCATGATGTACACAGTGTGTCAGTGAGTGTGTTAATATTAATCTGTGTTCTCTGTCAGTGTGTTAATATTACTGAGGACAGTGGGGGTGTTTTACACTTCACAGGGTGTATCTGACTGTGGGTCATGATAGACACAGTGTGTCGGTGAGTGTGTTAATATTAATCTGTGTACTCTGTAAGTGTGTTAATATTACTGAGGACAGTGGGGGTGTTTTACACTTCACAGGGTGTATCTGACTGTGGGTCATGATGTACACAGTGTGTCAGTGAGTGTGTTAATATTAATCTGTGTTCTCTGTCAGTGTGTTAATATTACTGAGGACAGTGGGGATGTTTTACACTTCACAGGGTGTATCTGACTGTGGGTCATGATATACACAGTGTGTCAGTGAGTGTGTTAATATTAATCTGTGTTCTCTGTCAGTGTGTTAATATTCCTGAGGACAGTGTGGTGTTTTACACTTCACCGGGTGTATCTGACTGTGGGTCATGATGTACACAGTGTGTCAGTGAGTGTGTTAATATTAATCTGTGTTCTCTGTCAGTGTGTTAATATTACTGAAGACAGTGGGGGTGTTTTACACTGCACAGTTTGTATCTAACTGTGGGTCATGATATACACAGTGTGTCAGTGAGTGTGTTAATATTAATCTGTGTTCTCTGTCAGTGTGTTAATATTCCTGAGGACAGTGGGGGTGTTTTACACTTCACAGGGTTTATCTGACTGTGGGTCATGATGTACACAGTGTGTCAGTGAGTGTGTTAATATTAATCTGTGTTCTCTGTCAGTGTGTTAATATTACTGAGGACAGTGGGGGGGGTGTTTTACACTTCACAGTTTGTATCTAACTGTGGGTCATGATATACACAGTGTGTCAGTGAGTGTGTTAATATTAATCTGTGTTCCCTGTCAGTGTGTTAATATTCCTGAGGACAGTGGGGGTGTTTTACACTTCACAGGGTGTATCTGACTGTGGCTCATGATATACACAGTGTGTCAGTGAGTGTGTTAATATTAATCTGTGTTCTCTGTCAGTGTGTTAATATTCCTGAGGACAGTGTGGGTGTTTTACACTTCACAGGGTTTATCTGACTGTGGGTCATGATATACACAGTGTGTCAGTGAGTGTGTTAATATTAATCTGTGTTCTCTGTCAGTGTGTTAATATTACTGAGGACAGTGGGTGTGTTTTACACTTCACAGGGTGTATCTGACTGTGAGTCATGATGTACACAGTGTGTCAGTGAGTGTGTTAATATTAATCTGTGTTCTCTGTCAGTGTGTTAATATTCCTGAGGACAGTGGGGGTGTTTTACACTTCACACGGTTTATCTGACTGTGGGTCATGATATACACAGTGTGTCAGTGAGTGTGTTAATATTAATCTGTGTTCTCTGTCAGTGTGTTAATATTACTGAGGACAGTGGGGGTGTTTTACACTTCACAGGGTCTATCTGACTGTGGGTCATGATGTACACAGTGTGTCAGTGAGTGTGTTAATATTAATCTGTGTTCTCTGTCAGTGTGTTAATATTCCTGAGGACAGTGGGGTGTTTTACACTTCACAGGGGGTATCTGACTGTGGGTCATGATGTACACAGTGTGTCAGTGAGTGTGTTAATATTAATCTGTGTTCTCTGTCAGTGTGTTAATATTGCTGAGGACAGTGGGGGTGTTTTACACTTCACCAGGTGTATCTGACTGTGGGTCATGATTTACACAGTGTGTCAGTGAGTGTGTTAATATTAATCTGTGTTCTCTGTCAGTGTGTTAATATTACTGAGGACAGTGGGGGTGTTTTACACTTCACAGTTTGTATCTAACTGTGGGTCAGTTTGTATCTAACTGTGGGTCATGATATACACAGTGTTTCAGTGAGTGTGTTAATATTAATCTGTGTTCTCTGTCAGTGTGTTAATATTCCTGAGGACAGTGGGGGTGTTTTACACTTCACAGGGTTTATCTGACTGTGGGTCATGATGTACACAGTGTGTCAGTGAGTGTGTTAATATTAATCTGTGTTCTCTGTCAGTGTGTTAATATTCCTGAGGACAGTGGGGGTGTTTTACACTTCACAGGGTGTATCTGACTGTGGGTCATGATATACACAGTGTGTCAGTGAGTGTGTTAATATTAATCTGTGTTCTCTGTCAGTGTGTTAATATTCCTGAGGACAGTGTGGTGTTTTACACTTCACCGGGTGTATCTGACTGTGGGTCATGATGTACACAGTGTGTCAGTGAGTGTGTTAATATTAATCTGTGTTCTCTGTCAGTGTGTTAATATTACTGAAGACAGTGGGGGTGTTTTACACTGCACAGTTTGTATCTAACTGTGGGTCATGATATACACAGTGTGTCAGTGAGTGTGTTAATATTAATCTGTGTTCTCTGTCAGTGTGTTAATATTCCTGAGGACAGTGGGGGTGTTTTACACTTCACAGGGTTTATCTGACTGTGGGTCATGATGTACACAGTGTGTCAGTGAGTGTGTTAATATTAATCTGTGTTCTCTGTCAGTGTGTTAATATTACTGAGGACAGTGGGGGGGGTGTTTTACACTTCACAGTTTGTATCTAACTGTGGGTCATGATATACACAGTGTGTCAGTGAGTGTGTTAATATTAATCTGTGTTCCCTGTCAGTGTGTTAATATTCCTGAGGACAGTGGGGGTGTTTTACACTTCACAGGGTGTATCTGACTGTGGCTCATGATATACACAGTGTGTCAGTGAGTGTGTTAATATTAATCTGTGTTCTCTGTCAGTGTGTTAATATTCCTGAGGACACTGTGGGTGTTTTACACTTCACAGGGTTTATCTGACTGTGGGTCATGATATACACAGTGTGTCAGTGAGTGTGTTAATATTAATCTGTGTTCTCTGTCAGTGTGTTAATATTACTGAGGACAGTGGGTGTGTTTTACACTTCACAGGGTGTATCTGACTGTGAGTCATGATGTACACAGTGTGTCAGTGAGTGTGTTAATATTAATCTGTGTTCTCTGTCAGTGTGTTAATATTCCTGAGGACAGTGGGGGTGTTTTACACTTCACACGGTTTATCTGACTGTGGGTCATGATATACACAGTGTGTCAGTGAGTGTGTTAATATTAATCTGTGTTCTCTGTCAGTGTGTTAATATTACTGAGGACAGTGGGGGTGTTTTACACTTCACAGGGTCTATCTGACTGTGGGTCATGATGTACACAGTGTGTCAGTGAGTGTGTTAATATTAATCTGTGTTCTCTGTCAGTGTGTTAATATTCCTGAGGACAGTGGGGTGTTTTACACTTCACAGGGGGTATCTGACTGTGGGTCATGATGTACACAGTGTGTCAGTGAGTGTGTTAATATTAATCTGTGTTCTCTGTCAGTGTGTTAATATTGCTGAGGACAGTGGGGGTGTTTTACACTTCACCAGGTGTATCTGACTGTGGGTCATGATTTACACAGTGTGTCAGTGAGTGTGTTAATATTAATCTGTGTTCTCTGTCAGTGTGTTAATATTACTGAGGACAGTGGGGGTGTTTTACACTTCACAGTTTGTATCTAACTGTGGGTCAGTTTGTATCTAACT
Source organism: Heterodontus francisci (assembly GCF_036365525.1). Taxonomy (NCBI): domain Eukaryota; kingdom Metazoa; phylum Chordata; class Chondrichthyes; order Heterodontiformes; family Heterodontidae; genus Heterodontus; species Heterodontus francisci. The sequence goes on along the minus strand of NW_027140423.1, from coordinate 378,387 downwards.
GTGGGTCATGATATACACAGTGTTTCAGTGAGTGTGTTAATATTAATCTGTGTTCTCTGTCAGTGTGTTAATATTCCTGAGGACAGTGGGGGTGTTTTACACTTCACAGGGTTTATCTGACTGTGGGTCATGATGTACACAGTGTGTCAGTGAGTGTGTTAATATTAATCTGTGTTCTCTGTCAGTGTGTTAATATTCCTGAGGACAGTGGGGGTGTTTTACACTTCACAGGGTGTATCTGACTGTGGGTCATGATATACACAGTGTGTCAGTGAGTGTGTTAATATTAATCTGTGTTCTCTGTCAGTGTGTTAATATTACTGAGGACAGTGGGGGTGTTTTACACTTCACAGGGTGCATCTGACTGTGAGTCATGATGTACAAAGTGTGTCAGTGAGTGTGTTAATATTAATCTGTGTTCTCTGTCAGTGTGTTAATATTCCTGAGGACAGTGGGGGTGTTTTACACTTCACAGGGTGTATCTGACTGTGGGTCATGATGTACACAGTGTGTCAGTGAGTGTGTTAATATTAATCTGTGTACTCTGTCAGTGTGTTAATATTGCTGAGGACAGTGGGGGTGTTTTACACTTCACAGGGTTTATCTGACTGTGGGTCATGATACACACAGTGTGTCAGTGAGTGTGTTAATATTAATCTGTGTTCTCTGTCATTGTGTTAATATTACTGAGGACAGTGGGGGTGTTTTACACTTCACAGTTTGTATCCAACTGTGGGTCATGATGTACTCAGTGTGTCAGTGAGTGTGTTAATATTAATCTGTGTTCTCTGTCAGTGTGTTAATATTCCTGAGGACAGTGGGGGTGTTTTACACTTCACAGGGTGTATCTGACTGTGGGTCATGATATACACAGTGTGTCAGTGAGTGTGTTAATATTAATCTGTGTTCTCTGTCAGTGTGTTAATATTACTGAGGACAGTGGGGGTGCTTTACACTTCACAGGGTGTATCCGACTGTGGGTCATGATGGACACACTGTGTCAGTGAGTGTGTTAATATTAATCTGTGTTCTCTGTCAGTGTGTTAATATTACTGAGGACAGTGGGGGTGTTTTACACTTCACAGGGTGTATCTGACTGTGGGTCATGATGTACACAGTGTGTCAGTGAGAGCGTTAATATTAATCTGTGTACTCTGTCAGTGTGTTACTATTCCTGAGGACAGTGGGGGTGTTTTACACTTCACCGGGTGTATCTGTCTGTGGGTCATGATATACACAGTGTGTCAGTGAGTGTGTTAATATTAATCTGTGTTCTCTGTCAGTGTGTTAATATTACTGAGGACAGTGGGGGTGTTTTACACTTCACAGGGTGTATCTGACTGTGGGTCATGATATACACAGTGTGTCAGTGAGTGTGTTAATATTAATCTGTGTTCTCTGTCAGTGTGTTACTATTACTGAGGACAGTGGGGGTGTTTTACACTTCACAGGGTGTATCTGACTGTGGGTCATGATATACACAGTGTGTCAGTGAGTGTGTTAATATTAATCTCTGTTCTCTGTCAGTGTGTTAATATTACTGAGGACAGTGGGGGTGTTTTACACTTCACAGGGTGTATCTGACTGTGAGTCACGATGTACACAGTGTGTCAGTGAGTGTGTTAATATTAATCTGTGTTCTCTGTCATTGTGTTAATATTCCTGAGGACAGTGGGGATGCTTTACACTTCACAGGGTGTATCTGACTGTGGGTCATGATGTACACAGTGTGTCAGTGAGTGTGTTAATATTAATCTGTGTTCTCTGTCAGTGTGTTATTATTCCTGAGGACAGTGGGGGTGTTTTACACTTCACAGGGTTTATCTGACTGTGGGTCATGATGTACACAGTGTGTCAGTGAGTGTGTTAATATTAATCTGTGTTCTCTGTCATTATGTTAATATTACTGAGGACAGTGGGGGTATTTTACACTTCACAGGGTGTATCTGACTGTGAGTCATGATGTACAAAGTGTGTCAGTGAGTGTGTTAATATTAATCTGTGTTCTCTGTCAGTGTGTTAATATTACTGAGGACAGTGGGGATGTTTTACACTTCACAGGGTTTATCTGACAGTGGGTCATGATATACACAGTGTGTCAGTGAGTGTGTTAATATTAATCTGTGTTCTCTGTCAGTGTGTTAATATTACTGAGGACTGTGGGGGTGTTTTACACTTCACAGGGTGTATCTGACTGTGGGTCATGATATACACAGTGTGTCAGTGAGAGTGTTAATATTAATCTGTGTTCTCTGTCAGTGTGTTAATATTGCTGAGGACAGTGGGGGTGTTTTACACTTCACAGGGTGTATCTGACTGTGGGTCATGATGTACACAGTGTGTCAGTGAGCGTGTTAATATTAATCTGTGTTCTCTGTCAGTGTGTTAATATTACTGAGGACAGTGGGGGTGTTTTACACTTCACAGGGTTTATCTGACTGTGGGTCATGATATACACAGTGTGTCAGTGAGTGTGTTAATATTAATCTGTGTTCTCTGTCAGTGTGTTAATATTCCTTAGGACAGTGGGGGTGTTTTACACTTCACAGGGTGTATCTGACTGTGGGTCATGATATACACAGTGTGTCAGTGAGTGTGTTAATATTAATCTGTGTTCTCTGTCAGTGTCTTAATATTACTGAGGACAGTGGGGGTGTTTTACACTTCACATGGTGTATCTGACTGTGGGTCATGATATACACAGTGTGTCAGTGAGTGTGTTAATATTAATCTGTGTTCTTTGTCAGTGTGTTAATAATACTGAGGACAGTGTTAGTGTTTTACACTTCACAGGGTGTATCTGACTGTTGGTCATGACATACACAGTGTGTCAGTGAGTGTGTTAATATTAATCTGTGTTCTCTGTCAGTGTGTTAATATTACTGAGGACAGTGGGGGTGTTTTACACTTCACAGGGTGTATCTGACTGTGGGTCATGATATACACAGTGTGTTAGTGAGTGTGTTAATATTACTCTGTGTTCTCTGTCAGTGTGTTAATATTACTGAGGACAGTGGGGGTGTTTTACACTTCACAGGGTGCATCTGGCTGTGGGTCATGATATACACAGTGTGTCATTGAGTGTGTTAATATTAATCTGTGTTCTCTGTCAGTGTGTTAATATACCTGAGGACAGTGGGGATGTTTTACACTTCACAGGGTTTATCTGACTGTGGGTCATGATATACACAGTGTGTCAGTGAGTGTGTTAATATTAATCTGTGTTCTCTGTCAGTGTGTTAATATTACTGAGAACAGTGGGGGTGTTTTACACTTCACAGGTTGTATCTGACTGTGGGTCATGATGTACACAGTGTGTCAGTGAGTGTGTTAATATTAATCTGTGTTCTCTGTCAGTGTGTTAATATTACTGAGGACAGTGGGGGTGTTTTGCACTTCACAGGGTGTATCTGACTGTGGGTCATGATATACACAGTGTGTCAGTGAGTGTGTTAATATTAATCTGTGTACTCTGTAAGTGTGTTAATATTACTGAGGACAGTGGGGGTGTTTTACACTTCACAGGGTGTATCTGACTGTGGGTCATGATGTACACAGTGTGTCAGTGAGTGTGTTAATATTAATCTGTGTTCTCTGTCAGTGTGTTAATATTACTGAGGACAGTGGGGATGTTTTACACTTCACAGGGTGTATCTGACTGTGGGTCATGATATACACAGTGTGTCAGTGAGTGTGTTAATATTAATCTGTGTTCTCTGTCAGTGTGTTAATATTGCTGAGGACAGTGGGGGTGTTTTACACTTCACCGGGTGTATCTGACTGTGGGTCATGATGTACACAGTGTGTCAGTGAGTGTGTTAATATTAATCTGTGTTCTCTGTCAGTGTGTTAATATTACTGAGGACAGTGGGGGTGTTTTACACTTCACAGTTTGTATCTAACTGTGGGTCATGATAGACACAGTGTGTCAGTGAGTGTGTTAATATTAATCTGTGTTCTCTGTCAGTGTGTTAATATTCCTGAGGACAGTGGGGGTGTTTTACACTTCACAGGGTTTATCTGACTGTGGGTCATGATGTACACAGTGTGTCAGTGAGTGTGTTAATATTAATCTGTGTTCTCTGTCAGTGTGTTAATATTACTGAGGACAGTGGGGGGGGGTGTTTTACACTTCACAGTTTGTATCTAACTGTGGGTCATGATATACACAGTGTGTCAGTGAGTGTGTTAATATTAATCTGTGTTCCCTGTCAGTGAGTTAATATTCCTGAGGACAGTGGGGATGTTTTACACTTCACAGGGTGTATCTGACTGTGGGTCATGATATACACAGTGTGTCAGTGAGTGTGTTAATATTAATATGTGTTCTCTGTCAGTGTGTTAATATTCCTGAGGACAGTGGGGGTGTTTTACACTTCACAGGGTTTATCTGACTGTGGGTCATGATATACACAGTGTGTCAGTGAGTGTGTTAATATTAACCTGTGTTCTCTGTCAGTGTGTTAATATTACTGAGGACAGTGGGGGTGTTTTACACTTCACAGGCTGTATCTGACTGTGAGTCACGATGTACACAGTGTGTCAGTGAGTGTGTTAATATTAATCTGTGTTCTCTGTCACTGTGTTAATATTCCTGAGGACAGTGGGGGTGTTTTACACTTCACAGGGTTTATCTGACTGTGGGTCATGATATACACAGTGTGTCAGTGAGTGTGTTAATATTAATCTGTGTTCTCTGTCAGTGTGTTAATATTACTGAGGACAGTGGGGGTGTTTTGCACTTCACAGGGTGTATCTGACTGTGGGTCATGATGTACACAGTGTGTCAGTGAGTGTGTTAATATTAATCTTTGTTCTCTGTCAGTGTGTTAATATTACTGAGGACAGTGGGAGTGTTTTACACTTCACAGGGTGTATCTGACTGTGGGTCATGATATACACTGTGTGTCAGTGAGTGTGTTAATATTAATCTGTGTACTCTGTAAGTGTGTTAATATTTCTGAGGACAGTGGGGGTGTTTTACACTTCACAGGGTGTATCTGACTGTGGGTCATGATGTACACAGTGTGTCAGTGAGTGTGTTAATATTAATCTGTGTTCTCTGTCAGTGTGTTAATATTACTGAGGACAGTGGGGATGTTTTACACTTCACAGGGTGTATCTGACTGTGGGTCATGATATACACAGTATGTCAGTGAGTGTGTTAATATTAATCTGTGTTCTCTGTCAGTGTGTTAATATTCCTGAGGACAGTGGGGTGTTTTACACTTCACAGGGGGTATATGACTGTGGGTCATGATGTACACAGTGTGTCAGTGAGTGTGTTAATATTAATCTGTGTTCTCTGTCAGTGTGTTAATATTGCTGAGGACAGTGGGGGTGTTTTACACTTCACCGGGTGTATCTGACTGTGGGTCATGATTTACACAGTGTGTCAGTGAGTGTGTTAATATTAATCTGTGTTCTCTGTCAGTGTGTTAATATTACTGAGGACAGTGGGGGTGTTTTACACTTCACAGTTTGTATCTAACTGTGGGTCAGTTTGTATCTAACTGTGGGTCATGATATACACAGTGTGTCAGTGAGTGTGTTAATATTAATCTGTGTTCTCTGTCAGTGTGTTAATATTCCTGAGGACAGTGGGGGTGTTTTACACTTCACAGGGTTTATCTGACTGTGGGTCATGATGTACACAGTGTGTCAGTGAGTGTGTTAATATTAATCTGTGTTCTCTGTCAGTGTGTTAATATTACTGAGGACAGTGGGGGTGTTTTACACTTCACAGTTTGTATCTAACTGTGGGTCATGATATACACAGTGTGTCAGTGAGTGTGTTAATATTAATCTGTGTTCTCTGTCAGTGTGTTAATATTCCTGAGGACAGTGGGGGTGTTTTACACTTCACAGGGTGTATCTGACTGTGGGTCATGATATACACAGTGTGTCAGTGAGTGTGTTAATATTAATCTGTGTTCTCTGTCAGTGTGTTAATATTCCTGAAGACAGTGGGGGTGTTTTACACTTCACAGGGTTTATCTGACTGTGGGTCATGATATACACAGTGTGTCAGTGAGTGTGTTAATATTAATCTGTGTTCTCTGTCAGTGTGTTAATATTACTGAGGACAGTGGGGGTGTTTTACACTTCACAGGGTGCATCTGACTGTGAGTCACGATGTACACAGTGTTTCAGTGAGTGTGTTAATATTAATCTGTGTTCTCTGTCAGTGTGTTAATATTACTGAGGACAGCGGGGATGTTTTACACTTCACAGGGTTTATCTGACAGTGGGTCATGATATACACAGTGTGTCAGTGAGTGTGTTAATATTAATCTGTGTTCTCTGTCAGTGTGTTAATATTACTGAGGACTGTGGGGGTGTTTTACACTTCACAGGGTGTATCTGACTGTGGGTCATGATATACACAGTGTGTCAGTGAGAGTGTTAATATTAATCTGTGTTCTCTGTCAGTGTGTTAATATTGCTGAGGACAGTGGGGGTGTTTTACACTTCACAGGGTGTATCTGACTGTGGGTCATGATGTACACAGTGTGTCAGTGAGCGTGTTAATATTAATCTGTGTTCTCTGTCAGTGTGTTAATATTACTGAGGACAGTGGGGGTGTTTTACACTTCACAGGGTTTATCTGACTGTGGGTCATGATATACACAGTGTGTCAGTGAGTGTGTTAATATTAATCTGTGTTCTCTGTCAGTGTGTTAATATTCCTTAGGACAGTGGGGGTGTTTTACACTTCACAGGGTGTTTCTGACTGTGGGTCATGATATACACAGTGTGTCAGTGAGTGTGTTAATATTAATCTGTGTTCTCTGTCAGTGTCTTAATATAACTGAGGACAGTGGGGGTGTTTTACACTTCACATGGTGTATCTGACTGTGGGTCATCATATACACAGTGTGTCAGTGAGTGTGTTAATATTAATCTGTGTTCTTTGTCAGTGTGTTAATAATACTGAGGACAGTGTTAGTGTTTTACACTTCACAGGGTGTATCTGACTGTGGGTCATGACATACACAGTGTGTCAGTGAGTGTGTTAATATTAATCTGTGTTCTCTGTCAGTGTGTTAATATTACTGAGGACAGTGGGGGTGTTTTGCACTTCACAGGGTGCATCTGACTGTGGGTCATGATGTACACAGTGTGTCAGTGAGTGTGTTAATATTAATCTGTGTACTCTGTAAGTGTGTTAATATTTCTGAGGACAGTGGGGGTGTTTTACACTTCACAGGGTGTATCTGACTGTGGGTCATGATGTACACAGTGTGTCAGTGAGTGTGTTAATATTAATCTGTGTTCTCTGTCAGTGTGTTAATATTACTGAGGACAGTGGGGATGTTTTACACTTCACAGGGTGTATCTGACTGTGGGTCATGATATACACAGTATGTCAGTGAGTGTGTTAATATTAATCTGTGTTCTCTGTCAGTGTGTTAATATTCCTGAGGACAGTGGGGTGTTTTACACTTCACAGGGGGTATCTGACTGTGGGTCATGATGTACACAGTGTGTCAGTGAGTGTGTTAATATTAATCTGTGTTCTCTGTCAGTGTGTTAATATTGCTGAGGACAGTGGGGGTGTTTTACACTTCACCGGGTGTATCTGACTGTGGGTCATGATTTACACAGTGTGTCGGTGAGTGTGTTAATATTAATCTGTGTTCTCTGTCAGTGTGTTAATATTACTGAGGACAGTGGGGGTGTTTTACACTTCACAGTTTGTATCTAACTGTGGGTCAGTTTGTATCTAACTGTGGGTCATGATATACACAGTGTGTCAGTGAGTGTGTTAATATTAATCTGTGTTCTCTGTCAGTGTGTTAATATTCCTGAGGACAGTGGGGGTGTTTTACACTTCACAGGGTTTATCTGACTGTGGGTCATGATGTACACAGTGTGTCAGTGAGTGTGTTAATATTAATCTGTGTTCTCTGTCAGTGTGTTAATATTCCTTAGGACAGTGGGGGTGTTTTACACTTCACAGGGTGTTTCTGACTGTGGGTCATGATATACACAGTGTGTCAGTGAGTGTGTTAATATTAATCTGTGTTCTCTGTCAGTGTCTTAATATAACTGAGGACAGTGGGGGTGTTTTACACTTCACATGGTGTATCTGACTGTGGGTCATCATATACACAGTGTGTCAGTGAGTGTGTTAATATTAATCTGTGTTCTTTGTCAGTGTGTTAATAATACTGAGGACAGTGTTAGTGTTTTACACTTCACAGGGTGTATCTGACTGTGGGTCATGACATACACAGTGTGTCAGTGAGTGTGTTAATATTAATCTGTGTTCTCTGTCAGTGTGTTAATATTACTGACGACAGTGGGGGTGTTTTGCACTTCACAGGGTGCATCTGACTGTGGGTCATGATGTACACAGTGTGTCAGTGAGTGTGTTAATATTAATCTGGGTACTCTGTAAGTGTGTTAATATTTCTGAGGACAGTGGGGGTGTTTTACACTTCACAGGGTGTATCTGACTGTGGGTCATGATGTACACAGTGTGTCAGTGAGTGTGTTAATATTAATCTGTGTTCTCTGTCAGTGTGTTAATATTACTGAGGACAGTGGGGATGTTTTACACTTCACAGGGTGTATCTGACTGTGGGTCATGATATACACAGTATGTCAGTGAGTGTGTTAATATTAATCTGTGTTCTCTGTCAGTGTGTTAATATTCCTGAGGACAGTGGGGTGTTTTACACTTCACAGGGGGTATCTGACTGTGGGTCATGATGTACACAGTGTGTCAGTGAGTGTGTTAATATTAATCTGTGTTCTCTGTCAGTGTGTTAATATTGCTGAGGACAGTGGGGGTGTTTTACACTTCACCGGGTGCATCTGACTGTGGGTCATGATTTACACAGTGTGTCAGTGAGTGTGTTAATATTAATCTGTGTTCTCTGTCAGTGTGTTAATATTACTGAGGACAGTGGGGGTGTTTTACACTTCACAGTTTGTATCTAACTGTGGGTCAGTTTGTATCTAACTGTGGGTCATGATATACACAGTGTGTCAGTGAGTGTGTTAATATTAATCTGTGTTCTCTGTCAGTGTGTTAATATTCCTGAGGACAGTGGGGGTGTTTTACACTTCACAGGGTTTATCTGACTGTGGGTCATGATGTACACAGTGCGTCAGTGAGTGTGTTAATATTAATCTGTTTTCTCTGTCAGTGTGTTAATATTACTGAGGACAGTGGGGGTGTTTTACACTTCACAGTTTGTATCTAACTGTGGGTCATGATATACACAGTGTGTCAGTGAGTGTGTTAATATTAATCTGTGTTCTCTGTCAGTGTGTTAATATTCCTGAGGACAGTGGGGGTGTTTTACACTTCACAGGGTGTATCTGACTGTGGGTCATGATATACACAGTGTGTCAGTGAGTGTGTTAATATTAATCTGTGTTCTCTGTCAGTGTGTTAATATTCCTGAGGACAGTGGGGGTGTTTTACACGTCACAGGGTTTATCTGACTGTGGGTCATGATATACACAGTGTGTCAGTGAGTGTGTTAATATTAATCTGTGTTCTCTGTCAGTGTGTTAATATTACTGAGGACAGTGGGGGTGTTTTACACTTCACAGTTTGTATCTAACTGTGGGTCAGTTTGTATCTAACTGTGGGTCATGATATACACAGTGTGTCAGTGAGTGTGTTAATATTAATCTGTGTTCTCTGTCAGTGTGTTAATATTCCTGAGGACAGTGGGGGTGTTTTACACTTCACAGGGTTTATCTGACTGTGGGTCATGATGTACACAGTGTGTCAGTGAGTGTGTTAATATTAATCTGTGTTCTCTGTCAGTGTGTTAATATTACTGAGGACAGTGGGGGTGTTTTACACTTCACAGTTTGTATCTAACTGTGGGTCATGATATACACAGTGTGTCAGTGAGTGTGTTAATATTAATCTGTGTTCTCTGTCAGTGTGTTAATATTCCTGAGGACAGTGGGGGTGTTTTACACTTCACAGGGTGTATCTGACTGTGGGTCATGATATACACAGTGTGTCAGTGAGTGTGTTAATATTAATCTGTGTTCTCTGTCAGTGTGTTAATATTCCTGAGGACAGTGGGGGTGTTTTACACGTTACAGGGTTTATCTGACTGTGGGTCATGATATACACAGTGTGTCAGTGAGTGTGTTAATATTAATCTGTGTTCTCTGTCAGTGTGTTAATATTACTGAGGACAGTGGGGGTGTTTTACACTTCACAGGATGCATCTGACTGTGAGTCACGATGTACACAGTGTGTCAGTGAGTGTGTTAATATTAATCTGTGTTCTCTGTCAGTGTGTTAATATTCCTGAGGACAGTGGGGATGCTTTACACTTCACAGGGTGTATCTGACTGTGGGTCATGATGTACACAGTGTGTCAGTGAGTGTGTTAATATTAATCTGTGTTCTCTGTCAGTGTGTTATTATTCCTGAGGACAGTGGGGGTGTTTTACACTTCACAGGGTTTATCTGACTGTGGGTCATGATGTACACAGTGTGTCAGTGAGTGTGTTAATATTAATCTGTGTTCTCTGTCATTATGTTAATATTACTGAGGACAGTGGGGGTGTTTTACACTTCACAGGGTGTATCTGACTGTGAGTCATGATGTACAAAGTGTGTCAGTGAGTGTGTTAATATTAATCTGTGTTCTCTGTCAGTGTGTTAATATTACTGAGGACAGTGGGGATGTTTTACACTTCACAGGGTTTATCTGACAGTGGGTCATGATATACACAGTGTGTCAGTGAGTGTGTTAATATTAATCTGTGTTCTCTGTCAGTGTGTTAATATTACTGAGGACTGTGGGGGTGTTTTACACTTCACAGGGTGTATCTGACTGTGGGTCATGATATACACAGTGTGTCAGTGAGAGTGTTAATATTAATCTGTGTTCTCTGTCAGTGTGTTAATATTGCTGAGGACAGTGGGGGTGTTTTACACTTCACAGGGTGTATCTGACTGTGGGTCATGATGTACACAGTGTGTCAGTGAGCGTGTTAATATTAATCTGTGTTCTCTGTCAGTGTGTTAATATTACTGAGGACAGTGGGGGTGTTTTACACTTCACAGGGTTTATCTGACTGTGGGTCATGATATACACAGTGTGTCAGTGAGTGTGTTAATATTAATCTGTGTTCTCTGTCAGTGTGTTAATATTCCTTAGGACAGTGGGGGTGTTTTACACTTCACAGGGTGTATCTGACTGTGGGTCATGATATACACAGTGTGTCAGTGAGTGTGTTAATATTAATCTGTGTTCTTTGTCAGTGTGTTAATAATACTGAGGACAGTGTTAGTGTTTTACACTTCACAGGGTGTATCTGACTGTGGGTCATGACATACACAGTGTGTCAGTGAGTGTGTTAATATTAATCTGTGTTCTCTGTCAGTGTGTTAATATTACTGAGGACAGTGGGGGTGTTTTACACTTCACAGGGTGTATCTGACTGTGGGTCATGATATACACAGTGTGTCAGTGAGTGTGTTAATATTACTCTGTGTTCTCTGTCAGTGTGTTAATATTACTGAGGACAGTGGGGGTGTTTTACACTTCACAGGGTGCATCTGGCTGTGGGTCATGATATACACAGTGTGTCAGTGAGTGTGTTAATATTAATCTGTGTTCTCTGTCAGTGTGTTAATATACCTGAGGACAGTGGGGATGTTTTACACTTCACAGGGTTTATCTGACTGTGGGTCATGATATACACATCGTGTCAGTGAGTGTGTTAATATTAATCTGTGTTCTCTGTCAGTGTGTTAATATTACTGAGGACAGTGGGGGTGTTTTACACTTCACAGTTTGTATCCAACTGTGGGTCATGATGTACACAGTGTGTCAGTGAGTGTGTTAATATTAATCTGTGTTCTCTGTCAGTGTGTTAATATTCCTGAGGACAGTGGGGGTGTTTTACACTTCACAGGGTGTATCTGACTGTGGGTCATGATATACATAGTGTGTCAGTGAGTGTGTTAATATTAATCTGTGTTCTCTGTCAGTGTGTTAATATTACTGAGGACAGTGGGGGTGTTTTACACTTCAAAGGGTGTATCCGACTGTGGGTCATGATGTACACAGTGTGTCAGTGAGTGTGTTAATATTAATCTGTGTTCTCTGTCAGTGTGTTCATATTACTGAGGACAGTGGGGATGTTTTACACTTCACAGGGTTTATCTGACTGTGGGTCATGATGTACACAGTGTGTCAGTGAGTGTGTTAATATTAATCTGTGTTCTCTGTCAGTGTGTTAATATTACTGAGGACAGTGGGGGTGTTTTACACTTCACAGGGTGTATCTGACTGTGGGTCATGATATACACAGTGTGTCAGTGAGTGTGTTAATATTAATCTGTGTTCTCTGTCAGTGTGTTAATATTCCTGAGGACAGTGGGGGTGTTTTACACTTCACAGGGTGTATCTGACTGTGGGTCATGATGTACACTGTGTGTCAGTGAGTGTGTTAATATTAATCTGTGTTCTCTGTCAGTGTGTTAATATTACTGAGGACAGTGGGGGTGTTTTACACTTCACAGGGTTTATCTGACTGTGGGTCATGATATACACAGTGTGTCAGTGAGTGTGTTAATATTAATCTGTGTTCTCTGTCAGTGTGTTAATATTACTGAGGACAGTGGGGGTGTTTTACACTTCACAGGGTGTATCTGACTGTGAGTCATGATGTACACAGTGTGTCAGTGAGTGTGTTAATATTAATCTGTGTTCTCTGTCAGTGTGTTAATATTCCTGAGGACAGTGGGGATGTTTTACACTTCACAGGGTTTATCTGACTGTGGGTCATGATATACACAGTGTGTCAGTGAGTGTGTTAATATTAATCTGTGTTCTCTGTCAGTGTGTTAATATTACTGAGGACAGTGGGGGTGTTTTACACTTCACAGGGTGTATCCAACTGTGGGTCATGATGTACACAGTGTGTCAGTGAGTGTGTTAATATTAATCTGTGTTCTCTGTCAGTGTGTTAATATTACTGAGGACAGTGGGGATGTTTTACACTTCACAGGGTTTATCTGACTGTGGGTCATGATGTACACAGTGTGTCAGTGAGTGTGTTAATATTAATCTGTGTTCTCTGTCAGTGTGTTAATATTACTGAGGACAGTGGGGGTGTTTTACACTTCACAGGGTGTATCTGACTGTGGGTCATGATATACACAGTGTGTCAGTGAGTGTGTTAATATTAATCTGTGTTCTCTGTCAGTGTGTTAATATTCCTGAGGACAGTGGGGGTGTTTTACACTTCACAGGGTGTATCTGACTGTGGGTCATGATATACACAGTGTGTCAGTGAGTGTGTTAATATTAATCTGTGTTCTCTGTCAGTGTGTTAATATTACTGAGGACAGTGGGGGTGTTTTACACTTCACAGGGTTTATCTGACTGTGGGTCATGATATACACAGTGTGTCAGTGAGTGTGTTAATATTAATCTGTGTTCTCTGTCAGTGTGTTAATATTACTGAGGACAGTGGGGGTGTTTTACACTTCACAGGGTGTATCTGACAGTGAGTCTTGATGTACACAGTGTGTCAGTGAGTGTGTTAATATTAATCTGTGTTCTCTGTCAGTGTGTTAATATTCCTGAGGACAGTGGGGATGTTTTACACTTCACAGGGTGTATCTGACCGTGGATCATGATATACACAGTGTGTCAGTGAGTGTGTTAATATTAATCTGTGTTCTCTGTCAGTGTGTTAATATTCCTGAGGACAGTGGGCATGTTTTACACTTCACAGGGTTTATCTGACTGTGAGTCATGATGTACACAGTGTGTCAGTGAGTGTGTTAATATTAATCTGTGTTCTCTGTCAGTGTGTTAATATTACTGAGGACAGTGGGGGTGTTTTACACTTCACAGGGTGTATCTGACTGTGGGTCATGATATACACAGTGTGTCAGTGAGTGTGTTAATATTAATCTGTGTTCTCTGTCAGTGTGTTAATATTACTGAGGACAGTGGGGGTGTTTTACACTTCACAGGGTGTTTCTGACTGTGGGTCATGATGTACACAGTGTGTCAGTGAGTGTGTTAATATTAATCTGTGTTCTCTGTCAGTGTGTTAATATTACTGAGGACAGTGGGGATGTTTTACACTTCACCGGGTGTATCTGACTGTGGGTCATGATATACACAGTGTGTCAGTGAGTGTGTTAATATTAATCTGTGTTCTCTGTCAGTGTGTTAATATTACTGAGGACAGTGGGGGTGTTTTACACTTCACAGGGTGTATCTGATTGTGGGTCATGATATACACAGTGTGTCAGTGAGTGTGTTAATATTCATCTGTGTTCTCTGTCAGTGTGTTAATAATACTGAGGACAGTGGGGGTGTTTTACACTTCACAGGGTGTATCTGACTGTGGATCATGATGTACACAGTGTGTCAGTGAGTGTGTTAATATTAATCTGTGTTCTCTGTCAGTGTGTTAATATTACTGAGGACTGTGGGGGTGTTTAACACTTCACAGGGTGTATCTGACTGTGGGTCATGATATACACAGTGTGTCAGTGAGTGTGTTAATATTAATCTGTGTTCTCTGTCAGGGTGTTAATATTCCTGAAGACAGTGGGGGTGTTTTACACTTCACAGGGTTTATCTGACTGTGGGTCATGATATACACAGTGTGTCAGTGAGTGTGTTAATATTAATCTGTGTTCTCTGTCAGGGTGTTAATATTCCTGAGGACAGTGGGGGTGTTTTACACTTCACAGGGTGTATCTGACTGTGGGTCATGATACACACAGTGTGTCAGTGAGCGTGTTAATATTAATCTGTGTTCTCTGTCAGTGTGTTAATATTCCTGAGGACAGTGGGGGTGTTTTACACTTCACAGGGTGTATCTGACTGTGGGTCATGATATACACAGTGTGTCAGTGAGTGTGTTAATATTACTCTGTGTTCTCTGTCAGTGTGTTAATATTACTGAGGACAGTGGGGGTGTTTTACACTTCACAGGGTGTATCTGACTGTGGGTCATGATATACACAGTGTGTCAGTGAGTGTGTTAACATTAATCTGTGTTCTCTGTTAGTGTGTTAATATTACTGAGGACAGTGGGGGTGTTTTACACTTCACCGGGTGTATCTGACTGTGGGTCATGATATACACAGTGTGTCAGTGAGTGTGTTAATATTAATCTGTGTTCTCTGTCAGTGTGTTAATATTACTGAGGACAGTGGGGGTGTTTTACACTTCACAGGGTGTATCTGATTGTGGGTCATGATATACACAGTGTGTCAGTGAGTGTGTTAATATTCATCTGTGTTCTCTGTCAGTGTGTTAATATTACTGAGGACAGTGGGGGTGTTTTACACTTCACAGGGTGTATCTGACTGTGGATCATGATGTACACAGTGTGTCAGTGAGTGTGTTAATATTAATCTGTGTTCTCTGTCAGTGTGTTAATATTACTGAGGACAGTGGGGGTGTTTAACACTTCACAGGGTGTATCTGACTGTGGGTCATGATATACACAGTGTGTCAGTGAGTGTGTTAATATTAATCTGTGTTCTCTGTCAGGGTGTTAATATTCCTGAAGACAGTGGGGGTGTTTTACACTTCACAGGGTTTATCTGACTGTGGGTCATGATATACACAGTGTGTCAGTGAGTGTGTTAATATTAATCTGTGTTCTCTGTCAGGGTGTTAATATTCCTGAGGACAGTGGGGGTGTTTTACACTTCACAGGGTGTATCTGACTGTGGGTCATGATACACACAGTGTGTCAGTGAGCGTGTTAATATTAATGTTTGTTCTCTGTCAGTGTGTTAATATTCCTGAGGACAGTGGGGGTGTTTTACACTTCACAGGGTGTATCTGACTGTGGGTCATGATATACACATTGTGTCAGTGAGTGTGTTAATATTACTCTGTGTTCTCTGTCAGTGTGTTAATATTACTGAGGACAGTGGGGGTGTTTTACACTTCACAGGGTGTATCTGACTGTGGGTCATGATATACACAGTGTGTCAGTGAGTGTGTTAACATTAATCTGTGTTCTCTGTCAGTGTGTTAATATTACTGAGGACAGTGGGGGTGTTTTACACTTCACAGGGTGTATCTGACTGTGGGTCATGATATACACAGTGTGTCAGTGAGTGTGTTAATATTAATCTGTGTTCTCTGTCAGTGTGTTAATATTACTGAGGACAGTGGGGGTGTTTTACACTTCACAGGGTGTATCTGACTGTGGGTCATGATATACACAGTGTGTCAGTGTGTGTGTTAATATTAATCTGTGTTCTCTGTCAGTGTGTTAATATTCCTGAGGACAGTGGGGGTGTTTTACACTTCACAGGGTGTATCTGACTGTGGGTCATGATGTACACAGTGTGTCAGTGAGAGTGTTAATATTAATCTTTGTTCTCTGTCAGTGTGTTAATATTCCTGTGGACAGTGGGGGTGTTTTACACTTCACAGGGTGTATCTGACTGTGGGTCATGATGTACACAGTGTGCAGGAGGGTGTTAATATTAATCCGTGTTCTCTGTCAGTGTGTTAATATTCCTGTGGACAGTGGGGGTGTTTTGCACTTCACAGGGTGCATCTGGCTGTGGGTCATGATATACACAGTGTGTCAGTGAGTGTGTTAATATTAATCTGTGTTCTCTGTCAGTGTGTTAATATTACTGAGGACAGTGGGGGTGTTTTACACTTCACAGGGTGTATCTGACTGTGGGTCATGATGTACACAGTGTGTCAGTGAGTGTGTTAATATTACTCTGTGTTCTCTGTCAGTGTGTTAATATTACTGAGGACAGTGGGGGTGTTTTACACTTCACAGGGTGCATCTGGCTGTGGGTCATGATATACACAGTGTGTCAGTGAGTGTGTTAATATTAATCTGTGTTCTCTGTCAGTGGGTTAATATTACTGAGGACAGTGGGGGTGTTTTACACTTCACAGGGTGTATCTGACTGTGGGTCATGATATACACAGTGTGTCAGTGAGTGTGTTAATATTAATCTGTGTTCTCTGTCAGTGTGTTAATATTCCTGAGGACAGTGGGGGTGTTTTACACTTCACAGGGTGTATCTGACTGTGGGTCATGATGTACACAGTGTGTCAGTGAGTGTGTTAATATTAATCTGTGTTCTCTGTCAGTGTGTTAATATTCCTGAGGATAGTGGGGGTGTTTTACACTTCACCGGGTGTATCTGACTGTGGGTCATGATATACACAGTGTGTCAGTGAGTGTGTTAATATTAATCTGTGTTCTCTGTCAGTGTGTTAATATTCCTGAGGACAGTGGGGATGTTTTACACTTCACAGGGTTTATCTGACTGTGGGTCATGATATACACAGTGTGTCAGTGAGTGTGTTAATATTAATCTGTTTTCTCTGTCAGTGTGTTAATATTACTGAGGACAGTGGGGGTGTTTTACACTTCACAGGGTGTATCCAACTGTGGGTCATGATGTACACAGTGTGTCAGTGAGTGTGTTAATATTAATCTGTGTTCTCTGTCAGTGTGTTAATATTACTGAGGACAGTGGGGATGTTTTACACTTCACAGGGTTTATCTGACTGTGGGTCATGATGTACACAGTGTGTCAGTGAGTGTGTTAATATTAATCTGTGTTCTCTGTCAGTGTGTTAATATTACTGAGGACAGTGGGGGTGTTTTACACTTCACCGGGTGTATCTGACTGTGGGTCATGATATACACAGTGTGTCAGTGAGTGTGTTAATATTAATCTGTGTTCTCTGTCAGTGTGTTAATATTACTGAGGACAGTGGGGGTGTTTTACACTTCACAGGGTGTATCTGATTGTGGGTCATGATATACACAGTGTGTCAGTGAGTGTGTTAATATTCATCTGTGTTCTCAGTCAGTGTGTTAATATTACTGAGGACAGTGGGGGTGTTTTACACTTCACAGGGTGTATCTGACTGTGGATCATGATGTACACAGTGTGTCAGTGAGTGTGTTAATATTAATCTGTGTTCTCTGTCAGTGTGTTAATATTACTGAGGACAGTGGGGGTGTTTAACACTTCACAGGGTGTATCTGACTGTGGGTCATGATATACACAGTGTGTCAGTGAGTGTGTTAATATTAATCTGTGTTCTCTGTCAGGGTGTTAATATTCCTGAAGACAGTGGGGGTGTTTTACACTTCACAGGGTTTATCTGACTGTGGGTCATGATATACACAGTGTGTCAGTGAGTGTGTTAATATTAATCTGTGTTCTCTGTCAGGGTGTTAATATTCCTGAGGACAGTGGGGGTGTTTTACACTTCACAGGGTGTATCTGACTGTGGGTCATGATACACACAGTGTGTCAGTGAGCGTGTTAATATTAATGTTTGTTCTCTGTCAGTGTGTTAATATTCCTGAGGACAGTGGGGGTGTTTTACACTTCACAGGGTGTATCTGACTGTGGGTCATGATATACACATTGTGTCAGTGAGTGTGTTAATATTACTCTGTGTTCTCTGTCAGTGTGTTAATATTACTGAGGACAGTGGGGGTGTTTTACACTTCACAGGGTGTATCTGACTGTGGGTCATGATATACACAGTGTGTCAGTGAGTGTGTTAACATTAATCTGTGTTCTCTGTCAGTGTGTTAATATTACTGAGGACAGTGGGGGTGTTTTACACTTCACAGGGTGTATCTGACTGTGGGTCATGATATACACAGTGTGTCAGTGAGTGTGTTAATATTAATCTGTGTTCTCTGTCAGTGTGTTAATATTACTGAGGACAGTGGGGGTGTTTTACACTTCACAGGGTGTATCTGACTGTGGGTCATGATATACACAGTGTGTCAGTGTGTGTGTTAATATTAATCTGTGTTCTCTGTCAGTGTGTTAATATTCCTGAGGACAGTGGGGGTGTTTTACACTTCACAGGGTGTATCTGACTGTGGGTCATGATGTACACAGTGTGTCAGTGAGTGTGTTAATATTAATCTTTGTTCTCTGTCAGTGTGTTAATATTCCTGTGGACAGTGGGGGTGTTTTACACTTCACAGGGTGTATCTGACTGTGGGTCATGATGTACACAGTGTGCAGGAGGGTGTTAATATTAATCTGTGTTCTCTGTCAGTGTGTTAATATTCCTGTGGACAGTGGGGGTGTTTTGCACTTCACAGGGTGCATCTGGCTGTGGGTCATGATATACACAGTGTGTCAGTGAGTGTGTTAATATTAATCTGTGTTCTCTGTCAGTGTGTTAATATTACTGAGGACAGTGGGGGTGTTTTACACTTCACAGGGTGTATCTGACTGTGGGTCATGATGTACACAGTGTGTCAGTGAGTGTGTTAATATTACTCTGTGTTCTCTGTCAGTGTGTTAATATTACTGAGGACAGTGGGGGTGTTTTACACTTCACAGGGTGCATCTGGCTGTGGGTCATGATATACACAGTGTGTCAGTGAGTGTGTTAATATTAATCTGTGTTCTCTGTCAGTGTGTTAATATTCCTGTGGACAGTGGGGGTGTTTTACACTTCACAGGGTGTATCTGACTGTGGGTCATGATGTACACAGTGTGCAGGAGGGTGTTAATATTAATCTGTGTTCTCTGTCAGTGTGTTAATATTCCTGTGGACAGTGGGGGTGTTTTGCACTTCACAGGGTGCATCTGGCTGTGGGTCATGATATACACAGTGTGTCAGTGAGTGTGTTAATATTAATCTGTGTTCTCTGTCAGTGTGTTAATATTACTGAGGACAGTGGGGGTGTTTTACACTTCACAGGGTGTATCTGACTGTGGGTCATGATGTGCACAGTGTGTCAGTGAGTGTGTTAATATTACTCTGTGTTCTCTGTCAGTGTGTTAATATTACTGAGGACAGTGGGGGTGTTTTACCCTTCACAGGGTTTATCTGACTGTGGGTCATGATATACACAGTGTGTCAGTGAGTGTGTTAATATTAATCTGTGTTCTCTGTCAGTGTGTTAATATTACTGAGGACAGTGGGGGTGTTTTACACTTCACAGGGTGTATCTGACAGTGAGTCATGATGTACACAGTGTGTCAGTGAGTGTGTTAATATTAATCTGTGTTCTCTGTCAGTGTGTTAATATTCCTGAGGACAGTGGGGATGTTTTACACTTCACAGGGTGTATCTGACCGTGGGTCATGATATACACAGTGTGTCAGTGAGTGTGTTAATATTAATCTGTGTTCTCTGTCAGTGTGTTAATATTCCTGAGGACAGTGGGGGTGCTTTACACTTCACCGGGTGTATCTGACTGTGGGTCATGATATACACAGTGTGTCAGTGAGTGTGTTAATATTAATCTGTGTTCTCTGTCAGTGTGTTAATATTACTGAGGACAGTGGGGGTGTTTTACACTTCACAGGGTGTATCTGATTGTGGGTCATGATATACACAGTGTGTCAGTGAGTGTGTTAATATTCATCTGTGTTCTCTGTCAGTGTGTTAATATTACTGAGGACAGTGGGGGTGTTTTACACTTCACAGGGTGTATCTGACTGTGGATCATGCTGTACACAGTGTGTCAGTGAGTGTGTTAATATTAATCTGTGTTCTCTGTCAGTGTGTTAATATTACTGAGGACAGTGGGGGTGTTTAACACTTCACAGGGTGTATCTGACTGTGGGTCATGATATACACAGTGTGTCAGTGAGTGTGTTAATATTAATCTGTGTTCTCTTTCAGGGTGTTAATATTCCTGAAGACAGTGGGGGTGTTTTACACTTCACAGGGTTTATCTGACTGTGGGTCATGATATACACAGTGTGTCAGTGAGTGTGTTAATATTAATCTGTGTTCTCTGTCAGGGTGTTAATATTCCTGAGGACAGTGGGGGTGTTTTACACTTCACAGGGTGTATCTGACTGTGGGTCATGATACACACAGTGTGTCAGTGAGCGTGTTAATATTAATCTGTGTTCTCTGTCAGTGTGTTAATATTCCTGAGGACAGTGGGGGTGTTTTACACTTCACAGGGTGTATCTGACTGTGGGTCATGATATACACAGTGTGTCAGTGAGTGTGTTCATATTACTCTGTGTTCTCTGTCAGTGTGTTAATATTACTGAGGACAGTGGGGGTGTTTTACACTTCACAGGGTGTATCTGACTGTGGGTCATGATATACACAGTGTGTCAGTGAGTGTGTTAACATTAATCTGTGTTCTCTGTCAGTGTGTTAATATTACTGAGGACAGTGGGGGTGTTTTACACTTCACAGGGTGTATCTGACTGTGGGTCATGATATGCACAGTGTGTCAGTGAGTGTGTTAATATTAATCTGTGTTCTCTGTCAGAGTGTTAATATTACTGAGGACAGTGGGGGTGTTTTACTCTTCACAGGGTGTATCTGACTGTGGGTCATGATATACACAGTGTGTCAGTGTGTGTGTTAATATTAATCTGTGTTCTCTGTCAGTGTGTTAATATTCCTGAGGACAGTGGGGGTGTTTTACACTTCACAGGGTGTATCTGACTGTGGGTCATGATGTACACAGTGTGTCAGTGAGTGTGTTAATATTAATCTTTGTTCTCTGTCAGTGTGTTAATATTCCTGTGGACAGTGGGGGTGTTTTACACTTCACAGGGTGTATCTGACTGTGGGTCATGATGTACACAGTGTGTCACTGAGTGTGTTAATATTAATCTGTGTTCTCTGTCAGTGTGTTAATATTCCTGTGGATAGTGGGGGTGTTTTACACTTCACAGGGTGTATCTGACTGTGGGTCATGACATACACAGTGTGTCAGTGAGTGTGTTAATATTACTCTGTGTTCTCTGTCAGTGTTTTAATATTACTGAGGACAGTGGGGGTATTTGACACTTCACAGGGTGTATCTGACTGTGGGTCATGATGTACACAGTGTGTCAGTGAGTCTGTTAATATTAATCTGTGTTCTCTGTCAGTGTGTTAATATTCCTGAGGACAGTGGGGATGTTTTACACTTCACAGGGTGTATCTGACTGTGGGTCATGATGTACACAGTGTGTCAGTGAGTGTGTTAATATTAATCTATGTTCTCTGTCAGTGTGTTAATATTCCTGAGGACAGTGGGGGTGTTTTACACTTCACAGGGTGTATCTGACTGTGGGTCATGATATACACAGTGTGTCAGTGAGTGTGTTAATATTAATCTGTGTTCTCTGTCAGTGTGTTAATATTCCTGAGGACAGTGGGTGTGTTTTACACTTCACAGGGTGTATCTGACTGTGGGTCATGATGTACACAGTGTGTCAGTGAGTGTGTTAATATTAATCTGTGTTCTCTGTCAGTGTGTTCATATTGCTGAGGACAGTGGGGGTGTTTTACACTTCACAGGGTGTATCTGACTGTGGGTCATGATATACACAGTGTGTCAGTGAGTGTGTTAATATTAATCTGTGTTCTCTGTCAGTGTGTTAATATTCCTGAGGACAGTGGGTTTTTTTTTTTCACTTCGCAGGGTGTATCTGACTGTGGGTCATGATGTACACAGTGTGTCAGTGAGTGTGTTAATATTAATCTGTGTTCTCTGTCAGTGTGTTAATATTACTGAGGACAGTGGGGGTGTTTTAGACTTCACAGGGTGTATCTGACTGTTGGTCATGATGTACACAGTGTGTCAGTGAGTGTGTTAATATTAATCTGTGTTCTCTGTCAGTGTGTAAATATTACTGAGGACAGTGGGGGTGTTTTACACTTCACCGGGTGTATCTGACTGTGGGTCATGATATACACAGTGTGTCAGTGAGTGTGTTAATATTAATCTGTGTTCTCTGTCAGTGTGTTAATATTACTGAGGACAGTGGGGGTGTTTTACACTTCACAGGGTGTATCTGACTGTGGGTCATGATATACACAGTGTGTCAGTGAGTGTGTTAATATTAATCTGTGTTCTCTGTCAGTGTGTTAATATTCCTGAGGACAGTGGGGGTGTTTTACACTTCACAGGGTGTATCTGACTGTGGGTCATGATGTACACAGTGTTTCAGTGAGTGTGTTAATATTAATCTGTGTTCTCTGTCAGTGTGTTCATATTACTGAGGACAGTGGGGGTGTTTTACACTTCACAGGGTGTATCTGACTGTGGGTCATGATATACACAGTGTGTCAGTGAGTGTGTTAATATTAATCTGTATTCTCTGTCAGTGTGTTAATATTCCTGAGGACAGTGGGGGTGTTTTACACTTCACAGGGTGTATCTGACTGTGGGTCATGATCTTCACAGTGTGTCAGTGAGTGTGTTAATATTAATCTGTGTACTCTGTCAGTGTGTTAATATTACTGAGGACAGTGGGGGTGTTTTACACTTCACAGGGTGTATCTGACTGTGGGTCATGATATACACAGTGTGTCAGTGAGTGTGTTAATATTAATCTGTGTTCTCTGTCAGTGTGTTAATATTCCTGAGGACAGTGGGGGTGTTTTACACTTCACAGGGTGTATCTGACTGTGGGTCATGATATACACAGTGTGTCAGTGAGTGTGTTAATATTAATCTGTGTTCTCTGTCAGGGTGTTAATATTCCTGAGGACAGTGGGGGTGTTTTACACTTCACAGGGTGTATCTGACTGTGGGTCATGATACACACAGTGTGTCAGTGAGCGTGTTAATATTAATCTGTGTTCTCTGTCAGTGTGTTAATATTCCTGAGGACAGTGGGGGTGTTTTACACTTCACAGGGTGTATCTGACTGTGGGTCATGATATACACAGTGTGTCAGTGAGTGTGTTAATATTACTCTGTGTTCTCTGTCAGTGTGTTAATATTACTGAGGACAGTGGGGGTGTCTTACACTTCACAGGGTGTATCTGACTGTGGGTCATGATATACACAGTGTGTCAGTGAGTGTGTTAACATTAATCTGTGTTCTCTGTCAGTGTGTTAATATTACTGAGGACAGTGGGGGTGTTTTACACTTCACAGGGTGTATCTGACTGTGGGTCATGATGTACACAGTGTGTCAGTGAGTGTGTTAATATTAATCTGTGTTCTCTGTCAGTGTGTTAATATTCCTGAGGATAGTGGGGGTGTTTTACACTTCACCGGGTGTATCTGACTGTGGGTCATGATATACACAGTGTGTCAGTGAGTGTGTTAATATTAATCTGTGTTCTCTGTCAGTGTGTTAATATTCCGGAGGACAGTGGGGATGTTTTACACTTCACCGGGTGTATCTGACTGTGGGTCATGATATACACAGTGTGTCAGTGAGTGTGTTAATATTAATCTGTGTTCTCTGTCAGTGTGTTAATATTACTGAGGACAGTGGGGGTGTTTTACACTTCACAGGGTGTATCTGACTGTGGGTCATGATATACACAGTGTGTCAGTGAGTGTGTTAATATTAATCTGTGTTCTCTGTCAGTGTGTTAATATTCCTGAGGACAGTGGGGGTGTTTTACACTTCACAGGGTGTATCTGACTGTGGGTCATGATGTACACATTGTTTCAGTGAGTGTGTTAATATTAATCTGTGTTCTCTGTCAGTGTGTTCATATTACTGAGGACAGTGGGGGTGTTTTACACTTCACAGGGTGTATCTGACTGTGGGTCATGATATACACAGTGTGTCAGTGAGTGTGTTAATATTAATCTGTATTCTCTGTCAGTGTGTTAATATTCCTGAGGACAGTGGGGGTGTTTTACACTTCACAGGGTGTATCTGACTGTGGGTCATGATCTTCACAGTGTGTCAGTGAGTGTGTTAATATTAATCTGTGTACTCTGTCAGTGTGTTAATATTACTGAGGACAGTGGGGGTGTTTTACACTTCACAGGGTGTATCTGACTGTGGGTCATGATATACACAGTGTGTCAGTGAGTGTGTTAATATTAATCTGTGTTCTCTGTCAGTGTGTTAATATTCCTGAGGACAGTGGGGTGTTTTACACTTCACAGGGTGTATCTGACTGTGGGTCATGATATACACAGTGTGTCAGTGAGTGTGTTAATATTAATCTGTGTTCTCTGTCAGGGTGTTAATATTCCTGAGGACAGTGGGGGTGTTTTACACTTCACAGGGTGTATCTGACTGTGGGTCATGATACACACAGTGTGTCAGTGAGCGTGTTAATATTAATCTGTGTTCTCTGTCAGTGTGTTAATATTCCTGAGGACAGTGGGGGTGTTTTACACTTCACAGGGTGTATCTGACTGTGGGTCATGATATACACAGTGTGTCAGTGAGTGTGTTAATATTACTCTGTGTTCTCTGTCAGTGTGTTAATATTACTGAGGACAGTGGGGGTGTTTTACACTTCACAGGGTGTATCTGACTGTGGGTCATGATATACACAGTGTGTCAGTGAGTGTGTTAACATTAATCTGTGTTCTCTGTCAGTGTGTTAATATTACTGAGGACAGTGGGGGTGTTTTACACTTCACAGGGTGTATCTGACTGTGGGTCATGATGTACACAGTGTGTCAGTGAGTGTGTTAATATTAATCTGTGTTCTCTGTCAGTGTGTTAATATTCCTGAGGATAGTGGGGGTGTTTTACACTTCACCGGGTGTATCTGACTGTGGGTCATGATATACACAGTGTGTCAGTGAGTGTGTTAATATTAATCTGTGTTCTCTGTCAGTGTGTTAATATTCCTGAGGACAGTGGGGATGTTTTACACTTCACAGGGTTTATCTGACTGTGGGTCATGATATACACAGTGTGTCAGTGAGTGTGTTAATATTAATCTGTTTTCTCTGTCAGTGTGTTAATATTACTGAGGACAGTGGGGGTGTTTTACACTTCACAGGTTGTATCCAACTGTGGGTCATGATGTACACAGTGTGTCAGTGAGTGTGTTAATATTAATCTGTGTTCTCTGTCAGTGTGTTAATATTACTGAGGACAGTGGGGATGTTTTACACTTCACAGGGTTTATCTGACTGTGGGTCATGATGTACACAGTGTGTCAGTGAGTGTGTTAATATTAATCTGTGTTCTCTGTCAGTGTGTTAATATTACTGAGGACAGTGGGGGTGTTTTACACTTCACAGGGTGTATCTGACTGTGGGTCATGATATACACAGTGTGTCAGTGAGTGTGTTAATATTAATCTGTGTTCTCTGTCAGTGTGTTAATATTCCTGAGGACAGTGGGGGTGTTTTACACTTCACAGGGTGTATCTGACTGTGGGTCATGATATACACAGTGTGTCAGTGAGTGTGTTAATATTAATCTGTGTTCTCTGTCAGTGTGTTAATATTACTGAGGACAGTGGGGGTGTTTTACCCTTCACAGGGTTTATCTGACTGTGGGTCATGATATACACAGTGTGTCAGTGAGTGTGTTAATATTAATCTGTGTTCTCTGTCAGTGTGTTAATATTACTGAGGACAGTGGGGGTGTTTTACACTTCACAGGGTGTATCTGACAGTGAGTCATGATGTACACAGTGTGTCAGTGAGTGTGTTAATATTAATCTGTGTTCTCTGTCAGTGTGTTAATATTCCTGAGGACAGTGGGGATGTTTTACACTTCACAGGGTGTATCTGACCGTGGGTCATGATATACACAGTGTGTCAGTGAGTGTGTTAATGTTAATCTGTGTTCTCTGTCAGTGTGTTAATATTACTGAGGACAGTGGGGGTGTTTTACACTTCACAGGGTGTATCTGATTGTGGGTCATGATATACACAGTGTGTCAGTGAGTGTGTTAATATTCATCTGTGTTCTCTGTCAGTGTGTTAATATTACTGAGGACAGTGGGGGTGTTTTACACTTCACAGGGTGTATCTGACTGTGGATCATGATGTACACAGTGTGTCAGTGAGTGTGTTAATATTAATCTGTGTTCTCTGTCAGTGTGTTAATATTACTGAGGACAGTGGGGGTGTTTAACACTTCACAGGGTGTATCTGACTGTGGGTCATGATATACACAGTGTGTCAGTGAGTGTGTTAATATTAATCTGTGTTCTCTTTCAGGGTGTTAATATTCCTGAAGACAGTGGGGGTGTTTTACACTTCACAGGGTTTATCTGACTGTGGGTCATGATATACACAGTGTGTCAGTGAGTGTGTTAATATTAATCTGTGTTCTCTGTCAGGGTTTTAATATTCCTGAGGACAGTGGGGGTGTTTTACACTTCACAGGGTGTATCTGACTGTGGGTCATGATACACACAGTGTGTCAGTGAGCGTGTTAATATTAATCTGTGTTCTCTGTCAGTGTGTTAATATTCCTGAGGACAGTGGGGGTGTTTTACACTTCACAGGGTGTATCTGACTGTGGGTCATGATATACACAGTGTGTCAGTGAGTGTGTTAATATTACTCTGTGTTCTCTGTCAGTGTGTTAATATTACTGAGGACAGTGGGGGTGTTTTACACTTCACAGGGTGTATCTGACTGTGGGTCATGATATACACAGTGTGTCAGTGAGTGTGTTAACATTAATCTGTGTTCTCTGTCAGTGTGTTAATATTACTGAGGACAGTGGGGGTGTTTTACACTTCACAGGGTGTATCTGACTGTGGGTCATGATATGCACAGTGTGTCAGTGAGTGTGTTAATATTAATCTGTGTTCTCTGTCAGTGTGTTAATATTACTGAGGACAGTGGGGGTGTTTTACTCTTCACAGGGTGTATCTGACTGTGGGTCATGATATACACAGTGTGTCAGTGTGTGTGTTAATATTAATCTGTGTTCTCTGTCAGTGTGTTAATATTCCTGAGGACAGTGGGGGTGTTTTACACTTCACAGGGTGTATCTGACTGTGGGTCATGATGTACACAGTGTGTCAGTGAGTGTGTTAATATTAATCTTTGTTCTCTGTCAGTGTGTTAATATTCCTGTGGACAGTGGGGGTGTTTTACACTTCACAGGGTGTATCTGACTGTGGGTCATGATGTACACAGTGTGTCACTGAGTGTGTTAATATTAATCTGTGTTCTCTGTCAGTGTGTTAATATTCCTGTGGATAGTGGGGGTGTTTTACACTTCACAGGGTGTATCTGACTGTGGGTCATGACATACACAGTGTGTCAGTGAGTGTGTTAATATTACTCTGTGTTCTCTGTCAGTGTTTTAATATTACTGAGGACAGTGGGGGTATTTGACACTTCACAGGGTGTATCTGACTGTGGGTCATGATGTACACAGTGTGTCAGTGAGTCTGTTAATATTAATCTGTGTTCTCTGTCAGTGTGTTAATATTCCTGAGGACAGTGGGGATGTTTTACACTTCACAGGGTGTATCTGACTGTGGGTCATGA
The DNA here is from genome assembly GCF_036365525.1 of Heterodontus francisci. Lineage (NCBI taxonomy): Eukaryota > Metazoa > Chordata > Chondrichthyes > Heterodontiformes > Heterodontidae > Heterodontus > Heterodontus francisci. The sequence goes on along the minus strand of NW_027140423.1, from coordinate 350,232 downwards.
TGTACACAGTGTGTCAGTGAGTGTGTTAATATTAATCTGTGTTCTCTGTCAGTGTGTTAATATTCCTGAGGACAGTGGGGGTGTTTTACACTTCACAGGGTGTATCTGACTGTGGGTCATGATATACACAGTGTGTCAGTGAGTGTGTTAATATTAATCTGTGTTCTCTGTCAGTGTGTTAATATTCCTGAGGACAGTGGGTGTGTTTTACACTTCACAGGGTGTATCTGACTGTGGGTCATGATGTACACAGTGTGTCAGTGAGTGTGTTAATATTAATCTGTGTTCTCTGTCAGTGTGTTCATATTGCTGAGGACAGTGGGGGTGTTTTACACTTCACAGGGTGTATCTGACTGTGGGTCATGATATACACAGTGTGTCAGTGAGTGTGTTAATATTAATCTGTGTTCTCTGTCAGTGTGTTAATATTCCTGAGGACAGTGGGGTTTTTATTTTTTAACTTCGCAGGGTGTATCTGACTGTGGGTCATGATGTACACAGTGTGTCAGTGAGTGTGTTAATATTAATCTGTGTTCTCTGTCAGTGTGTTAATATTACTGAGGACAGTGGGGGTGTTTTACACTTCACAGGGTGTATCTGACTGTTGGTCATGATGTACACAGTGTGTCAGTGAGTGTGTTAATATTAATCTGTGTTCTCTGTCAGTGTGTAAATATTACTGAGGACAGTGGGGGTGTTTTACACTTCACCGGGTGTATCTGACTGTGGGTCATGATATACACAGTGTGTCAGTGAGTGTGTTAATATTAATCTGTGTTCTCTGTCAGTGTGTTAATATTACTGAGGACAGTGGGGGTGTTTTACACTTCACAGGGTGTATCTGACTGTGGGTCATGATATACACAGTGTGTCAGTGAGTGTGTTAATATTAATCTGTGTTCTCTGTCAGTGTGTTAATATTCCTGAGGACAGTGGGGGTGTTTTACACTTCACAGGGTGTATCTGACTGTGGGTCATGATGTACACAGTGTTTCAGTGAGTGTGTTAATATTAATCTGTGTTCTCTGTCAGTGTGTTCATATTACTGAGGACAGTGGGGGTGTTTTACACTTCACAGGGTGTATCTGACTGTGGGTCATGATATACACAGTGTGTCAGTGAGTGTGTTAATATTAATCTGTATTCTCTGTCAGTGTGTTAATATTCCTGAGGACAGTGGGGGTGTTTTACACTTCACAGGGTGTATCTGATTGTGGGTCATGATCTTCACAGTGTGTCAGTGAGTGTGTTAATATTAATCTGTGTACTCTGTCAGTGTGTTAATATTACTGAGGACAGTGGGGGTGTTTTACACTTCACAGGGTGTATCTGACTGTGGGTCATGATATACACAGTGTGTCAGTGAGTGTGTTAATATTAATCTGTGTTCTCTGTCAGTGTGTTAATATTCCTGAGGACAGTGGGGGTGTTTTACACTTCACAGGGTGTATCTGACTGTGGGTCATGATATACACAGTGTGTCAGTGAGTGTGTTAATATTAATCTGTGTTCTCTGTCAGTGTGTTAATATTCCTGAGGACAGTGGGGGTGTTTTACACTTCACAGGGTGCATCTGACTGTGGGTCATGATGTACACAGTGTGTCAGTGAGTGTGTTAATATTAATCTGTGTTCTCTGTCAGTGTGTTAATATTACTGAGGACAGTGCGGGTGTTTTACACTTCACAGGGTGTATCTGACTGTGGGTCATGATGGACACAGTGTGTCAGTGAGTGTGTTAATATTAATCTGTGTTCTCTGTCAGTGTGTTAATATTACTGAGGACAGTGGGGTTTTTTTCCACTTCACAGGGTGTATCTGACTGTGGGTCATGATATACACAGTGTGTCAGTGAGTGTGTTAATATTAATCTGTGTTCTCTGTCAGTGTGTTAATATTACTGAGGACAGTGGGGGTGTTTTACACTTCACAGGGTGTATCTGACTGTGGGTCATGATATACACAGTGTGTCAGTGAGTGTGTTAATATTAATCTGTGTTCTCTGTCAGTGTGTTAACATTACTGAGGACAGTGGGGGTGTTTTACACTTCACAGGGTTTATCTGACTGTGGGTCATGATGGACACAGTGTGTCAGTGAGTGTGTTAATATTAATCTGTGTTCTCTGTCAGTGTGTTAATATTACTGAGGACAGTGGGGGTGTTTTACACTTCACAGGGTGTATCTGACTGTGGGTCATGATATACACAGTGTGTCAGTGAGTGTGTTAATATTAATCTGTGTTCTCTGTCAGTGTGTTAATATTACTGAGGATAGTGGGGGTGTTTTACACTTCACAGGGTGTATCTGACTGTGGGTCATGATATACACAGTGTGTCAGTGAGTGTGTTAATATTAATCTGTGTTCTCTGTCAGTGTGTTAATATTCCTGAGGACAGTGGGGGTGTTTTACACTTCACAGGGTGTATCTGTCTGTGGATCATGATATACACAGTGTGTCAGTGAGTGTGTTAATATTAATCTGTGTTCTCTGTCAGTGTGTTAATATTCCTGAGGACAGTGGGGGTGTTTTACACTTCACAGGGTGTATCTGTCTGTGGATCATGATATACACAGTGTGTCAGTGAGTGTGTTAATATTAATCTGTGTTCTCTGTCAGTGTGTTAATATTGCTGAGGACAGTGGGGGTGTTTTACACTTCACAGGGTGTATCTGACTGTAGGTCATGATATACACAGTGTGTCAGTGAGTGTGTTAATATTAATCTGTGTTCTCTGTCAGTGTGTTAATATTACTGAGGACAGTGGGGGTGTTTTACACTTCACAGGGTGTATCTGACTGTGGGTCATGATGGACACAGTGTGTCAGTGAGTGTGTTAATATTAATCTGTGTTCTCTGTCAGTGTGTTAATATTACTGAGGACAGTGGGGTTTTTTTCCACTTCACAGGGTGTATCTGACTGTGGGTCATGATATACACAGTGTGTCAGTGAGTGTGTTAATATTAATCTGTGTTCTCTGTCAGTGTGTTAATATTACTGAGGACAGTGGGGGTGTTTTACACTTCACAGGGTGTATCTGACTGTGGGTCATGATATACACAGTGTGTCAGTGAGTGTGTTAATATTAATCTGTGTTCTCTGTCAGTGTGTTAACATTACTGAGGACAGTGGGGGTGTTTTACACTTCACAGGGTTTATCTGAGTGTGGGTCATGATGGACACAGTGTGTCAGTGAGTGTGTTAATATTAATCTGTGTTCTCTGTCAGTGTGTTAATATTACTGAGGACAGTGGGGGTGTTTTACACTTCACAGGGTGTATCTGACTGTGGGTCATGATATACACAGTGTGTCAGTGAGTGTGTTAATATTAATCTGTGTTCTCTGTCAGTGTGTTAATATTACTGAGGACAGTGGGGGTGTTTTACACTTCACAGGGTGTATCTGACTGTGGGTCATGATATACACAGTGTGTCAGTGAGTGTGTTAATATTAATCTGTGTTCTCTGTCAGTGTGTTAATATTACTGAGGACAGTGGGGGTGTTTTACACTTCACAGGGTGTATCTGACTGTGGGTCATGATATACACAGTGTGTCAGTGAGTGTGTTAATATTAATCTGTGTTCTCTGTCAGTGTGTTAATATTACTGAGGACAGTGGGGGTGTTTTACACTTCACAGGGTGTATCTGACTGTGGATCATGATATACACAGTGTGTCAGTGAGTGTGTTAATATTAATCTGTGTTCTCTGTCAGTGTGTTAATATTGCTGAGGACAGTGGGGGTGTTTTACACTTCACAGGGTGTATCTGACTGTAGGTCATGATATACACAGTGTGTCAGTGAGTGTGTTAATATTAATCTGTGTTCTCTGTCAGTGTGTTAATATTCCTGAGGACAGTGGGGGTGTTTTACACTTCACAGGGTGTATCTGACTGTGGGTCATGATATACACAGTGTGTCAGTGAGTGTGTTAATATTAATCTGTGTTCTCTGTCAGTGTGTTAATATTCCTGAGGACAGTGGGGGTGTTTTACACTTCACAGGGTGCATCTGACTGTGGGCATGATGTACACAGTGTGTCAGTGAGTGTGTTAATATTAATCTGTGTTCTCTGTCAGTGTGTTAATATTACTGAGGACAGTGGGGGTGTTTTACACTTCACAGGGTGTTTCTGACTGTGGGTCATGATATACACAGTGTGTCAGTGAGTGTGTTAATATTAATCTGTGTTCTCTGTCAGTGTGTTAATATTACTGAGGACAGTGGGGGTGTTTTACACTTCACATGGTGTATCTGACTGTGGGTCATGATGTACACAGTGTGTCAGTGAGTGTGTTAATATTAATCTGTGTTCTCTGTCAGTGTGTTAATATTACTGAGGACAGTGGGGGTGTTTTACACTTCACAGGGTTTATCTGACTGTGGGTCATGATATACACAGTGTGTCAGTGAGTGTGTTAATATTAATCTGTGTTCTCTGTCAGTGTGTTAATATTCCTGTGGACAGTGGGGGTGTTTTACACTTCACAGGGTGTATCTGACTGTGGGTCATGATGTACACAGTGTGTCAGTGAGTGTGTTAATATTAATCTGTGTTCTCTGTCAGTGTGTTAATATTACTGAGGACAGTGGGGGTGTTTTACACTTCACAGGGTTTATCTGACTGTGGGTCATGATGTACACAGTGTGTCAGTGAGTGTGTTAATATTAATCTGTGTTCTCTGTCAGTGTGTTAATATTCCTGAGGACAGTGGGGATGTTTTACACTTCACAGGGTGAATCTGACTGTGGGTCATGATATACACAGTGTGTCAGTGAGTGTGTTAATATTAATCTGTGTTCTCTGTCAGTGTGTTAATATTACTGAGGACAGTGGGGGTGTTTTACACTTCACAGGGTGTATCTGACTGTGGGTCATGATATACACAGTGTGTCAGTGAGTGTGTTAATATTAATCTGTGTTCTCTGTCAGGTGTTAATATTCCTGAGTACAGTGGGGATGTTTTACACTTCACCGGGTGTATCTGACTGTGGGTGATGATATACACAGTGTGTCAGTGAGTGTGTTAATATTAATCTGTGTTCTCTGTCAGTGTGTTAATATTCCTGAGGACAATGGGGATGTTTTACCCTTCACAGGGTGTATCTGACTGTGGGTCATGATATACACAGTGTGTCAGTGAGTGTGTTAATATTAATCTGTGTTCTCTGTCAGTGTGTTAATATTACTGAGGACAGTGGGGGTGTTTTACACTTCACAGGGTGTATCTGACTCTGGGTGATGATATACATAGTGTGTCAGTGAGTGTGTTAATATTAATCTGTGTTCTCTGTCAGTGTGTTAATATTCCTGAGGACAGTGGGGATGTTTTACACTTCACAGGGTGTATCTGACTGTGGGTCATGATATACACAGTGTGTCAGTGAGTGTGTTAATATTAATCTGTGTTCTCTGTCAGTGTGTTAATATTACTGAGGACAGTGGGGGTGTTTTACACTTCACAGGTTGTATCTGACTCTGGGTCATGATATACACAGTGTGTCAGTGAGTGTGTTAATATTAATCTGTGTTCTCTGTCAGTGTGTTAATATTCCTGAGGACAGTGGGGTGTTTTACACTTCACAGGGTGTATCTGACTGTGGGTCATGATATACACAGTGTGTCAGTGAGTGTGTTAATATTAATCTGTGTTCTCTGTCAGTGTGTTAATATTCCTGAGGACAGTGGGGGTGTTTTACACTTCACAGGGTGTATCTGACTGTGGGTCATGATATACACAGTGTGTCAGTGAGTGTGTTAATATTAATCTGTGTTCTCTGTCAGTGTGTTAATATTACTGAGGACAGTGGGAAAGTTTTACACTTCACAGGGTTTATCTGACTGTGGGTCATGATATACACAGTGTGTCAGTGAGTGTGTTAATATTAATCTGTGTTCTCTGTCAGTGTGTTAATATTACTGAGGACAGTGGGGGTGTTTTACACTTCACAGGGTGTATCTGACTGTGGGTCATGATATACATAGTGTGTCAGTGAGTGTGTTAATATTAATCTGTGCTCTCTGTCAGTGTGTTAATATTACTGAGGACAGTGGGGGTGTTTTACACTTCACAGGGTGCATCTGACTGTGGGTCATGATTTACACAGTGTGTCAGTGAGTGTGTTAATATTAATCTTTGTTCTCTGTCAGTGTGTTAATATTACTGAGGACAGTGGGGATGTTTTACACTTCACAGGGTGTATCTGACTGTGGGTCATGATATACACAGTGTGTCAGTGAGTGTGTTAATATTAATCTGTGTTCTCTGTCAGTGTGTTAATATTCCTGAGGACAGTGGGGGTGTTTTACACTTCACAGGGTATATCTGACTGTGGGTCATGATATACACAGTGTGTCAGTGAGTGTGTTAATATTAATCTGTGTTCTCTGTCAGTGTGTTAATATTCCTGAGGACAGTGGGGGTGTTTTACACTTCACAGGGTGTATCTGACTGTGGGTCATGATATACACAGTGTGTCAGTGAGTGTGTTAATATTAATCTGTGTTCTCTGTCAGTGTGTTAATATTCCTGAGGACAGTGGGGGTGTTTTACACTTCACAGGGTGTATCTGACTGTGGGTCATGATATACACAGTGTGTCAGTGAGTGTGTTAATATTAATCTGTGTTCTCTGTCAGTGTGTTAATATTACTGAGGACAGTGGGTGTGTTTTACACTTCACAGGGTGTATCTGACTGTGGGTCATGATATACACAGTGTGTCAGTGAGTGTGTTAATATTAATCTGTGTTCTCTGTCAGTGTGTTAATATTACTGAGGACAGTGGGGGTGTTTTACACTTCACAGGGTGTATCTGACTGTGGGTCATGATATACACAGTGTGTCAGTGAGTGTGTTAATATTAATCTGTGTTCTCTGTCAGTGTGTTAATATTACTGAGGACAGTGGGGGTGTTTTACACTTCACAGGGTGTATCTGACTGTGGGTCATGATATACACAGTGTGTCAGTGAGTGTGTTAATATTAATCTGTGTTCTCTGTCAGTGTGTTAATATTACTGAGGACAGTGGGGGTGTTTTGCACTTCACAGGGTGTATCTGACTGTGGGTCATGACATACACAGTGTGTCAGTGAGTGTGTTAATATTAATCTGTGTTCTCTGAACGTGTGTTAATATTCCTGAGGACAGTGGGGGTGTTTTACACTTCACAGGGTTTATCTGACTGTGGGTCATGATATACACAGTGTGTAAGTGAGTGTGTTAATATTAATCTGTGTTCTCTGTCAGTGTGTTAATATTGCTGAGGACAGTGGGGATGTTTTACACTTCACAGGCTGTATCTGACTGTGGGTCATGATGTACACAGTGTGTCAGTGAGTGTGTTAATATTAATCTGTGTACTCTGTCAGTGTGTTAATATTGCTGAGGACAGTGGGGGTGTTTTACACTTCACCGGGTGTATCTGACTGTTGGTCATGATATACACAGTGTGTCAGTGAGTGTGTTAGTATTAATCTGTGTTCTCTGTCAGTGTGTTAATATTCCTGAGGACAGTGGGGGTGTTTTACACTTCACAGGGTTTATCTGACTGTGGGTCATGATGTACACAGTGTGTCAGTGAGAGTGTTAATATTAATCTGTGTTCTCTGTCAGTGTGTTAATATTCCTGAGGACAGTGGGGGTGTTTTACACTTCACAGGATTTATCTGACTGTGGGTCATGATATACACAGTGTGTCAGTGAGTGTGTTAATATTAATCTGTGTTCTCTGTCAGTGTGTTAATATTACTGAGGACAGTGGGGGTGTTTTACACTTCACAGGGTGTATCTGACTGTGAGTCATGATGTACAAAGTGTGTCAGTGAGTGTGTTAATATTAATCTGTGTTCTCTGTCAGTGTGTTAATATTCCTGAGGACAGTGGGGGTGTTTTACACTTCACAGGGTGTATCTGACTGTGGGTCATGATGTACACAGTGTGTCAGTGAGTGTGTTAATATTAATCTGTGTTCTCTGTCAGTGTGTTAATATTCCTGAGGACAGTGGGGATGTTTTACACTTCACCGGGTGTATCTGACTGTGGGTCATGATACACACAGTGTGTCAGTGAGTGTGTTAATATTAATCTGTGTACTCTGTCAGTGTGTTAATATTGCTGAGGACAGTGGGGGTGTTTTACACTTCACCGGGTGTATCTGACTGTGGGTCATGATGTACACAGTGTGTCAGTGAGTGTGTTAATATTAATCTGTGTTCTCTGTCAGTGTGTTAATATTACTGAGGACAGTGGGGGTGTTTTACACTTCACAGTTTGTATCTAACTGTGGGTCATGATATACACAGTGTGTCAGTGAGTGTGTTAATATTAATCTGTGTTCTCTGTCAGTGTGTTAATATTCCTGAGGACAGTGGGGGTGTTTTACACTTCACAGGGTTTATCTGACTGTGGGTCATGATGTACACAGTGTGTCAGTGAGAGTGTTAATATTAATCTGTGTTCTCTGTCAGTGTGTTAATATTCCTGAGGACAGTGGGGGTGTTTTACACTTCACAGGGTTTATCTGACTGTGGGTCATGATATACACAGTGTGTCAGTGAGTGTGTTAATATTAATCTGTGTTCTCTGTCAGTGTGTTAATATTACTGAGGACAGTGGGGGTGTTTTACACTTCACAGGGTGTATCTGACTGTGAGTCATGATGTACAAAGTGTGTCAGTGAGTGTGTTAATATTAATCTGTGTTCTCTGTCAGTGTGTTAATATTCCTGAGGACAGTGGGGGTGTTTTACACTTCACAGGGTGTATCTGACTGTGGGTCATGATATACACAGTGTGTCAGTGAGTGTGTTAATATTAATCTGTGTTCTCTGTCAGTGTGTTAATATTACTGAGGACAGTGGGGGTGTTTTACACTTCACAGGGTGTATCTGACTGTGGGTCATGATGTACACAGTGTGTCAGTGAGTGTGTTAATATTAATCTGTGTTCTCTGTCAGTGTGTTAATATTCCTGAGGACAGTGGGGATGTTTTACACTTCACCGGGTGTATCTGACTGTGGGTCATGATATACACAGTGTGTCAGTGACTGTGTTAATATTAATCTGTGTTCTCTGTCAGTGTGTTAATATTACTGAGGACAGTGGGGGTGTTTTACACTTCACAGGGTGTATCTGACTGTGGGTCATGATGTACACAGTGTGTCAGTGAGTGTGTTAATATTAATCTGTGTTCTCTGTCAGTGTGTTAATATTACTGAGGACAGTGGGGGTGTTTTATACTTCACATGGTGTATCTGACTGTGGGTCATGATGTACACAATTTGTCAGTGAGAGCGTTAATATTAATCTGTGTTCTCTGTCAGTGTGTTACTATTCCTGAGGACAGTGGGGGTGTTTTACACTTCACAGGGTGTATCTGACTGTGGGTCATGATATACACAGTGTGTCAGTGAGTGTGTTAATATTAATCTGTGTTCTCTGTCAGTGTGTTAATATTACTGAGGACAGTGGGGGTGTTTTACACTTCACAGGGTGTATCTGACTGTGGGTCATGATATACACAGTGTGTCAGTGAGTGTGTTAATATTAATCTGTGTTCTCTGTCGGTGTGTTAATATTCCTGAGGACAGTGGGGGTGTTTTACACTTCACAGGGTGTATCTGACTGTGGGTCATGATATACACAGTGTGTCAGTGAGTGTGTTAATATTAATCTGTGTTCTCTGTCAGTGTGTTAATATTACTGAGGTCAGTGGGGGTGTTTTACACTTCACAGGGTGTATCTGACTGTGGGTCATGATATACACAGTGTGTCAGTGAGTGTGTTAATATTAATCTGTGTTCTCTGTCAGTGTGTTAATATTACTGAGGACAGTGGGGGTGTTTTGCACTTCACAGGGTGTATCTGACTGTGGGTCATGATATACACAGTGTGTCAGTGAGTGTGTTAATATTAATCTGTGTTCTCTGTCAGTGTGTTAATATTACTGAGGACAGTGGGGGTGTTTTGCACTTCACAGGGTGTATCTGACTGTGGGTCATGACATACACAGTGTGTCAGTGAGTGTGTTAATATTAATCTGTGTTCTCTGAACGTGTGTTAATATTCCTGAGGACAGTGGGGGTGTTTTACACTTCACAGGGTTTATCTGACTGTGGGTCATCATGTACACAGTGTGTCAGTGAGTGTGTTAATATTAATCTGTGTTCTCTGTCAGTGTGTTAATATTCCTGAGGACAGTGGGGGTGTTTTACACTTCACAGGGTTTATCTGACTGTGGGTCATGATATACACAGTGTGTCAGTGAGTGTGTTAATATTAATCTGTGTTCTCTGTCAGTGTGTTAATATTGCTGAGGACAGTGGGGATGTTTTACACTTCACAGGGTGTATCTGACTGTGGGTCATGATGTACACAGTGTGTCAGTGAGTGTGTTAATATTAATCTGTGTACTCTGTCAGTGTGTTAATATTGCTGAGGACAGTGGGGGTGTTTTACACTTCACCGGGTGTATCTGACTGTGGGTCATGACATACACAGTGTGTCAGTGAGTGTGTTAATATTAATCTGTGTTCTCTGAACGTGTGTTAATATTCCTGAGGAGAGTGGGGGTGTTTTACACTTCACAGGGTTTATCTGACTGTGGGTCATGACATACACAGTGTGTCAGTGAGTGTGTTAATATTAATCTGTGTTCTCTGTCAGTGTGTTAATATTGCTGAGGACAGTGGGGATGTTTTACACTTCACAGGCTGTATCTGACTGTGGGTCATGATGTACACAGTGTGTCAGTGAGTGTGTTAATATTAATCTGTGTACTCTGTCAGTGTGTTAATATTGCTGAGGACAGTGGGGGTGTTTTACACTTCACCGGGTGTATCTGACTGTTGGTCATGATGTACACAGTGTGTCAGTGAGTGTGTTAATATTAATCTGTGTTCTCTGTCAGTGTGTTAATATTACTGAGGACAGTGGGGGTGTTTTACACTTCACAGTTTGTATCTAACTGTGGGTCATGATATACACAGTGTGTCAGTGAGTGTGTTAATATTAATCTGTGTTCTCTGTCAGTGTGTTAATATTCCTGAGGACAGTGGGGGTGTTTTACACTTCACAGGGTTTATCTGACTGTGGGTCATGATGTACACAGTGTGTCAGTGAGAGTGTTAATATTAATCTGTGTTCTCTGTCAGTGTGTTAATATTCCTGAGGACAGTGGGGGTGTTTTACACTTCACAGGGTGTATCTGACTGTGGGTCATGATGTACACAGTGTGTCAGTGAGTGTGTTAATATTAATCTGTGTTCTCTGTCAGTGTGTTAATATTCCTGAGGACAGTGGGGATGTTTTACACTTCACCGGGTGTATCTGACTGTGGGTCATGATATACACAGTGTGTCAGTGAGTGTGTTAATATTAATCTGTGTACTCTGTCAGTGTGTTAATATTGCTGAGGACAGTGGGGGTGTTTTACACTTCACCGGGTGTATCTGACTGTGGGTCATGATGTACACAGTGTGTCAGTGAGTGTGTTAATATTAATCTGTGTTCTCTGTCAGTGTGTTAATATTACTGAGGACAGTGGGGGTGTTTTACACTTCACAGTTTGTATCTAACTGTGGGTCATGATATACACAGTGTGTCAGTGAGTGTGTTAATATTAATCTGTGTTCTCTGTCAGTGTGTTAATATTACTGAGGACAGTGGGGGTGTTTTACACTTCACAGTTTGTATCTAACTGTGGGTCATGATATACACAGTGTGTCAGTGAGTGTGTTAATATTAATCTGTGTTCTCTGTCAGTGTGTTAATATTCCTGAGGACAGTGGGGGTGTTTTACACTTCACAGGGTTTATCTGACTGTGGGTCATGATGTACACAGTGTGTCAGTGAGAGTGTTAATATTAATCTGTGTTCTCTGAACGTGTGTTAATATTCCTGAGGACAGTGGGGGTGTTTTACACTTCACAGGGTTTATCTGACTGTGGGTCATCATGTACACAGTGTGTCAGTGAGTGTGTTAATATTAATCTGTGTTCTCTGTCAGTGTGTTAATATTCCTGAGGACAGTGGGGGTGTTTTACACTTCACAGGGTTTATCTGACTGTGGGTCATGATATACACAGTGTGTCAGTGAGTGTGTTAATATTAATCTGTGTTCTCTGTCAGTGTGTTAATATTGCTGAGGACAGTGGGGATGTTTTACAGTTCACAGGGTGTATCTGACTGTGGGTCATGATGTACACAGTGTGTCAGTGAGTGTGTTAATATTAATCTGTGTTCTCTGTCAGTGTGTTAATATTGCTGAGGACAGTGGGGATGTTTTACACTTCACAGGGTGTATCTGACTGTGGGTCATGATGTACACAGTGTGTCAGTGAGTGTGTTAATATTAATCTGTGTACTCTGTCAGTGTGTTAATATTGCTGAGGACAGTCGGGGTGTTTTACACTTCACCGGGTGTATCTGACTGTGGGTCATGATGTACACAGTGTGTCAGTGAGTGTGTTAATATTAATCTGTGTTCTCTGTCAGTGTGTTAATATTACTGAGGACAGTGGGGGTGTTTTACACTTCACAGTTTGTATCTAACTGTGGGTCATGATATACACAGTTTGTCAGTGAGTGTGTTAATATTAATCTGTGTTCTCTGTCAGTGTGTTAATATTCCTGAGGACAGTGGGGGTGTTTTACACTTCACAGGGTTGATCTGACTGTGGGTCATGATGTACACAGTGTGTCAGTGAGAGTGTTAATATTAATCTGTGTTCTCTGTCAGTGTGTTAATATTACTGAGGACTGTGGGGGTGTTTTACACTTCACAGGGTGTATCTGACTGTGGGTCATGATATACACAGTGTGTCAGTGAGTGTGTTAATATTAATCTGTGTTCTCTGCCAGTGTGTTAATATTCCTGAGGACAGTGGGGGTGTTTTACACTTCACAGGGTGTATCTGACTGTGAGTCATGATATACACAGTGTGTCAGTGAGTGTGTTAATATTAATCTGTGTTCTCTGTCAGTGTGTTAATATTACTGAGGACAGTGGGGGTGTTTTACACTTCACAGGGTGAATCTGACTGTGAGTCATGATGTACAAAGTGTGTCAGTGAGTGTGTTAATATTAATCTCGGTTCTCTGTCAGTGTGTTAATATTCCTGAGGACAGTGGGGATGTTTTACACTTCACAGGGTGTATCTGACTGTGGGTGATGATATACACAGTGTGTCAGTGAGTGTGTTAATATTAATCTGTGTTCTCTGTCAGTGTGTTAATATTCCTGAGGACAGTGGGGGTGTTTTACACTTCACAGGGTTTATCTGACTGTGGGTCATGATATACACAGTGTGTCAGTGAGTGTGTTAATATTAATCTGTGTTCTCTGTCAGTGTGTTAATATTACTGAGGACAGTGGGAGTGTTTTACACTTCACAGGGTGTATCTGACTGTGACTCATGATGTACAAAGTGTGTCAGTGAGTGTGTTAATATTAATCTGTGTTCTCTGTCAGTGTGTTAATATTACTGAGGACAGAGGGGATGTTTTACACTTCACAGGGTTTATCTGACTGTGGGTCATGATATACACAGTGTGTCAGTGAGTGTGTTAATATTAATCTGTGTTCTCTGTCAGTGTGTTAATATTCCTGAGGACAGTGGGGATGCTTTACACTTCACAGGGTGTATCTGACTGTGGGTCATGATGTACACAGTGTGTCAGTGAGTGTGTTAATATTAATCTGTGTTCTCTGTCAGTGTGTTAATATTCCTGAGGACAGTGGGGATGTTTTACACTTCACCGGGTGTATCTGACTGTGGGTCATGATATACACAGTGTGTCAGTGAGTGTGTTAATATTAATCTGTGTTCTCTGTCAGTGTGTTAATATTACTGAGGACAGTGGGGGTGTTTTACACTTCACAGGGTGTATCTGACTGTGGGTCATGATATACACAGTGTGTCAGTGAGTGTGTTAATATTAATCTGTGTTCTCTGTCAGTGTGTTAATATTACTGAGGACAGTGGGGGTGTTTTACACTTCACAGGGTTTATCTGACTGTGGGTCATGATATACACAGTGTGTCAGTGAGTGTGTTAATATTAATCTGTGTTCTCTGTCAGTGTGTTAATATTACTGAGGACAGTGGTGGTGTTTTACACTTCACAGGGTGTATCTGACTGTGGGTCATGATATACACAGTGTGTCAGTGAGTGTGTTAATATTAATCTGTGTTCTCTGTCAGTGTGTTAATATTACTGAGGACAGTGGTGGTGTTTTACACTTCACAGGGTGTATCTGACTGTGGGTCATGATATACACAGTGTGTCAGTGAGTGTGTTAATATTAATCTGTGTTCTCTGTCAGTGTGTTAATATTGCTGAGGACAGTGGGGGTGTTTTACACTTCACAGGGTGTATCTGACTGTGGGTCATGATGTACACAGTGTGTCAGTGAGAGCGTTAATATTAATCTGTGTTCTCTGTCAATGTGTTGCTATTCCTGAGGACAGTGGGGGTGTTTTACACTTCACAGGGTGTATCTGACTGTGGGTCATGATATACACAGTGTGTCAGTGAGTGTGTTAATATTAATCTGTGTTCTCTGTCAGTGTGTTAATATTACTGAGGACAGTGGGGGTGTTTTACACTTCACAGGGTGTATCTGACTGTGGGTCATGATGTACACAGTGTGTCAGTGAGTGTGTTAATATTAATCTGTGTTCTCTGTCAGTGTGTTAATATTACTGAGGACAGTGGGGGTGTTTTACACTTCACAGGGTGTATCTGACTGTGGGTCATGATATACACAGTGTGTCAGTGAGTGTGTTAATATTAATCTGTGTTCTCTGTCAGTGTGTTAATATTACTGAGGACAGTGGGGGTGTTTTACACTTCACAGGGTGTATCTGACTGTGGGTCATGATATACACAGTGTGTCAGTGAGTGTGTTAATATTAATCTGTGTTCCCTGTCAGTGTGTTAATATTACTGAGGACAGTGGGGGTGTTTTGCACTTCACAGGGTGTATCTGACTGTGGGTCATGACATACACAGTGTGTCAGTGAGTGTGTTAATATTAATCTGTGTTCTCTGAACGTGTGTTAATATTACTGAGGACAGTGGGGGTGTTTTGCACTTCACAGTGTGTATCTGACTGTGGGTCATGACATACACAGTGTGTCAGTGAGTGTGTTAATATTAATCTGTGTTCTCTGAACGTGTGTTAATATTCCTGAGGACAGTGGGGGTGTTTTACACTTCACAGGGTTTATCTGACTGTGGGTCATCATGTACACAGTGTGTCAGTGAGTGTGTTAATATTAATCTGTGTTCTCTGTCAGTGTGTTAATATTCCTGAGGACAGTGGGGGTGTTTTACACTTCACAGGGTTTATCTGACTGTGGGTCATGATATACACAGTGTGTCAGTGAGTGTGTTAATATTAATCTGTGTTCTCTGTCAGTGTGTTAATATTGCTGAGGACAGTGGGGATGTTTTACAGTTCACAGGGTGTATCTGACTGTGGGTCATGATGTACACAGTGTGTCAGTGAGTGTGTTAATATTAATCTGTGTTCTCTGTCAGTGTGTTAATATTGCTGAGGACAGTGGGGATGTTTTACACTTCACAGGGTGTATCTGACTGTGGGTCATGATGTACACAGTGTGTCAGTGAGTGTGTTAATATTAATCTGTGTACTCTGTCAGTGTGTTAATATTGCTGAGGACAGTCGGGGTGTTTTACACTTCACCGGGTGTATCTGACTGTGGGTCATGATGTACACAGTGTGTCAGTGAGTGTGTTAATATTAATCTGTGTTCTCTGTCAGTGTGTTAATATTACTGAGGACAGTGGGGGTGTTTTACACTTCACAGTTTGTATCTAACTGTGGGTCATGATATACACAGTTTGTCAGTGAGTGTGTTAATATTAATCTGTGTTCTCTGTCAGTGTGTTAATATTCCTGAGGACAGTGGGGGTGTTTTACACTTCACAGGGTTGATCTGACTGTGGGTCATGATGTACACAGTGTGTCAGTGAGAGTGTTAATATTAATCTGTGTTCTCTGTCAGTGTGTTAATATTACTGAGGACTGTGGGGGTGTTTTACACTTCACAGGGTGTATCTGACTGTGGGTCATGATATACACAGTGTGTCAGTGAGTGTGTTAATATTAATCTGTGTTCTCTGCCAGTGTGTTAATATTCCTGAGGACAGTGGGGGTGTTTTACACTTCACAGGGTGTATCTGACTGTGAGTCATGATATACACAGTGTGTCAGTGAGTGTGTTAATATTAATCTGTGTTCTCTGTCAGTGTGTTAATATTACTGAGGACAGTGGGGGTGTTTTACACTTCACAGGGTGAATCTGACTGTGAGTCATGATGTACAAAGTGTGTCAGTGAGTGTGTTAATATTAATCTCGGTTCTCTGTCAGTGTGTTAATATTCCTGAGGACAGTGGGGATGTTTTACACTTCACAGGGTGTATCTGACTGTGGGTGATGATATACACAGTGTGTCAGTGAGTGTGTTAATATTAATCTGTGTTCTCTGTCAGTGTGTTAATATTCCTGAGGACAGTGGGGGTGTTTTACACTTCACAGGGTTTATCTGACTGTGGGTCATGATATACACAGTGTGTCAGTGAGTGTGTTAATATTAATCTGTGTTCTCTGTCAGTGTGTTAATATTACTGAGGACAGTGGGGGTGTTTTACACTTCACAGGGTGTATCTGACTGTGACTCATGATGTACAAAGTGTGTCAGTGAGTGTGTTAATATTAATCTGTGTTCTCTGTCAGTGTGTTAATATTACTGAGGACAGAGGGGATGTTTTACACTTCACAGGGTTTATCTGACTGTGGGTCATGATATACACAGTGTGTCAGTGAGTGTGTTAATATTAATCTGTGTTCTCTGTCAGTGTGTTAATATTCCTGAGGACAGTGGGGATGCTTTACACTTCACAGGGTGTATCTGACTGTGGGTCATGATGTACACAGTGTGTCAGTGAGTGTGTTAATATTAATCTGTGTTCTCTGTCAGTGTGTTAATATTCCTGAGGACAGTGGGGATGTTTTACACTTCACCGGGTGTATCTGACTGTGGGTCATGATATACACAGTGTGTCAGTGAGTGTGTTAATATTAATCTGTGTTCTCTGTCAGTGTGTTAATATTACTGAGGACAGTGGGGGTGTTTTACACTTCACAGGGTGTATCTGACTGTGGGTCATGATATACACAGTGTGTCAGTGAGTGTGTTAATATTAATCTGTGTTCTCTGTCAGTGTGTTAATATTACTGAGGACAGTGGGGGTGTTTTACACTTCACAGGGTTTATCTGACTGTGGGTCATGATATACACAGTGTGTCAGTGAGTGTGTTAATATTAATCTGTGTTCTCTGTCAGTGTGTTAATATTACTGAGGACAGTGGTGGTGTTTTACACTTCACAGGGTGTATCTGACTGTGGGTCATGATATACACAGTGTGTCAGTGAGTGTGTTAATATTAATCTGTGTTCTCTGTCAGTGTGTTAATATTACTGAGGACAGTGGTGGTGTTTTACACTTCACAGGGTGTATCTGACTGTGGGTCATGATATACACAGTGTGTCAGTGAGTGTGTTAATATTAATCTGTGTTCTCTGTCAGTGTGTTAATATTGCTGAGGACAGTGGGGGTGTTTTACACTTCACAGGGTGTATCTGACTGTGGGTCATGATGTACACAGTGTGTCAGTGAGAGCGTTAATATTAATCTGTGTTCTCTGTCAATGTGTTGCTATTCCTGAGGACAGTGGGGGTGTTTTACACTTCACAGGGTGTATCTGACTGTGGGTCATGATATACACAGTGTGTCAGTGAGTGTGTTAATATTAATCTGTGTTCTCTGTCAGTGTGTTAATATTACTGAGGACAGTGGGGGTGTTTTACACTTCACAGGGTGTATCTGACTGTGGGTCATGATGTACACAGTGTGTCAGTGAGTGTGTTAATATTAATCTGTGTTCTCTGTCAGTGTGTTAATATTACTGAGGACAGTGGGGGTGTTTTACACTTCACAGGGTGTATCTGACTGTGGGTCATGATATACACAGTGTGTCAGTGAGTGTGTTAATATTAATCTGTGTTCTCTGTCAGTGTGTTAATATTACTGAGGACAGTGGGGGTGTTTTACACTTCACAGGGTGTATCTGACTGTGGGTCATGATATACACAGTGTGTCAGTGAGTGTGTTAATATTAATCTGTGTTCTCTGTCAGTGTGTTAATATTACTGAGGACAGTGGGGGTGTTTTGCACTTCACAGGGTGTATCTGACTGTGGGTCATGACATACACAGGGTGTCAGTGAGTGTGTTAATATTAATCTGTGTTCTCTGTCAGTGTGTTAATATTCCTGAGGACAGTGGGGGTGTTTTACAATTCACCGGGTTTATCTGACTGTGGGTCATGATGGACACAGTGTGTCAGTGAGTGTGTTAATATTAATCTGTGTTCTCTGTCAGTGTGTTAATATTCCTCAGGACAGTGGGGGTGTTTTACACTTCACAGGGTTTATCTGAATGTGGGTCATGATATACACAGTGTGTCAGTGAGTGTGTTTATATTAATCTGTGTTCTCTGTCAGTGTGTTAATATTACTGAGGACAGTGGGGGTGTTTTACACTTCACAGGGTGTATCTGACTGTGGGTCATGATGTACACAGTGTGTCAGTGAGTGTGTTAATATTAATCTGTGTTCTCTGTCAGTGTGTTAATATTGCTGAGGACAGTGGGGATGTTTTACACTTCACAGGGTGTATCTGACTGTGGGTCATGATGTACACAGCGTGTCAGTGAGCGTGTTAATATTAATCTGTGTTCTCTGTCAGTGTGTTAATATTCCTGAGGACAGTGGGTGTGTTTTACACTTCACAGGGTGTATCTGACTGTGGGTCATGATGCACACAATGTGTCAGTGAGTGTGTTAATATTAATCTGTGTTCTCTGTCAGTGTGTTAATATTACTGAGGACAGTGGGGATGTTTTACACTTCACAGGGTGTATCTGACTGTGGGTCATGATATACACAGTGTGTCAGTGAGTGTGTTAATATTAATCTGTGTTCTCTGTCAGTGTGTTAATATTACTGAGGACAGTGGGAGTGTTTTACACTTCACAGGGTGTATCTGACTGTGGGTCATGATATACACAGTGTGTCAGTGAGTGTGTTAATATTAATCTGTGTACTCTGTCAGTGTGTTAATATTGCTGAGGACAGTGGGGGTGTTTTACACTTCACCGGGTGTATCTGACTGTGGGTCATGATGTACACAGTGTGTCAGTGAGTGTGTTAATATTAATCTGTGTTCTCTGTCAGTGTGTTAATATTACTGAGGACAGTGGGGGTGTTTTACACTTCACAGTTTGTATCTAACTGTGGGTCAAGATATACACAGTGTGTCAGTGAGTGTGTTAATATTAATCTGTGTTCTCTGTCAGTGTGTTAATATTCCTGAGGACAGTGGGGGTGTTTTACACTTCACAGGGTTTATCTGACTGTGGGTCATGATATACACAGTGTGTCAGTGAGTGTGTTAATATTAATCCGTGTTCTCTGTCAGTGTGTTAATATTACTGAGGACAGTGGGGGTGTTTTACACTTCACAGTTTGTATCTAACTGTGGGTCATGATGTACACAGTGTGTCAGTGAGTGTGGCAATATTAATCTGTGTTCTCTGTCAGTGTGTTAATATTCCTGAGGACAGTGGGGGTGTTTTACACTTCACAGGGTGTATCTGACTGTGGGTCATGATGTACACAGTGTGTCAGTGAGTGTGTTAATATTAATCTGTGTTCTCTGTCAGTGTGTTAATATTACTGAGGACAGTGGAGGTATTTTACACTTCACAGGGTGTATCTGACTGTGGGTCATGATATACACAGTGTGTCAGTGAGTGTGTTAATATTCATCTGTGTTCTCTGTCAGTGTGTTAATATTCCTGAGGACAGTGGGGGTGTTTTACACTTCACAGGGTTTATCTGACTGTGGGTCATGATATACACAGTGTGTCAGTGAGTGTGTTAATATTAATCTGTGTTCTCTGTCAGTGTGTTAATATTACTGAGGACAGTGGGGGTGTTTTACACTTCACAGGGTGTATCTGACTGTGAGTCATGATGTACACAGAGTGTCAGTGAGTGTGTTAATATTAATCTGTGTTCTCTGTCAGTGTGTTAATATTACTGAGGACAGTGGGAGTGTTTTACACTTCACAGGGTGTATCTGACTGTGGGTCATGATATACACAGTGTGTCAGTGAGTGTGTTAATATTAATCTGTGTACTCTGTCAGTGTGTTAATATTGCTGAGGACAGTGGGGGTGTTTTACACTTCACCGGGTGTATCTGACTGTGGGTCATGATGTACACAGTGTGTCAGTGAGTGTGTTAATATTAATCTGTGTTCTCTGTCAGTGTGTTAATATTACTGAGGACAGTGGGGGTGTTTTACACTTCACAGTTTGTATCTAACTGTGGGTCAAGATATACACAGTGTGTCAGTGAGTGTGTTAATATTAATCTGTGTTCTCTGTCAGTGTGTTAATATTCCTGAGGACAGTGGGGGTGTTTTACACTTCACAGGGTTTATCTGACTGTGGGTCATGATATACACAGTGTGTCAGTGAGTGTGTTAATATTAATCCGTGTTCTCTGTCAGTGTGTTAATATTACTGAGGACAGTGGGGGTGTTTTACACTTCACAGTTTGTATCTAACTGTGGGTCATGATGTACACAGTGTGTCAGTGAGTGTGGCAATATTAATCTGTGTTCTCTGTCAGTGTGTTAATATTCCTGAGGACAGTGGGGGTGTTTTACACTTCACAGGGTGTATCTGACTGTGGGTCATGATGTACACAGTGTGTCAGTGAGTGTGTTAATATTAATCTGTGTTCTCTGTCAGTGTGTTAATATTACTGAGGACAGTGGAGGTATTTTACACTTCACAGGGTGTATCTGACTGTGGGTCATGATATACACAGTGTGTCAGTGAGTGTGTTAATATTCATCTGTGTTCTCTGTCAGTGTGTTAATATTCCTGAGGACAGTGGGGGTGTTATACACTTCACAGGGTTTATCTGACTGTGGGTCATGATATACACAGTGTGTCAGTGAGTGTGTTAATATTAATCTGTGTTCTCTGTCAGTGTGTTAATATTACTGAGGACAGTGGGGGTGTTTTACACTTCACAGGGTGTATCTGACTGTGAGTCATGATGTACACAGAGTGTCAGTGAGTGTGTTAATATTAATCTGTGTTCTCTGTCAGTGTGTTAATATTCCTGAGGACAGTGGGGATGCTTTACACTTCACAGGGTGTATCTGACTGTGGGTCATGATGTACACAGTGTGTCAGTGAGTGTGTTAATATTAATCTGTGTTCTCTGTCAGTGTGTTAATATTCCTGAGGACAGTGGGGGTGTTTTACACTTCACAGGGTTTATCTGACTGTGAGTCATGATGTACAAAGTATGTCAGTGAGTGTGTTAATATTAATCTGTGTTCTCTGTCAGTGTGTTAATATTCCTGAGGACAGTGGGGATGTTTTACACTTCACAGGGTGTATCTGACTGTGGGTCATGATATACACAATGTGTCAGTGAGTGTGTTAATATTAATCTGTGTTCTCTGTCAGTGTGTTAATATTACTGAGGACAGTGGGGATGCTTTACACTTCACAGGGTGTATCTGACTGTGGGTCATGATGTACACAGTGTGTCAGTGAGTGTGTTAATATTAATCTGTGTTCTCTGTCAGTGTGTTAATATTCCTGAGGACAGTGGGGGTGTTTTACACTTCATAGGGTGTATCTGACTGTGGGTCATGATGTACACAGTGTGTCAGTGAGTGTGTTAATATTAATCTGTGTTCTCTGTCAGTGTGTTAATATTACTGAGGACAGTGGGGGTGTTTTACACTTCACAGGGTGTATCTGACTGTGGGTCATGATATACACAGTGTGTCAGTGAGTGTGTTAATATTAATCTGTGTTCTCTGTCAGTGTGTTAATATTACTGAGGACAGTGGGGGTGTTTTACACTTCACAGGGTGTATCTGACTGTGGGTCATGATGTACACAGTGTGTCAGTGAATGTGTTAATATTAATCTGTGTTCTCTGTCAGTGTGTTAATATTACTGAGGACAGTGGGGGTGTTTTACACTTCACAGGGTGTATCTGACTGTGGGTCATGATATACACAGTGTGTCAGTGAGTGTGTTAATATTAATCTGTGTTCTCTGTCAGTGTGTTAATATTCCTGAGGACAGTGGGGGTGTTTTACACTTCACATGGTGTATCTGACTGTGAGTCATGATATACACAGTGTGTCAGTGAGTGTGTTAATATTAATCTGTGTTCTCTGTCAGTGTGTTAATATTACTGAGGACAGTGGGGGTGTTTTACACTTCACAGTTTGTATCTAACTGTGGGTCATGATATACACAGTGTGTCAGTGAGTGTGTTAATATTAATCTGTGTTCTCTGCCAGTGTGTTAATATTACTGAGGACAGTGGGGGTGTTTTACACTTCACAGGGTGTATCTGACTGTGAGTCATGATATACAAAGTGTGTCAGTGAGTGTGCTAATATTAATCTGTGTTCTCTGTCAGTGTGTTAATATTACTGAGGACAGTGGGGGTGTTTTACACTTCACAGGGTGTATCTGACTGTGAGTCATGATGTACAAAGTGTGTCAGTGAGTGTGTTAATATTAATCTGTGTTCTCTGTCAGTGTGTTAATATTCCTGAGGACAGTGGGGATGTTTTACACTTCACAGGGTGTATCTGAATGTGGGTGATGATATACACAGTGTGTCAGTGAGTGTGCTAATATTAATCTGTGTTCTCTGTCAGTGTGTTAATATTCCTGAGGACAGTGGGGGTGTTTTACACTTCACAGGGTTTATCTGACTGTGGGTCATGATATACACAGTGTGTCAGTGAGTGTGTTAATATTAATCTGTGTTCTCTGTCAGTGTGTTAATATTACTGAGGACAGTGGGGGTGTTTTACACTTCACAGGGTGTATCTGACTGTGACTCATGATGTACAAAGTGTGTCAGTGAGTGTGTTAATATTAATCTGTGTTCTCTGTCAGTGTGTTAATATTACTGAGGACAGTGGGGATGCTTTACACTTCACAGGGTGTATCTGACTGTGGGTCATGATGTACACAGTGTGTCAGTGAGTGTGTTAATATTAATCTGTGTTCTCTGTCAGTGTGTTAATATTCCTGAGGACAGTGGGGATGTTTTACACTTCACCGGGTGTATCTGACTGTGGGTCATGATATACACAGTGTGTCAGTGAGTGTGTTAATATTAATCTGTGTTCTCTGTCAGTGTGTTAATATTACTGAGGACAGTGGGGGTGTTTTACACTTCACAGGGTGTATCTGACTGTGGGTCATGATATACACAGTGTGTCAGTGAGTGTGTTAATATTAATCTGTGTTCTCTGTCAGTGTGTTAATATTACTGAGGACAGTGGGGGTGTTTTACACTTCACAGGGTTTATCTGACTGTGGGTCATGATATACACAGTGTGTCAGTGAGTGTGTTAATATTAATCTGTGTTCTCTGTCAGTGTGTTAATATTACTGAGGACAGTGGTGGTGTTTTACACTTCACAGGGTGTATCTGACTGTGGGTCATGATATACACAGTGTGTCAGTGAGTGTGTTAATATTAATCTGTGTTCTCTGTCAGTGTGTTAATATTACTGAGGACAGTGGTGGTGTTTTACACTTCACAGGGTGTATCTGACTGTGGGTCATGATATACACAGTGTGTCAGTGAGTGTGTTAATATTAATCTGTGTTCTCTGTCAGTGTGTTAATATTACTGAGGACAGTGGGGGTGTTTTACACTTCACAGGGTGTATCTGACTGTGGGTCATGATGTACACAGTGTGTCAGTGAGAGCGTTAATATTAATCTGTGTTCTCTGTCAGTGTGTTACTATTCCTGAGGACAGTGGGGGTGTTTTACACTTCACAGGGTGTATCTGACTGTGGGTCATGATATACACAGTGTGTCAGTGAGTGTGTTAATATTAATCTGTGTTCTCTGTCAGTGTGTTAATATTACTGAGGACAGTGGGGGTGTTTTACACTTCACAGGGTGTATCTGACTGTGGGTCATGATGTACACAGTGTGTCAGTGAGTGTGTTAATATTAATCTGTGTTCTCTGTCAGTGTGTTAATATTACTGAGGACAGTGGGGGTGTTTTACACTTCACAGGGTGTATCTGACTGTGGGTCATGATATACACAGTGTGTCAGTGAGTGTGTTAATATTAATCTGTGTTCTCTGTCAGTGTGTTAATATTACTGAGGACAGTGGGGGTGTTTTACACTTCACAGGGTGTATCTGACTGTGGGTCATGATATACACAGTGTGTCAGTGAGTGTGTTAATATTAATCTGTGTTCTCTGTCAGTGTGTTAATATTACTGAGGACAGTGGGGGTGTTTTGCACTTCACAGGGTGTATCTGACTGTGGGTCATGACATACACAGTGTGTCAGTGAGTGTGTTAATATTAATCTGTGTACTCTGTCAGTGTGTTAATATTACTGAGGACAGTGGGGGTGTTTTACACTTCACAGGGTGTATCTGACTGTGGGTCATGATATATACAGTGTGTCAGTGAGTGTGTTAATATTAATCTGTGTTCTCTGTCAGTGTGTTAATATTCCTGAGGACAGCGGGGGTGTTTTACACTTCACAGGGTGTATCTGACTGTGGGTCATGATATACACAGTGTGTCAGTGAGTGTGTTAATATTAATCTGTGTTCTCTGTCAGTGTGTTAATATTCCTGAGGACAGTGGGGGTGTTTTACACTTCACCGGGTATATCTGACTGTGGGTCATGATGGACACAGTGTGTCAGTGAGTGTGTTAATATTAATCTGTGTTCTCTGTCAGTGTGTTAATATTCCTGAGGACAGTGGGGATGCTTTACACTTCACAGGGTGTATCTGACTGTGGGTCATGATGTACACAGTGTGTCAGTGAGTGTGTTAATATTAATCTGTGTTCTCTGTCAGTGTGTTAATATTCCTCAGGACAGTGGGGGTGTTTTACACTTCACAGGGTTTATCTGACTGTGGGTCATGATATACACAGTGTGTCAGTGAGTGTGTTAATATTAATCTGTGTTCTCTGTCAGTGTGTTAATATTACTGAGGACAGTGGGGGTGTTTTACACTTCACAGTGTGTATCTGACTGTGGGTCATGATGTACACAGTGTGTCAGTGAGTGTGTTAATATTATTCTGTGTTCTCTGTCAGTGTGTTAATATTCCTGAGGACAGTGGGGGTGTTTCACACTTCACAGGGTTTATCTGACTGTGAGTCATGATGTACAAAGTATGTCAGTGAGTGTGTTAATATTAATCTGTGTTCTCTGTCAGTGTGTTAATATTCCTGAGGACAGTGGGGATGTTTTACACTTCACAGGGTGTATCTGACTGTGGGTCATGATATACACAGTGTGTCAGTGAGTGTGTTAATATTAATCTGTGTTCTCTGTCAGTGTGTTAATATTCCTGAGGACAGTGGGGATGCTTTACACTTCACAGGGTGTATCTGACTGTGGGTCATGATGTACACAGTGTGTCAGTGAGTGTGTTAATATTAATCTGTGTTCTCTGTCAGTGTGTTAATATTCCTGAGGACAGTGGGGGTGTTTTACACTTCACAGGGTGTATCTGACTGTGGGTCATGATGTACACAGTGTGTCAGTGAGTGTGTTAATATTAATCTGTGTTCTCTGTCAGTGTGTTAATATTACTGAGGACAGTGGGGGTGTTTTACACTTCACAGGGTGTATCTGACTGTGGGTCATGATATACACAGTGTGTCAGTGAGTGTGTTAATATTAATCTGTGTTCTCTGTCAGTGTGTTAATATTACTGAGGATAGTGGGGGTGTTTTACACTTCACAGGGTGTATCTGACTGTGGGTCATGATGTACACAGTGTGTCAGTGAATGTGTTAATATTAATCTGTGTTCTCTGTCAGTGTGTTAATATTACTGAGGACAGTGGGGGTGTTTTACACTTCACAGGGTGTATCTGACTGTGGGTCATGATATACACAGTGTGTCAGTGAGTGTGTTAATATTAATCTGTGTTCTCTGTCAGTGTGTTAATATTACTGAGGACAGTGGGGGTCTTTTGCACTTCACAGGGTGTATCTGACTGTGGGTCATGACATACACAGTGTGTCAGTGAGTGTGTTAATATTAATCTGTGTACTCTGTCAGTGTGTTAATATTACTGAGGACAGTGGGGGTGTTTTACACTTCACAGGGTGTATCTGACTGTGGGTCATGATATATACAGTGTGTCAGTGAGTGTGTTAATATTAATCTGTGTTCTCTGTCAGTGTGTTAATATTCCTGAGGACAGCGGGGGTGTTTTACACTTCACAGGGTGTATCTGACTGTGGGTCATGATATACACAGTGTGTCAGTGAGTGTGTTAATATTAATCTGTGTTCTCTGTCAGTGTGTTAATATTCCTGAGGACAGTGGGGGTGTTTTACACTTCACCGGGTATATCTGACTGTGGGTCATGATGGACACAGTGTGTCAGTGAGTGTGTTAATATTAATCTGTGTTCTCTGTCAGTGTGTTAATATTCCTCAGGACAGTGGGGGTGTTTTACACTTCACAGGGTTTATCTGACTGTGGGTCATGATATACACAGTGTGTCAGTGAGTGTGTTAATATTAATCTGTGTTCTCTGTCAGTGTGTTAATATTACTGAGGACAGTGGGGGTGTTTTACACTTCACAGTGTGTATCTGACTGTGGGTCATGATGTACACAGTGTGTCAGTGAGTGTGTTAATATTAATCTGTGTTCTCTGTCAGTGTGTTAATATTCCTGAGGACAGTGGGGGTGTTTCACACTTCACAGGGTTTATCTGACTGTGAGTCATGATGTACAAAGTATGTCAGTGAGTGTGTTAATATTAATCTGTGTTCTCTGTCAGTGTGTTAATATTCCTGAGGACAGTGGGGATGTTTTACACTTCACAGGGTGTATCTGACTGTGGGTCATGATATACACAGTGTGTCAGTGAGTGTGTTAATATTAATCTGTGTTCTCTGTCAGTGTGTTAATATTCCTGAGGACAGTGGGGATGCTTTACACTTCACAGGGTGTATCTGACTGTGGGTCATGATGTACACAGTGTGTCAGTGAGTGTGTTAATATTAATCTGTGTTCTCTGTCAGTGTGTTAATATTCCTGAGGACAGTGGGGGTGTTTTACACTTCACAGGGTGTATCTGACTGTGGGTCATGATGTACACAGTGTGTCAGTGAGTGTGTTAATATTAATCTGTGTTCTCTGTCAGTGTGTTAATATTACTGAGGACAGTGGGGGTGTTTTACACTTCACAGGGTGTATCTGACTGTGGGTCATGATATACACAGTGTGTCAGTGAGTGTGTTAATATTAATCTGTGTTCTCTGTCAGTGTGTTAATATTACTGAGGATAGTGGGGGTGTTTTACACTTCACAGGGTGTATCTGACTGTGGGTCATGATGTACACAGTGTGTCAGTGAATGTGTTAATATTAATCTGTGTTCTCTGTCAGTGTGTTAATATTACTGAGGACAGTGGGGGTGTTTTACACTTCACAGGGTGTATCTGACTGTGGGTCATGATATACACAGTGTGACAGTGAGTGTGTTAATATTAATCTGTGTTCTCTGTCAGTGTGTTAATATTCCTGAGGACAGTGGGGGTGTTTTACATTTCCCAGGTGTATCTGACTGTGGGTCATGATATACACAGTGTGTCAGTGAGTGTGTTAATATTAATCTGTGTTCTCTGTCAGTGTGTTAATATTCCTGAGGACAGTGGGGGTGTTTTACACTTCACAGGGTGTATCTGACTGTGGGTCATGATGTACACAGTGTGTCAGTGAGTGTGTTAATATTAATCTGTGTTCTCTGTCAGTGTGTTAATATTACTGAGGACAGTGGGGGTGTTTTACACTTCACAGGGTGTATCTGACTGTGGGTCATGATATACACAGTGTGTCAGTGAGTGTGTTAATATTAATCTGTGTTCTCTGTCAGTGTGTTAATATTCCTGAGGACAGTGGGGATGTTTTACACTTCACAGGGTGTATCTGACTGTGGGTCATGATATACACAGTGTGTCAGTGAGTGTGTTAATATTAATCTGTGTTCTCTGTCAGTGTGTTAATATTACTGAGGACAGTGGGGGTGTTTTACACTTCACAGGGTGTATCTGACTGTGGGTCATGATATACACAGTGTGTCAGTGAGTGTGTTAATATTAATCTGTGTACTCTGTCAGTGTGTTAATATTGCTGAGGACAGTGGGGGTGTTTTACACTTCACCGGGTGTATCTGACTGTGGGTCATGATGTACACAGTGTGTCAGTGAGTGTGTTAATATTAATCTGTGTTCTCTGTCAGTGTGTTAATATTCCTGAGGACAGTGGGGATGTTTTACACTTCACAGGGTGTATCTGACTGTGGGTCATGATATACACAGTGTGTCAGTGAGTGTGTTAATATTAATCTGTGTTCTCTGTCAGTGTGTTAATATTCCTGAGGACAGTGGGGGTGTTTTACACTTCACAGGGTTTATCTGACTGTGGGTCATGATATACACAGTGTGTCAGTGAGTGTGTTAATATTAATCTGTGTTCTCTGTCAGTGTGTTAATATTACTGAGGACAGTGGGGGTGTTTTATACTTCACAGTTTGTATCTAACTGTGGTTCATGATGTACACAGTGTGTCAGTGAGTGTGTTAATATTAATCTGTGTTCTCTGTCAGTGTGTTAATATTCCTGAGGACAGTGGGGGTGTTTTACACTTCACAGGGTGTATCTGACTGTGGGTCATGATGTACACAGTGTGTCAGTGAGTGTGTTAATATTAATCTGTGTTCTCTGTCAGTGTGTTAATATTACTGAGGACAGTGAGGGTGTTTTACACTTCACAGGGTGTATCTGACTGTGGGTCATGATATACACAGTGTGTCAGTGAGTGTGTTAATATTAATCTGTGTTCTCTGTCAGTGTGTTAATATTACTGAGGACAGTGGGGGTGTTTTGCACTTCACAGGGTGTATCTGACTGTGGGTCATGACATACACAGTGTGTCAGTGAGTGTGTTAATATTAATCTGTGTTCTCTGTCAGTGTGTTAATATTCCTGAGGACAGTGGGGATGTTTTACACTTCACAGGGTGTATCTGACTGTGGGTCATGATGTACACAGCGTGTCAGTGAGCGTGTTAATATTAATCTGTGCTCTCTGTCAGTGTGTTAATATTCCTGAGGACAGTGGGGGTGTTTTACACTTCACAGGGAGTATCTGACTGTGGGTCATGATATACACAGTGTGTCAGTGAGTGTGTTAATATTAATCTGTGTTCTCTGTCAGTGTGTTAATATTCCTGAGGACAGTGGGGGTGTTTTACATTTCACAGGGTGTATCTGACTGTGGGTCATGATATACACAGTGTGTCAGTGAGTGTGTTAATATTAATCTGTGTTCTCTGTCAGTGTGTTAATATTCCTGAGGACAGTGGGGGTGTTTTACACTTCACAGGGTGTATCTGACTGTGGGTCATGATGTACACAGTGTGTCAGTGAGTGTGTTAATATTAATCTGTGTTCTCTGTCAGTGTGTTAATATTACTGAGGACAGTGGGGGTGTTTTACACTTCACAGGGTGTATCTGACTGTGGGTCATGATATACACAGTGTGTCAGTGAGTGTGTTAATATTAATCTGTGTTCTCTGTCAGTGTGTTAATATTCCTGAGGACAGTGGGGATGTTTTACACTTCACAGGGTGTATCTGACTGTGGGTCATGATATACACAGTGTGTCAGTGAGTGTGTTAATATTAATCTGTGTTCTCTGTCAGTGTGTTAATATTACTGAGGACAGTGGGGGTGTTTTACACTTCACAGGGTGTATCTGACTGTGGGTCATGATATACACAGTGTGTCAGTGAGTGTGTTAATATTAATCTGTGTTCTCTGTCAGTGTGTTAATATTCCTGAGGACAGTGGGGGTGTTTTACATTTCACAGGGTGTATCTGACTGTGGGTCATGATATACACAGTGTGTCAGTGAGTGTGTTAATATTAATCTGTGTTCTCTGTCAGTGTGTTAATATTCCTGAGGACAGTGGGGGTGTTTTACACTTCACAGGGTGTATCTGACTGTGGGTCATGATGTACACAGTGTGTCAGTGAGTGTGTTAATATTAATCTGTGTTCTCTGTCAGTGTGTTAATATTACTGAGGACAGTGGGGGTGTTTTACACTTCACAGGGTGTATCTGACTGTGGGTCATGATATACACAGTGTGTCAGTGAGTGTGTTAATATTAATCTGTGTTCTCTGTCAGTGTGTTAATATTCCTGAGGACAGTGGGGATGTTTTACACTTCACAGGGTGTATCTGACTGTGGGTCATGATATACACAGTGTGTCAGTGAGTGTGTTAATATTAATCTGTGTTCTCTGTCAGTGTGTTAATATTACTGAGGACAGTGGGGGTGTTTTACACTTCACAGGGTGTATCTGACTGTGGGTCATGATATACACAGTGTGTCAGTGAGTGTGTTAATATTAATCTGTGTACTCTGTCAGTGTGTTAATATTGCTGAGGACATTGGGGGTGTTTTACACTTCACCGGGTGTATCTGACTGTGGGTCATGATGTACACAGTGTGTCAGTGAGTGTGTTAATATTAATCTGTGTTCTCTGTCAGTGTGTTAATATTCCTGAGGACAGTGGGGATGTTTTACACTTCACAGGGTGTATCTGACTGTGGGTCATGATATACACAGTGTGTCAGTGAGTGTGTTAATATTAATCTGTGTTCTCTGTCAGTGTGTTAATATTCCTGAGGACAGTGGGGGTGTTTTACACTTCACAGGGTTTATCTGACTGTGGGTCATGATATACACAGTGTGTCAGTGAGTGTGTTAATATTAATCTGTGTTCTCTGTCAGTGTGTTAATATTACTGAGGACAGTGGGGGTGTTTTATACTTCACAGTTTGTATCTAACTGTGGTTCATGATGTACACAGTGTGTCAGTGAGTGTGTTAATATTAATCTGTGTTCTCTGTCAGTGTGTTAATATTCCTGAGGACAGTGGGGGTGTTTTACACTTCACAGGGTGTATCTGACTGTGGGTCATGATGTACACAGTGTGTCAGTGAGTGTGTTAATATTAATCTGTGTTCTCTGTCAGTGTGTTAATATTACTGAGGACAGTGAGGGTGTTTTACACTTCACAGGGTGTATCTGACTGTGGGTCATGATATACACAGTGTGTCAGTGAGTGTGTTAATATTAATCTGTGTTCTCTGTCAGTGTGTTAATATTACTGAGGACAGTGGGGGTGTTTTGCACTTCACAGGGTGTATCTGACTGTGGGTCATGACATACACAGTGTGTCAGTGAGTGTGTTAATATTAATCTGTGTTCTCTGTCAGTGTGTTAATATTCCTGAGGACAGTGGGGATGTTTTACACTTCACAGGGTGTATCTGACTGTGGGTCATGATGTACACAGCGTGTCAGTGAGCGTGTTAACATTAATCTGTGCTCTCTGTCAGTGTGTTAATATTCCTGAGGACAGTGGGGGTGTTTTACACTTCACAGGGAGTATCTGACTGTGGGTCATGATGTACACAATGTGTCAGTGAGTGTGTTAATATTAATCTGTGTTCTCTGTCAGTGTGTTAATATTACTGAGGACAG
Source organism: Heterodontus francisci (assembly GCF_036365525.1). Classification (NCBI taxonomy): domain Eukaryota; kingdom Metazoa; phylum Chordata; class Chondrichthyes; order Heterodontiformes; family Heterodontidae; genus Heterodontus; species Heterodontus francisci. The sequence goes on along the minus strand of NW_027140423.1, from coordinate 318,437 downwards.
TGGGGATGTTTTACACTTCACAGGGTGTATCTGACTGTGGGTCATGATATACACAGTGTGTCAGTGAGTGTGTTAATATTAATCTGTGTTCTCTGTCAGTGTGTTAATATTCCTGAGGACAGTGGGGGTGTTTTACATTTCACAGGGTGTATCTGACTGTGGGTCATGATATACACAGTGTGTCAGTGAGTGTGTTAATATTAATCTGTGTTCTCTGTCAGTGTGTTAATATTGCTGAGGACAGTGGGGGTGTTTTACACTTCACAGGGTGTATCTGACTGTGGGTCATGATGTACACAGTGTGTCAGTGAGTGTGTTAATATTAATCTGTGTTCTCTGTCAGTGTGTTAATATTACTGAGGACAGTGGGGGTGTTTTACACTTCACAGGGTGTATCTGACTGTGGGTCATGATATACACAGTGTGTCAGTGAGTGTGTTAATATTAATCTGTGTTCTCTGTCAGTGTGTTAATATTCCTGAGGACAGTGGGGATGTTTTACACTTCACAGGGTGTATCTGACTGTGGGTCATGATATACACAGTGTGTCAGTGAGTGTGTTAATATTAATCTGTGTTCTCTGTCAGTGTGTTAATATTACTGAGGACAGTGGGGGTGTTTTACACTTCACAGGGTGTATCTGACTGTGGGTCATGATATACACAGTGTGTCAGTGAGTGTGTTAATATTAATCTGTGTACTCTGTCAGTGTGTTAATATTGCTGAGGACAGTGGGGGTGTTTTACACTTCACCGGGTGTATCTGACTGTGGGTCATGATGTACACAGTGTGTCAGTGAGTGTGTTAATATTAATCTGTGTTCTCTGTCAGTGTGTTAATATTCCTGAGGACAGTGGGGATGTTTTACACTTCACAGGGTGTATCTGACTGTGGGTCATGATATACACAGTGTGTCAGTGAGTGTGTTAATATTAATCTGTGTTCTCTGTCAGTGTGTTAATATTCCTGAGGACAGTGGGGGTGTTTTACACTTCACAGGGTTTATCTGACTGTGGGTCATGATATACACAGTGTGTCAGTGAGTGTGTTAATATTAATCTGTGTTCTCTGTCAGTGTGTTAATATTACTGAGGACAGTGGGGGTGTTTTATACTTCACAGTTTGTATCTAACTGTGGTTCATGATGTACACAGTGTGTCAGTGAGTGTGTTAATATTAATCTGTGTTCTCTGTCAGTGTGTTAATATTCCTGAGGACAGTGGGGGTGTTTTACACTTCACAGGGTGTATCTGACTGTGGGTCATGATGTACACAGTGTGTCAGTGAGTGTGTTAATATTAATCTGTGTTCTCTGTCAGTGTGTTAATATTACTGAGGACAGTGAGGGTGTTTTACACTTCACAGGGTGTATCTGACTGTGGGTCATGATATACACAGTGTGTCAGTGAGTGTGTTAATATTAATCTGTGTTCTCTGTCAGTGTGTTAATATTACTGAGGACAGTGGGGGTGTTTTGCACTTCACAGGGTGTATCTGACTGTGGGTCATGACATACACAGTGTGTCAGTGAGTGTGTTAATATTAATCTGTGTTCTCTGTCAGTGTGTTAATATTCCTGAGGACAGTGGGGATGTTTTACACTTCACAGGGTGTATCTGACTGTGGGTCATGATGTACACAGCGTGTCAGTGAGCGTGTTAATATTAATCTGTGCTCTCTGTCAGTGTGTTAATATTCCTGAGGACAGTGGGGGTGTTTTACACTTCACAGGGAGTATCTGACTGTGGGTCATGATGTACACAATGTGTCAGTGAGTGTGTTAATATTAATCTGTGTTCTCTGTCAGTGTGTTAATATTACTGAGGACAGTGGGGATGTTTTACACTTCACAGGGTGTATCTGACTGTGGGTCATGATATACACAGTGTGTCAGTGAGTGTGTTAATATTAATCTGTGTTCTCTGTCAGTGTGTTAATATTACTGAGGACAGTGGGGGTGTTTTACACTTCACAGGGTGTATCTGACTGTGGGTCATGATATACACAGTGTGTCAGTGAGTGTGTTAATATTAATCTGTGTACTCTGTCAGTGTGTTAATATTGCTGAGGACAGTGGGGGTGTTTTACACTTCACCGGGTGTATCTGACTGTGGGTCATGATGTACACAGTGTGTCAGTGAGTGTGTTAATATTAATCTGTGTTCTCTGTCAGTGTGTTAATATTCCTGAGGACAGTGGGGATGTTTTACACTTCACAGGGTGTATCTGACTGTGGGTCATGATATACACAGTGTGTCAGTGAGTGTGTTAATATTAATCTGTGTTCTCTGTCAGTGTGTTAATATTCCTGAGGACAGTGGGGGTGTTTTACACTTCACAGGGTTTATCTGACTGTGGGTCATGATATACACAGTGTGTCAGTGAGTGTGTTAATATTAATCTGTGTTCTCTGTCAGTGTGTTAATATTACTGAGGACAGTGGGGGTGTTTTATACTTCACAGTTTGTATCTAACTGTGGTTCATGATGTACACAGTGTGTCAGTGAGTGTGTTAATATTAATCTGTGTTCTCTGTCAGTGTGTTAATATTCCTGAGGACAGTGGGGGTGTTTTACACTTCACAGGGTGTATCTGACTGTGGGTCATGATGTACACAGTGTGTCAGTGAGTGTGTTAATATTAATCTGTGTTCTCTGTCAGTGTGTTAATATTACTGAGGACAGTGGAGGTGTTTTACACTTCACAGGGTGTATCTGACTGCGGGTCATGATATACACAGTGTGTCAGTGAGTGTGTTAATATTCATCTGTGTTCTCTGTCAGTGTGTTAATATTCCTGAGGACCGTGGGGGTGTTTTACACTTCACAGGGTTTATCTGACTGTGGGTCATGATATACACAGTGTGTCAGTGAGTGTGTTAATATTAATCTGTGTTCTCTGTCAGTGTGTTAATATTACTGAGGACAGTGGGGGTGTTTTACACTTCACAGGGTGTATCTGACTGTGAGTCATGATGTACACAGAGTGTCAGTGAGTGTGTTAATATTAATCTGTGCTCTCTGTCAGTGTGTTAATATTCCTGAGGACAGTGGGGATGCTTTACACTTCACAGGGTGTATCTGACTGTGGGTCATGATGTACACAGTGTGTCAGTGAGTGTGTTAATATTAATCTGTGTTCTCTGTCAGTGTGTTAATATTCCTGAGGACAGTGGGGGTGTTTTACACTTCACAGGGTTTATCTGACTGTGAGTCATGATGTACAAAGTGTGTCAGTGAGTGTGTTAATATTAATCTGTGTTCTCTGTCAGTGTGTTAATATTCCTGAGGACAGTGGGGATGTTTTACACTTCACAGGGTGTATCTGACTGTGGGTCATGATATACACAGTGTGTCAGTGAGTGTGTTAATATTAATCTGTGTTCTCTGTCAGTGTGTTAATATTCCTGAGGACAGTGGGGATGCTTTACACTTCACAGGGTGTATCTGACTGTGGGTCATGATGTACACAGTGTGTCAGTGAGTGTGTTAATATTAATCTGTGTTCTCTGTCAGTGTGTTAATATTACTGAGGACAGTGGGGGTGTTTTACACTTCACAGGGTGTATCTGACTGTGGGTCTTGATGTACACAGTGTGTCAGTGAGTGTGTTAATATTAATCTGTGTTCTCTGTCAGTGTGTTAATATTACTGAGGACAGTGGGGGTGTTTTACACTTCACAGGGTGTATCTGACTGTGGGTCATGATATACACAGTGTGTCAGTGAGTGTGTTAATATTAATCTGTGTTCTCTGTCAGTGTGTTAATATTACTGAGGACAGTGGGGGTGTTTTACACTTCACAGGGTGTATCTGACTGTGGGTCATGATATACACAGTGTGTCAGTGAGTGTGTTAATATTAATCTGTGTTCTCTGTCAGTGTGTTAATATTACTGAGGACAGTGGGGGTGTTTTACACTTCACAGGGTGTATCTGGCTGTGGGTCATGATATACACAGTGTGTCAGTGAGTGTGTTAATATTAATCTGTGTTCTCTGTCAGTGTGTTAATATTCCTGAGGACAGTGGGGGTGTTTTACACTTCACAGGGTGTATCTGACTCTGGGTCATGATATACACAGTGTGTCAGTGAGTGTGTTAATATTAATCTGTGTTCTCTGTCAGTGTGTTAATATTACTGAGGACAGTGGGGGTGTTTTACACTTCACAGGGTGTATCTGACTGTGGGTCATGATGTACACAGTGTGTCAGTGAGTGGGTTAATATTAATCTGTGTTCTCTGTCAGTGTGTTAATATTCCTGAGGACAGTGGGGGTGTTTTACACTTCACAGGGTGTATCTGACTGTGGGTCATGATGTACACAGTGTGTCAGTGAGTGTGTTAATATTAATCTGTGTTCTCTGTCAGTGTGTTAATATTACTGAGGACAGTGGGGGTGTTTTACACTTCACAGGGTGTATCTGACTGTGGGTCATGATATACACAGTGTGTCAGTGAGTGTGTTAATATTAATCTGTGTTCTCTGTCAGTGTGTGAATATTACTGAGGACAGTGGGGGTATTTTACACTTCACAGGGTGTATCTGACTGTGGGTCATGATGTACACAGTGTGTCAGTGAGTGTGTTAATATTAATCTGTGTTCTCTGTCAGTGTGTTAATATTACTGAGGACAGTGGGGGTGTTTTACACTTCACAGGGTGTATCTGACTGTGGGTCATGATATACACAGTGTGTCAGTGAGTGTGTTAATATTAATCTGTGTTCTCTGTCAGTGTGTTAATATTCCTGAGGACAGTGGGGATGTTTTACACTTCACAGGGTGTATCTGACTGTGGGTCATGATATACACAGTGTGTCAGTGAGTGTGTTAATATTAATCTGTGTTCTCTGTCAGTGTGTTAATATTCCTGAGGACAGTGGGGGTGTTTTACACTTCACAGGGTGTATCTGACTGTGGGTCATGATATACACAGTGTGTCAGTGAGTGTGTTAATATTAATCTGTGTTCTCTGTCAGTGTGTTAATATTACTGAGGACAGTGGGGATGTTTTGCACTTCACAGGGTGTATCTGACTGTGGGTCATGATGTACACAGTGTGTCAGTGAGTGTGTTAATATTAATCTGTGTTCTCTGTCAGTGTGTTAATATTACTGAGGACAGTGGGGGTGTTTTACACTTCACAGGGTGTATCTGACTTTGGGTCATGATATACACAGTGTGTCAGTGAGTGTGTTAATATTAATCTGTGTTCTCTGTCAGTGTGTTAATATTCCTGAGGACAGTGGGGGTGTTTTACACTTCACAGGGTGTATCTGACTGCGGGTCATGATATACACAGTGTGTCAGTGAGTGTGTTAATATTAATCTGTGTTCTCTGTCAGTGTGTTAATGTTACTGAGGACAGTGGTGGTGTTTTACACTTCACAGGGTGTATCTGACTGTGGGTCATGATGTACACAGTGTGTCAGTGAGTGTGTTAATATTAATCTGTGTTCTCTGTCAGTGTGTTAATATTCCTGTGGACAGTGGGGGTGTTTTACACTTCACAGGGTGTATCTGACTGTGGGTCATTATATACACAGTGTGTCAGTGAGTGTGTTAATATTAATCTGTGTACTCTGTCAGTGTGTTAATATTGCTGAGGACAGTGGGGGTGTTTTACACTTCACCGGGTGTATCTGACTGTGGGTCATGATGTACACAGTGTGTCAGTGAGTGTGGTAATATTAATCTGTGTTCTCTGTCAGTGTGTTAATATTCCTGAGGACAGTGGGGATGTTTTACACTTCACAGGGTGTATCTGACTGTGGGTCATGATATACACAGTGTGTCAGTGAGTGTGTTAATATTAATCTGTGTTCTCTGTCAGTGTGTTAATATTCCTGAGGACAGTGGGGATGTTTTACACTTCACAGGGTGTATCTGACTGTGGGTCATGATATACACAGTGTGTCAGTGAGTGTGTTAATATTAATCTGTGTTCTCTGTCAGTGTGTTAATATTACTGAGGACAGTGGGGGTGTTTTATACTTCACAGTTTGTATCTAACTGTGGGTCATGATGTACACAGTGTGTCAGTGAGTGTGTTAATATTAATCTGTGTTCTCTGTCAGTGTGTTAATATTCCTGAGGACAGTGGGGGTGTTTTACACTTCACAGGGTGTATCTGACTGTGGGTCATGATGTACACAGTGTGTCAGTGAGTGTGTTAATATTAATCTGTGTTCTCTGTCAGTGTGTTAATATTACTGAGGACAGTGGGGGTGTTTTACACTTCACAGGGTGTATCTGACTGTGGGTCATGATGTACACAGTGTGTCAGTGAGTGGGTTAATATTAATCTGTGTTCTCTGTCAGTGTGTTAATATTCCTGAGGACAGTGGGGGTGTTTTACACTTCACAGGGTGTATCTGACTGTGGGTCATGATGTACACAGTGTGTCAGTGAGTGTGTTAATATTAATCTGTGTTCTCTGTCAGTGTGTTAATATTGCTGAGGACAGTGGGGGTGTTTTACACTTCACAGGGTGTATCTGACTGTGGGTCATGATATACACAGTGTGTCAGTGAGTGTGTTAATATTAATCTGTGTTCTCTGTCAGTGTGTGAATATTACTGAGGACAGTGGGGGTGTTTTACACTTCACAGGGTGTATCTGACTGAGGGTCATGATGTACACAGTGTGTCAGTGAGTGTGTTAATATTAATCTGTGTTCTCTGTCAGTGTGTTAATATTACTGAGGACAGTGGGGGTGTTTTACACTTCACAGGGTGTATCTGACTGTGGGTCATGATATACACAGTGTGTCAGTGAGTGTGTTAATATTAATCTGTGTTCTCTGTCAGTGTGTTAATATTCCTGAGGACAGTGGCGGTGTTTTACACTTCACAGGGTGTATCTGACTGTGGGTCATGATATACACAGTGTGTCAGTGAGTGTGTTAATATTAATCTGTGTTCTCTGTCAGTGTGTTAATATTACTGAGGACAGTGGGGATGTTTTACACTTCACAGGGTGTATCTGACTGTGGGTCATGATGTACACAGTGTGTCAGTGAGTGTGTTAATATTAATCTGTGTTCTCTGTCAGTGTGTTAATATTACTGAGGACAGTGGGGGTGTTTTACACTTCACAGGGTGTATCTGACTTTGGGTCATGATATACACAGTGTGTCAGTGAGTGTGTTAATATTAATCTGTGTTCTCTGTCAGTGTGTTAATATTCCTGAGGACAGTGGGGGTGTTTTACACTTCACAGGGTGTATCTGACTGCGGGTCATGATATACACAGTGTGTCAGTGAGTGTGTTAATATTAATCTGTGTTCTCTGTCAGTGTGTTAATGTTACTGAGGACAGTGGTGGTGTTTTACACTTCACAGGGTGTATCTGACTGTGGGTCATGATGTACACAGTGTGTCAGTGAGTGTGTTAATATTAATCTGTGTTCTCTGTCAGTGTGTTAATATTCCTGTGGACAGTGGGGGTGTTTTACACTTCACAGGGTGTATCTGACTGTGGGTCATGACATACACAGTGTGTCAGTGAGTGTGTTAATATTACTCTGTGTTCTCTGTCAGTGTGTTAATATTACTGAGGACAGTGGGGGTGTTTTACACTTCACAGGGTGCATCTGGCTGTGGGTCATGATATACACAGTGTGTCAGTGAGTGTGTTAATATTAATCTGTGTTCTCTGTCAGTGTGTTAATATTCCTGAGGACAGTGGGGGTGTTTTACACTTCTCAGGGTGGATCTGACTGTGGGTCATGATGTACACAGTTTGTCAGTGAGTGTGTTAATATTAATCTGTGTTCTCTGTCAGTGTGTTAATATTCCTGAGGACAGTGGGGGTGTTTTACACTTCACAGGGTGTATCTGACTGTGGGTCATGATATACACAGTGTGTCAGTGAGTGTGTTAATATTAATCTGTGTTCTCTGTCAGTGTGTTAATATTACTGAGGACAGTGGGGGTGTTTTAAACTTCACAGTTTGTATCTAACTGTGGGTCATGATATACACAGTGTGTCAGTGAGTGTGTTAATATTAATCTGTGTTCTCTGTCAGTGTGTTAATATTACTGAGGACAGTGGGGATGTTTTACACTTCACAGGGTTTATCTGACTGTGGGTCATGATATACACAGTGTGTCAGTGAGTGTGTTAATATTAATCTGTGTTCTCTGTCAGTGTGTTAATATTACTGAGGACTGTGGGGATGTTTTACACTTCACAGGGTTTATCTGACTGTGGGTCATGATATACACAGTGTGTCAGTGAGTGTGTTAATATTAATCTGTGTTCTCTGTCAGTGTGTTAATATTACTGAGGACAGTGGGGGTGTTTTAAACTTCACAGTTTGTATCTAACTGTGGGTCATGATATACACAGTGTGTCAGTGAGTGTGTTAATATTAATCTGTGTTCTCTGTCAGTGTGTTAATATTACTGAGGACAGTGGGGATGTTTTACACTTCACAGTGTTTATCTGACTGTGGGTCATGATATACACAGTGTGTCAGTGAGTGTGTTAATATTAATCTGTGTTCTCTGTCAGTGTGTTAATATTACTGAGGACAGTGGGGATGTTTTACACTTCACAGGGTTTATCTGACTGTGGGTCATGATATACACAGTGTGTCAGTGAGTGTGTTAATATTAATCTGTGTTCTCTGTCAGTGTGTTAATATTACTGAGGACAGTGGGGGTGTTTTACACTTCACAGGGTTTATCTGACTGTGGGTCATGATGTACACAGTGTGTCAGTGAGTGTGTTAATATTAATCTGTGTTCTCTGTCAGTGTGTTAATATTCCTGAGGACAGTGGGGGTGTTTTACACTTCACAGGGTGTATCTGACTGTGGGTCATGATATACACAGTGTGTCAGTGAGTGTGTTAATATTAATCTGTGTTCTCTGTCAGTGTGTTAATATTACTGAGGACAGTGGGGATGTTTTACACTTCACAGGGTTTATCTGACTGTGGGTCATGATATACACAGTGTGTCAGTGAGTGTGTTAATATTAATCTGTGTTCTCTGTCAGTGTGTTAATATTCCTGAGGACAGTGGGGATGTTTTACACTTCACCGGGTGTATCTGACTGTGGGTCATGATATACACAGTGTGTCAGTGAGTGTGTTAATATTAATCTGTGTTCTCTGTCAGTGTGTTAATATTACTGAGGACAGTGGGGGTGTTTTACACTTCACAGGGTGTATCTGACTGTGGGTCATGATATACACAGTGTGTCAGTGAGTCTGTTAATATTAATCTGTGTTCTCTGTCAGTGTGTTAATATTCCTGTGGACAGTGGGGGTGTTTTACACGTCACAGGGTGTATCTGACTGTGGGTCATGACATACACAGTGTGTCAGTGAGTGTGTTAATATTACTCTGTGTTCTCTGTCAGTGTGTTAATATTACTGAGGACAGTGGGGGTGTTTTACACTTCACAGGGTGCATCTGGCTGTGGGTCATGATATACACAGTGTGTCAGTGAGTGTGTTAATATTAATCTGTGTTCTCTGTCAGTGTGTTAATATTACTGAGGACAGTGGGGATGTTTTACACTTCACAGGGTTTATCTGACTGTGGGTCATGATATACACAGTGTGTCAGTGAGTGTGTTAATATTAATCTGTGTTCTCTGTCAGTGTGTTAATATTCCTGAGGACAGTGGGGGTGTTTTACACTTCACAGGGTGTATCTGACTGTGGGTCATGATATACACAGTGTGTCAGTGAGTGTGTTAATATTAATCTGTGTTCTCTGTCAGTGTGTTAATATTCCTGAGGACAGTGGGGGTGTTTTACACATCACAGGGTGTATCTGACTCTGGGTCATGATATACAGAGTGTGTCAGTGAGTGTGTTAATATTAATCTGTGTTCTCTGTCAGTGTGTTAATATTACTGAGGACAGTGGGGATGTTTTACACTTCACAGGGTGTATCTGACTGTGGGTCATGATATACACAGTGTGTCAGTGAGTGTGTTAATATTAATCTGTGTTCTCTGTCAGTGTGTTAATATTACTGAGGACAGTGGTGGTGTTTTACACTTCACAGGGTGTATCTGGCTGTGGGTCATGATATACACAGTGTGTCAGTGAGTGTGTTAATATTAATCTGTGTTCTCTGTCAGTGTGTTAATATTACTGAGGACAGTGCGGGTGTTTTACACTTCACAGGGTGTATCTGACTGTGAGTCATGATGTACACAGTGTGTCAGTGAGTGTGTTAATATTAATCTGTGTTCTCTGTCAGTGTGTTAATATTCCTGAGGACAGTGGGGATGTTTTACACTTCACAGGGTGTATCTGACTGTGGGTCAT